>NW_027397103.1:4464370-4612724 GCF_003265705.2 Callorhinus ursinus | reverse complement strand
CCCCCCCCCCCCCCCCACACACAAAACCAAGTCAACCAAGCAACCAACTTCCCTTCCTTACGTTTAGTTATGGCTGAACATCAAGGCTTGGTTTTGAAAATAATACTGTGCCGTGCCCAGAGAGAACATCTCCCAGAAGTGGATTCATTTCCAGCCTCAGCGAATCCATACAGTCATTCTGATGAATTTCAGCTCTTTCCTGCTGGGAACTGTTCCTGGGAATGGGTCTTCCAGCTGGGCCTCCGCCCCCTCCGAACCCGTCACTAGCATCACCGGAACAGTCACCGTCCCTCTGGCTCAGAGGGTAAAGAGCTCCATTCCCACATGAACCCCAGCCCTAACCTGGAAATTCACACGGTACGCACCTAGGCACACAGGTGCGGTTGTCAAACGTCACTGGACAGGTAAACAGGAAAGTCTGCGAATAGGTGTAAAAATCATGGGCCAACAAAACGTTAAGGCCGCAAGAGCTCCAGGGGACACTTTTCCAGCTGCATCCCTCCTGGCCTTTCCATACCAGCTTCTGAAACTGCTGACCGCTCTCTCCCTTGCTGAAATACTGTCCACCCCAGGCTTCTAGGATCACATACCCCTCCTGGTTTTCCTCGATTCTCTGGCCCCTCCTGAACAGGCCTCCTAGGAGGCCCACCCTGCCTTCTTCTCATCTACCTCTCTCTCCCCCATGCCCTGATGCCTACTGCATCAGCATCACCCGGGAACCGGTTAAAAATACCAATTCTCGGGCCTCATCCGGGAGTTCCGCTATGAGAAAGCACCGGCCCAGCCCCTCTCTCCCCAGGCGTGTGGCTCCTCCTTTCTCATAGCACAGCTCGTTGCCCACCCTGGACCTCGTGTCCAGACCTGCACTCTGAACAGCGATGGGTCTAAATGCCTACTTGACATCACCCCTTGAAAGGCTCAGAGGCACCTTACACTCAACGTGCCAACCAAGCTCTTTTGATGTTGCTCCCTGTCCCTGAGTTCAGCAATCTCTTTCTCAGTGGGTGTTGCCGGTCCCCTAGGCAGCCTAATCTCTGTTCCCTGTCATTTCCAGTCCTTCTCTCCTCTCTTTCCTTCCAGAACAGAGGAGGGTGCAGCTCACGGGCAGACCCATCATCCAGAGAATGGAAAAAAAAGTAAACACTAAATACAGTTTCTCTTTAAAGCAGACCTTTCCTTGGATTTCTGTAGTTCACAAAAAAAAAAAAAAAAAAAAAAATCAATGAGTACCTGCGGTATGCCGGGCACCATGTCTGCCTCTAGGGATCCTGATTGTCTGTCTGTCTATGCTCCCTGCCTCCCTGGTTCCCCTCTTCTGCCAAAACAAACTCTTTTTTTTTCTCTTTAAATTTTTTGTTGTTATGTTAATCACCATACATTACATCATTAGTTTTTGATGTAGTGTTCCATGATTCATTGTTTGTGCATAACACCCAGTGCTCCACGCAGAACGTGCCCTCCTCAATACCCATCACCAGGCTAACCCATCCCCCCACCCCCCTCCCCTCTAGAACCCTCAGTTTGTTTCTCAGAGTCCATCGTTTCTCATGGTTCGACTCCCCCTCCGATTTACTCCCCTTCATTCTTCCCCTCCTGCTATCTTCTTCTTTTTTTTTTCTTAACATATATTGCATTATTTTGCCAAAACAAACTCTTTTTTCGCATTCAAAGTTACAGGCTCCCAAAGCATATATTAATATACGTATTGATTTTCCTCTTGCCAGTCATTATCAAGATTTATTTATCCCCCTGGCTCCCCATTGATTGAGGAAAGCAGCATTCCCACTGGTCAATCAATCCTGATAGAGTCCATGACAAAGAGTCAATATCTATTTATTATTTGATTTATGGGCTTAATTATTTTAAACACGACCAGGCAGGGACAAAGCAAAAGTTGAGCAGTGCCCAAGCAACCGTGGCCAGTTGGGGGAATACATCAAACCATAGCCCAGGGCCTGGCAAGTTCCCAGAGCGATGAAAACACACTGATGTGACACTTCTGACCCCCTGCCCACCCACATCACCCCGGAGGCCACCACAAGGGGAGGGGAGGGGAGAGGTTTCAAGGTGCACCTGCCAACTCAACAAGTCATAAGCCAGGTAAGTTCGGTGGTTCGGACAATGAGCCAGACTTGGAGGTAGGTCAGCCTCCCCCACACCCCCCAACCTGCCCAGGGGAGAGGACCAGCAGGGCAGGGTTCTAAGAGGCCCCAGGGGCATTCAAAAGAGCGACAGACTTATGCGCAGCAAGGAAGAGAAAAAAAAGGAAGGGGGTTGGTGATTGATACGAACTTTGGTCTGAATCAGACAACCCTGAGTTCAAATCCTCCCTCCCCCCAAATTTCTATAACCTTAGGCACCTACTTCATTGGTGTCCTTGGCCATAAATGGGGGAGTGGAATGGTACCCACTTCCGAGGGTCGTTAAACCCATTCAAAAGACAGAAAAGCCAGTATTCGCACTCAGGCCAATCAGATGGCAGAGAACCAGCTTTTAACTGCAACCTTGCCTTCCTCTGGGAGGCTACCCCTGTGCTCCTGAATTTGTTTAACCATGGCCTGCCAGCAAAGCTGAGGAAACTGTCCCTCTGGTTTCTGGAACACATGTTAAGGACCCGATGTTGCCCACACTTGCCTTCAAAACATGGGAGCGCAGCTAGCTACTTTTAACTCGGGTAAATAGTGAACACTGTTGAAGACGCCTTTGTTTCCAAAGGACTGGCAGCTTGCCATTGCTCTCCCCTCACTCAGGGAGCCAGCCCAAGGATCTTTTAGAACCGGGGGCATGGAAACCCGAATTTGTTCCCACTGATGCCTGATGAGGGTCCACACTGTCCACACCATTCTTGGAGGGGTTAGGGGGCGGGGAAATAGATCAACAATCCTGCTGCAACCTCCTCTAAGGAAAGGGATTGACCCAAAGTGGTCTTTCTAAGATGCAAACCGAACGGTGTCGCTCTTCTGGCTAAGACTCTGGGTGGCTCCCCCAGCCTCTGCAAGAAAAGTCCAGATTCCTTAGCTTGCTTGGCTCACAAGGTCCTTTCAGACCGTCTCCAGCTCCTTAGCTCCCGCTATTTTACCCGTATGGATCCTATACCCCAGCTGCGGACTCCCCTGCCTCTTCCCCATCTTGTCCCTTCCCACCTTCAACCCTTTGCATTACGGGTCTTGCTGTTAAGAATGCCAATAACGGGGCGCCTGGGTGGCTCAGTCGGTTAAGCCTCTGCCTTCGGCTCAGGTCATGATCCCGGAGTCCTGGGATGGAGCCCCGTGTTGGGCTCCCTGCTCAGCGGCGAGCCTGCTTCTCCCTCTCCCTCTGCCCTTCACCGTGCTTGTGCTGTCTCTCTAATAAATAAATAAAATCTTTAAAAAAAAAAAAGAATGCCAATAGCTTCTGTCCATCTGGCTAATTCCTTGGTTGGGTCAGCGGCCAGATCTGGGCCCCCACAGCTCCCTAGGATCCTACTGCAGAGATCAAGGATACTGAGAATCATCCCACTTACCTGTCTGTGAGCTTCAGGGGGCATGCCTTCGCTTCCTCATTCCCACCATCACACCCAGGGCCTTATACATGATGAGTGTTTGGGGCCAATGCCCCCAGATCACTCCGTCTCTTTATCATTATAATTTACATCACACAGTTGGCATCTTTTTCTTCTGATCTCTGTTAATTCTCCCACACCCTATAGCCACCCCCACACCACCCAGTTTGTACTATATTTTACTTATGTCCCACTCATTTCTCAGTGATTCTGAGTAAACAGTACCATTCATTGTCTGCCACTACACTTGCCTAGAGGAGCAGGCTGTGATAATGCGTGTGAATATATTTTTGGAAATGGTTATTCATTCATTCAACAAGTATTTAAGGGGGACCCAGGGTTTTAGAGGCTGGGGATGCAGAGGTGAGCCAAGTAGCTGAGGTCTTGCTTTCCCCAGGCTTATGTTCTAGGGTGGGGGAAGAGATGTAGGAAAAAGAGACAAAAAGCAAGCAGACAAACTGAGGAACAAGATAATACCTTATGGTGAGAAGTGTTCTAGTGAAAATAAAACATGGCGATGTCCTACAAGGGAATGGGGAAAGGGAGGCAGTGGGATGCCACTTTGGATTGGCTCCAGGACCCCATGCTCTTCTGGGCTCCTCTAGCCCTGCCTGCTTCTTCCCAATCCCCTGTGCCCGGTGACCCTTCCCCACCAAGACACCCCACGCCAGAGATGCTCCAGGCTCCGTCCTTGGGCAACCTCCTGCTCTTCCCTCGATGACCTCAGCTTCCACAGAAGCCCACAGCTTCAGTCACCACTTCTCTGCAGATGACTCACACATGGTTATTTCCAGCCTCAACCTTCCATCCAAGCTGGAGACTGGTATATCCAGCTCCTTTCTCAACATCTCCTTGAGGACGGCTTGAAGCTCAGAGAGGTACAAGGTACAAGCCACGAGTCCAAGGGGTCAAGCCATAGCCATCACCTCATATCATTTGATATAATAAACACAAAACACCTGCTGCTTGTAGAACCAAGGAGGCCTTGGCACCTGGGAGGAAATACGCTCATGTTAATTGCCTCCACTATCATTGTTGCCATCATCGTTGTTAGGATAGCATCATTATTATTATAGCAACTGGGAGATACAAGGTATTGAGCACCTCTGGTTATAGGAGGCATTAAGCTATAGCCTGATCTCTAATTCTTATTACTA
Organism: Callorhinus ursinus; assembly: GCF_003265705.2. Lineage (NCBI taxonomy): Eukaryota > Metazoa > Chordata > Mammalia > Carnivora > Otariidae > Callorhinus > Callorhinus ursinus. The sequence goes on along the minus strand of NW_027397103.1, from coordinate 4,608,026 downwards.
CCTTGCAAGAGACAAAAAGGTCAACCCATTTTATAGTTAAGGAAACAGAGGTACACAAAAGTGAAGAAATTTGCAATAGACCCAAATCCAAAAAACAGGGCATTCGTACACGTAGTTGGTGAAAGTAGCAAGTCATAGAACAAGATTGTTGGATGAGTCTATCTTCAATGGGTTGGAAGAGCTATCCATAAATGTGTGTGTGTGTGTGTGTGTGTGTGTGTGTGTGTGTGTGTGTCAAAGAGCTGCTGGCTCTTCACCAAAATCCATGTCATTTTCCTCCTAGGAATACAGTTGGCTATTCCTCAGACTCCCTTGCAGTCAGGTGTGGTCGAGGGACTGTGCCAACCCATGACACAGGCATGTACCACTTATAAGTATGGCTCACTGAAACATCCCACACAACCTCTATGTACTTTCTTCTTTCCCCAGCTAGAAGCAGAGGACTCTGAGCCCCAGGGATGGATCCAAAAGATGGGATTGGTCTCAGATCCCTCCACACCTGAGGAATAGCCACCTACCATCCAGGAATAGCCATCTTGGACTATTATGTGAGCAAGAAATGGGACTTCTATTGTATAAAGCCATCAAAAGCTTTAAGACTTATTTGTTATAGCAGCTACTGTTACCGCGACAAATACAAACTGTAAGTTTGCATGTCTACTGAGAAAACTGCCTGGAAAGATATACACCAAAATGTTCACGTGACTGCCTCTGGCCATAGACATTACAGGTGAATTTCATTTTCTTTTCTTTGCTGTTCTGCATTTTTCAATAACAAGTTATCACTTGCCTAATAAGACACACAAGTTACTTGTTAAGTGATAACAGATGGCCTGCACGCTAATTCAGAATCTTTGAGGTTCGAGGAACGTGGTGGCCAGTGGCGAAGTCTTCACCCAGGCAAGTCCTCTGCTGGTCCTACGATGGTTTACCAACAGGCATATGCGATGCACAGAGATGATGTTAATAACAATGATGATAATGATGCACTGCATTTATAGCGCTTCCTTCACAAAAGTCCCGGGGTGCTTCACATTCCAGCACAATTAAAGGCAGCCACAGACAAAAAAACCTTTTCAGCTGTGCTTTATAAAGGGAAAGCAATTCAGCTTTTTGAACATAAAAGGAAGACGATTCCACTAGATGACGGGGGACGGGATCTTCATGTGCTCAGCGCCCCCCCACCCCCACTCTTGTATGTTATATTTAGGACAATCAAACTGGCCTGAAGGGGGAAAAAATCAGAAAGCCCACAAATACAGAGTTACCGGCAAAGCAAGTCAAGATCTCATTCGGGCACGGAGTTACTACAGTCTTAGCAGAAGGCAGGGTCCTCCGTTTGTCTGTTAAATAGTGCAGCTTGGTGCTATTATATTCAAAAGCATGAAAAACAAGAACTGACTTGGAGTCGGAAGTAGTCTATTAAATAGCTCCTGATATTGACCAGATTTAGAATGCCGTGCAAACGAGGCCCTGCAGGATTTCATTACTACCTTGTCCCTGGGGGGAGACCGGTGGGGCTGGGTGCTGGGCGCGTGCAGCGGGGGGATCCAGCCAACCTCATACGACTTCACAGCTGCATTCAGACTCTGGGCACCCAACGACTGGGTGGGACTGAGGACACTCGCCCAATGAGAAATTAAAAAAAAAATCTTCCTGAAAGCAGTGGGGAAATCCTGGTCTTCCTTCTCTTTCCTGGGGCACACATCCCAAACCCCTCTATCACAACAAGGTGTTTATGGAATGCCCCTATTTTCCTGCTCCCTCCTACTCCCATCCCTGAGAAGGCCTCCTGAAATTCACGGTGCTCCCAAATACAGAGGAACCACTCAGTCATCCCCCACACAGGTGGAAATACCGGTGACAGCCAGGACACCCCAGAATCCCGTTTCCTCTGCTTGTGTCCTTCAGGGCTGGGCTAGGTTGATGCTGTCACTGCTCTCAGCCAGATGATGTTTTTTGACACACTGAACCAACTAACTAGCTGTGTGTAAGTGGAGGCAGCAAGCAGCCAGGCCATCTGGAAACTTCCAGAGTGGTGTGAGTTAGCTCCTGCTTAAAATCTTTCACGTTTCCCACTGCCGTAGTATAAACTCTACACCCTTATCCACACCTTTGAGGCCCTGCAGGCCCTCCCCTATCACTCTGCGATCATTCACATGCTTCCCTCTGGTCCTCAAATGTGCCCATCTCATTCCCACCTCAGGGCCTTTGCACCTGCTATGCCACTGCCTGGACTGCTCTTTCCCTGCTGCTTCTCATCGTTCTCAGTTCAAACGTCCCCTCCCCCAAGACACCTCTCCTCAGCCCCTCCTCAAAGCAGCCCTCCTGTCACTCTGACCCACCCCCGATTTGTGGCCTTCACAGCACTTAACGCAATGCTTTAATTATCTTGTTTGATTTGTTACTGACCATCTCTTCTCCTGGAATGGAAAGTCTTGTATGAACCATAGGAACAGTGTTCTGAGAAGTGGCACACAGCCGGGCACTCAGTCAGGGTCCCACGCATGGCTGCGGAGGGCAGACTTCCTGGAGAACTACTTACAACCCAGACAATGGGCTTACCCCAAGAGCTCCTGATTGCGAGGGAGGGGATTCTTGATCTTCCATTTGCCTTTCTCAAGAGTTCCCAGGTGATGCTAGCCAGGGGTCTATGCTATGAAGCATGGCTGTAAATAATCTGGGGATTCTAGAAAAAGATTGGGGGTGGGGGGAGGCGGCTCTGTGGGCCATGGGAACTTTGTCAGTTGCTAATACAAATAATATAAGTCTTCTGCTGGGAAAGAGAAAGTGAGTGTGTGTTTGATAAGATAAAGAGCGGGACAGAGAAAGAGGAGAGAAAACGTGTAACGTGGAGTGTCTATGGAAGGGGGGTGTTTGTGTGTGTGTGCATGTGCGTGCATGCGTGCATGCTGGCCCCGTAGTAACTTACGGGGTATTTTAGTACATAAACAGAATCAAAGCTACAAAAAATGAAACCAGTTTAATAAGTCGATGGCTTGTAAACTGTGGTGTACCAAATCCTCTGGAACTTAATAAAAAAGACAGAGGCTTTGGGGCATTGAACTGAAATGGGGCATGGCTCCTATGGTGTTATCAAGTCCCCCAGGTGAGTCGGATATGATCAGGGGTGACTATTCTTGCCTCCTCCCTTGGACCTGGCTGAGGCAGCCGGGGCACAGGTCAGATACATGTTTGCTCAATTCCGAGTTCTGCCAGTTCTTTGTTCTATGACCTGGGCAAGGGCTCCTTTTGCCTTGTCTGACCTCAGTTCTTCCATTTGTAAAATGGGCACAGTAATAAATGGGAGAACATCACTGTGCCTGGCCTGAAGCCAAGTACTTGCTGAAGGTTGGTGGAATCTCTTGCTGTTTTGGTGTTATTCGGGGGGCTCTGCATTTATGAACATTAAAAAAAATGCCCCTCAAGCAGGGAAATGGTTTCAGACTGGAGGGTCAGCTGTGCCTCCTCAGCTTCAAGAAAAGGAACCACGTGATGGAACTATAGTCTCTACCTGGCCCCAGAGCTCACTGAGTCTTCCTTTCCAGAGAGACAGGGCTGGAGCAGAAGCTAATGAGGGCATTGGGACATTGTGATAAACCTTTCTGGGAAGAATGGGCAACGTCTCCCTCTCTAGACCCAGCCTTGGTGAGTGGAGTAGCGGTATCTCCGCTGCTGAGGCAGACCCCCAGGCAGAACGCTAACCACGGTAGGGCAGGCCTCCTAACAGCGCTTCCTGGTCCCGCCAAGGGCAGCGGGCTGGCATGAGGGGAAAGGGACATTGGCGCCTGGTGAAGTCATCGGCTCTGACCATAATGGGAAGTTAGGGCAGATAAACTGCCATTTCCTTGAACTTTGGTGGCCTCTGCAGTTGTCAAAATACTCTCCTTGAGCCCCTACCCTCTATTTTGGGAGTTTCTCCATTTTTGTCCTTGAAGACACCAGTTCCCGCCCCTGCCCACAACCCTCCAAGGCTGCCTGCTCCCCTGAGCATAAAATCCAGACCTCTCGTCAGCCTTCCAGGTCCTACCTACAGCAGAGGGTCTTGGCGGGGTCTCCCAGCTGCCTGTTACAGTCATGTGGGGAGGTTTTATACAGAACCCGAGGCCTACAGAGACTAATTAAATCAGAGACTCTGGGGCAACGGTTCTTCGACTGTGGGTAACTTTGCCCCAGGGGACATGTGACACTATCTGAAGACATTTTTGGTTCTCACAACTAGAGACTCAGTACTATTGGCATCTAGTGGGTAGGGAGCAGGATCCTGCTAACCATCCTGCAATGCACAGGCCAGACCCTATAATGAATGATCTGGCCTCAAATATAGCGTGGAGGCTGAGGGGCTGCTGTGGGCGTCGGTGCCCACCTCACCAGGCATGAGCACCACCCACCCCCCAGTCTGGCTCCTGCTGGGTTCTTTTCTCACCTCCCACCCCTTGTCCTCACCGACCACGTTCTGCCACCACAGTCTTCTCTCTGGTCCGAAGCACACCCTGCTCATTCCTACCTCCGGGCCTTTGCATCTGCTGCTCCCTCTGCTGAGTGCGCCCTGCACCATGTCCGCAGAGCTGGCTCCTTGCACTCAGGTCTCCGCTGCCTGGATCTTCCCTCCCACAATGCATACCTAAAATTACTCCAGTCCCCAAGTCCCTCTGTAGCACAGCTCTGGTTCAGTTCCTTCAACACGCTGGGACCTACTCAAATGATCTCATTACTACTCAGCACTAGTCTGTCTCCCCCCACTAGAACGACAGCACTCTGAAAACAGGGTCCATGCCCATCTTGCTCACCACCCTCCCCTAGCATCCGGCAAAGTGCCTGGCACTCAACGTCTTTACTAAATATCTGATGACTGACTGAATGAATGGACAAGCACTGGGGGAGAACGGGGTTTTCAAGCTGTCGGAGGATCAAGTGCATTGTTAGAGACCTGGGCTCCTGTCCCGGCCCCACTTTCTTCTTCTGGTGTCAGTTTCTATGTCTGTAATATGGCCCAGATGGGTTCAATGGAATTAGGTTCCTCCTAACGGGGGAGGGGGGCCTCTTGGAGGCATCAACTGTAGCATTTTGCTTTGGTCTTGTCTCCATGGCACACAGCTAAGGTAGGTTGGTCCATACTCCTGTTACCAGATAAATAACAAATTTCTTCCCACTGAGATCCTAATTATTTAGTCATTTTGTCTGGGTTTTTTTTTTTTTTTTTTTTTGAAAACTTTCCTGTTTCCGTTTCCCGCTGCACTAGCTGGACACATCTAGCATCAGCGCTGGGCACAAGTAGGTACTTCCCGGTAATATTCCCCAGGTGTGGTTCCCAAGTATTAACTGGATTCAAATGGGCTGGTTAGAAAGTCTTAACCTACAAACAGACTTGATTCATTAGGTCCAAGGTGATGGGATAGACTAAAAACTGGAGCCCAAAGATATCCAGGTTCTAATCCTTGGAAACTGTGAAAGTTACCTCAATATTGCAAAAGGGACTTTGTAGAAGTTGAGCGTGTTGAAATGAGAGATGATGTCTCTGGATGGCTGGGTCCTAGATGCAATCACAAGTATCCTTATACGAGTGAGATCTGACCACAGAAGAAGGCCATGCGACCACGGAAGGGAGAGGCGATGCTGCTGGCCTTGATGATGGAGGAAGGGGCCACAAAGAACGCACCTACTTCTTTCTACCTCCTCATTTTTCAGATGGGGACACTGAGGCCTAGGGAACTCTGCAGCAAGGCGGAAGGATGAGAGATGTTTTCATTCAGCTCAATCGGCTTTCAAATTCCACTTGGAGTTTTTTAAATGAGCAATTGTGCAGACTACCAATAGCTTTGCAATAATCTCATAATGACCCAATCGTGAAACGATTTAGCAATCCTGCTGCTAATTGTATTTGTGGATATAGCAATTGGGTAACTAGTTGGTTATTACTCATTCCCTAAGAGCCATACACATCACATTACAAGGAAGCTAATCTTAGAAATACTTGTTAACTCCGATGATAATTACTAAGTAATTGGCTAGAACACGCCATTGTGAATTTAGCTGGAATATGCCAGGTAATTATCTCGTCTTATGTTCCCTGTAAAATAAATCCAGGGTCCAAAAATTGTTCCAGTTGGTTGGCTATTGTCCAACCATCGACCTCGGCCAGCCAATTATGCGGATGCAGGTGATTAATCAAATTACTCAAATATCGGGTTTCAAACTGAACATTCAGATAAGAGATCTGATGGTCAAAAAGTGTGTGGTGCTAAATGGGAGAAGGGGGTGCACAGAACCCCCCAAGATAAATATATAATGACACAATAATATGGAATAAATGCCACTTCTTTGGGGCTCATCTGGCTTCTTCACACAAAATACCAAAACACTTCAGAGACCAATTACACGTCCCAAAGCGGCAGAGTCTTTATCACGGTGCCAGGAAAAGGCTGCGCTATTTGTGAAATCTGCAGGCCGTTACGGCGCTTGGGGAGGGGGCAGGGCGTAGAGTTTATACACAATAGAAAGGGGCCACAAATGCAGCTGGCTTACGGGATGAGTGACACATTTTCATAATGACCACTCGTTTCTCAAGGATGACTGCTAACCGAATCTGTCCACTTCCAATTAGCCAGCCCCTGGGAAAGGGGTGAGGGAGGCTTGGGGTACTGGGCTCCACCAGTAATGCTTCGGAAGTCAGAGCGTGGGGGGCAAGAGGTCCTTAGAAGGGCCAGGCAACAGATAGATGATGGGTTTGGAATTTCTAGTTTGGGGATGTCAAAAAGAGGGGTTAGAGGGCCAGAAGGTGAGGAGGTGAGCAGAAAGAAATTTGGGAGTGACAGACTGGTGGGAGCAATAGGCAGAAGACCAGTGTGTGTGTGTTGGGGGGGAGACCACCTTCCAACCAGATGTGTGCACCCCAAATAAAGGGCTATGCATGAGGACGATACATTCTGGATAACAAAGAGGAGGCAAGGAGCTGTGGCAGGTTGTACAAGTGGCCACAAATTGTCCCTCTCCCTACATCTGTGGCCCTGCAATGTGATATTGCAAACCCTCCCCTGCAGAGGCAGACGGTCTCTCCATGCCTTGAATCTAGGTTGACCACGTGACTTGCTTTGGCCAATGTCCATCAGTCAATGCAACACGGACAGAGGTGTGGAAGGCACTTGCCCATCAGGGCTCGACCTCTTGTTGCCCTTGGAACCCTGAGACCACCCTGGGAATGAGCCCAAGCCAGGCTGTTGGCAGATAAGAGACCATGAGAAGGGGAATTGGGGCACCCCTGCTGATAACCTGCCAACCTGTAGACAAGTTAGTGAGGACACCCAAGAGTGACCAGCCCCCTGGCCTGACCTGCCAGCTGACCACAGACACGTCCAAGAGCCCAGCCACGGGGCCTGGCTCTGTGTAGAACTGTCCACAGAATAGAGGAAAACTCTGAAGTACTGGGGATAGTTTGTTACTTAGCACAAGCTTACTGATACACTCACCTCCTAAGAACAGCTCAGCCCCTGAATATGAGCTGGGTATTTGAGAGCCTCTTCTGTCCCATTCAGGGTTGAGAACCACCATTTTTACCCTGGTTTAGGGAGAACTGAAGGGCCATCTCTCGATCTCCAATCCCTTGAAAACATTTACCACTGGACACATGGATTCAATCCATCATCTGTATAATCAATGCTAAGGGACAATAACACACCTTCTTCTGACCACTGAGATCTTATAAATGGGCTCAAGGATGCTTTGTATCACAAGGGAACAGACCAAAGACACACCAGCTCTTCCCTGAGCTCACAGCTCCTGCCAAGGTGAGAGGCTTGTGTATTCAGGATCTTATCACTTGAGCAGAGAATGGGAAGGAGAGAGCTGACTCTTGGCATCCCAGGCCACGCCAGGAATGGCCCTGCTGTGGCCAGTCCTAATGCAATGGGGGAGCAACAACCAGAGTTTAAAAACACACCAAAGGATTGTTTCACAACTGTTCAACTGAAACGACAGCTATTTTTTTTTTCAATGCCCCATGTCACTGGGTGATCTCAGAGAGCAAGTTCAGGAAAGTTGCTATCATCTGACATTTTTTTAATGTCAGATTTTCTCACTACCCCTCCTGTGCAGCTAGAGATCAGGGATCCTGGATATTTAAAATAGCAATGGTAAAGCCCTGCAAATGTTATCTGCTGCTTTAACGAAAGCCAGAATAACAGTCATCACGATCTTAGCCCACGGTTGGCAAAACTAGGGCCTGAGGGCCAAATCCAACACATCACCCGCTTTTATAAATAAAGTTTTATTGGCACCCAGCCACGTACATCCATTTACATCTTGTCTTTGGCTGCTTTCACATCCCAGTGAATAGAGTTGAGCAGTTGCTACAGAAACTGTATGGCCCATAAAGCCACCAATATTCACTACTGGGCCCTTTACAGAAAAAGTCTGCCATCCCCTGATTGGATCCAATCAGTTCAGTTTACACACGGAGACAGTGAGTCTCAGTGATGTTGTTTCACAAATACTTGGAGCACAGGGGAACCCGAACCAACTTTCCTACCTTCCCACTTATGGTGCTCTCCCTGTGGCACTGCTCTGCCAAAGGGTTTTAGTATCAAAAATATTTTCTGGAATCTCAAATCGTAAAACCACATAATTGTGAATGGCAGAGCTAGAGATGCTCCATTCGCCAGAACGATGCGTTAACCAGAACCCAACTCCCTTCTCAACTCTGCCAGAGGCAGGACTCTGGGAATCAGTCCATGGTGGGGGTGAGGGGCAGGCAGCCCCGGGCAGGACTGACCTGGTGATGATGGCCAGGTGGGGCGGGCTCATGCAGGCGCCCATGAAGAGCACCACGTTCTCATGGCGTGTCTGCCTGTAGGCCATCACCTCCCGCTTGAAGGCCTTGAGCTGCTCCTCGTTATCTCTCTCGATGTCAATCAGCCGGATGGCCACCTCGCCATGCCAGCGGCCGTGGTACACCTGCCCAAAGCGGCCCTTGCCGATGAGCTCGCCGACCTCCAGTTGCTCAAAAGGGATGTCCCACTCCTGCAGGAAGATGCTGGTCTGGCTGGCCTTGCGCGGGAAGCTCCGGGCTGAGAGCAAGGACAAGTTCATCTCCTCGAAGTCGTCCTCCGACTCTTCAGCCTCATCATGGCCCTCTTCATTCTGTGGCCGGAAAAGGGGAGAGAGGTCAGAGCAGCTCCTGCCCCTGCCCCGCCTTCCCACGAAGTCCCCCCGGGTGTAGACATGTCTCTAGGTGCATTTTCAGCTGGTGGGGACATGTATCTATTTGCCCCAGGTTGCTCTTGTCTAGAATCGTAGAAGATGAAGGAGCTGAAAGGGAGATCATGATAATCCAACGCTCTTGTGCCAAGGGGGAAACTGAGGCTCATAGAGGAGAAGCGCTAGGGGACCACCCATACTGGTTTGCTGGACTTTCCTGGTTTGGGCACTAGAAGTCCCTTTGGGGAGGGGGTGCCTGGCTGGCTCAGTCGGTAGAGCATACGACTCTTGATTTCGGGGTTGTAAGTTTGTGCCCCACATTGGGTGTAGAGATGCCTTAAAAATGAAAGTCCCCTTGGGAAGCCCTTTGGTCCCAGCAAACTGGGATGGTTGGTGTCACCCTGGGAGGTTGCCCAGCTCTACATCACACAGCCAGGCAGAGCTAGGGCTAAGAAGCAGGTGTCTCGACTCCTAATCTCCAACGCCCTCCGATTCTGCCCTGATGTTTTGACCTGCCTACTCCTGCGTGTGTAAGAAAGACAACAGGCTGAACTGTGGGTGCAACAGATGTCTGCACAGAACACCCCAATATGGAGTGCCTTTTGCTTCCCCCCAGGGGATTTGGAACCGATGAGTCAGAAACGGGGAGAGGTCAGAGCTCCTCCGCACAGGCCAGGTGCCCGGGCTTCCTCGGCAGCCATGGCAGCAGGGCGTAGAAGGGAGGCTCATAGGATGGGCTTACCAATCAGACAAAATGAGCTGGAATCTGGCCTCTGTGTGACCTTGGGCAAACTGCTTGACCTCTCTGAGACTTGCTTTTCTCATCATAAAGTGGAGCTAATAAAATCCGCCCCCCCACCCTGGGGGATGGTGTGAGGTTTTCAATGAGATGAAAGCCTCTTAAGTCCCTTGCACACACCTGACCACCTGTATCCAACAGCCCCTGGGCTTCCGGAGAAAATGCAGATTCCTGGGCCCTACCCAGAGCTACTGCATCAGAAAAGAGCAGGCTGGGGCCAGAACTCTGCATTTTTATCCCTGCACACCCACACAGCCCAGGAATGCTTAGGTGTGACCACCGCAATCCTTAGACGCTGAAGGTCCAGGGACCTGCCTTCCCAGCGTGGTGGCCGGGAGTGCCCTGGCCCTTGGGTTCTTTTGCTTAAGTGAGGAAGCAGCAGGAGCTCCAGCCAGTGGGGATTCCCAGAGGCTTGGGGCCTGACGAGGCAGCCTGAGGTCTTCCTGACCCCAAACCTGAGCAAGCTGTCCCTTGTAGCACACCCAAGAGAAATGACACAGTCTCCATTGGCTTCCCCCAGGATAATTTTTCAACGAGCCCAGTAATTGCAGAAAGGACATGATTTTCTCTGGACACCCTAGTTCTACTCCCTTCACTTCAGGACACAGTGACAGGGCTGAGGAGTTCATGGTTCCTACCCAGGACATTTCATTTATTCCTCCAGTAGTTTTGGCCAATGGGAAGAAGCCCCAGAACATTCTCAAAAGCCCGCCAAGCTCAGTGTCCCCAGGGACACTGCCTCCCCCAATGTGTTCTTTGGAAAGCAGTGGGGCATATCCCCCTTGGTATTCCCCTGGTCCTAAGTTGATTTTTCAACTAAGAATTCAAATCTCTTGCCAACTTCTACACAACTAGCGTTTCCATGATGCACACCATATAACGGCCCATTAGGCTTGGTGCTGGGAGGGCCCCCCCCCGCTTGGACACCCCCACCCCTTGTCAGTTGTCCCAGAGTTAGAACATCCATCAAACAGGTTTGTCCCCGTCCCCACCCGCCCCAAGCCCTCTGAGTCATTAAAGTCATCCGTCGACTCTGCCAAGCACTGGGCAGCCCCAGGAGAAAGGTGTTTCTCCCTCTCTGACTCTCACCTCTGAGGTTGGCTCCACTTCAATTTGAAGTAATGGATTTCCTTCCAAGCTTTAAAGAAAGAAAAATAAATGTGACCCTCAGGTGAAAAGGGAGGTCGGTGTCTTATTTATCCACGTATGAAGAGTCTTGGAATGAGAAGGCCTCACCATCAAGGCTTTATCTCAACTTGCACTTCAACACTTGTGTCTAAAATAATCCATAACCTCGCCATGAAGAAGAAATGACAAGGACACTGTTTTAAATAGATTTTCGGGGCTGCTCAGGGCTCATTTTTTCTTTATGGCTTTGGTTTCCACTAATCTAGCAGCTTCCTTATACATTGGCCTAAATGCCATAGGCATTTAGGATCCTCAGAGCTCTGGGTGTTTGCTAGGAAAGAATTAATGAGATTGCTAAATTCACTTGGGTTCAGAATCTTACGGGAGAACCCTGGGGTTCGGGATTACAGGTACCCCCTGCTTTCTGAAAGCTGGCATCACGCCATTTTGCTTTTACGAAAGATCTACGTTGGTATCTACCAAAAGAAGTTCGAAGAGAGTTTTTGCTTTTATGAAAGAGGGTAAAAAGTGAACATGGCATTCAGCTTTTGTTTTGCAGCAAGCCATTATAGAGGCAGCGTGCACCCTGAGCAGTGTGAGGGGTGCCTCCAAGCTCCTTCCCAGGGAGCTACCCTTGGCATCTCAGCAATCAGCCACCAGAGCTTTGACCTGTGTCCACGAGCATCTGGGCTTCATCTAAGAGAAGTAATTTTGGGGGTTGGGGGACACCCCCAATTTTTCCATATAAATGAATGATAATTGCTTCTTTGCATGACACCAATTTGGCTCATGAAAGGTTTCATGGGAATGCTCTACTTTCGGATAGCGGGGAAAACCTGCCTATGCCAGGACCGGTGTGAGGCCATCAGAGGGATACAGAGTCGAAACTGGCATGGCTCCTGACTTTGAGGAATATTATATCACTACTGAAGGGACTAAAGCAAGCGCGGAGATACTGTGCAGAAAGGCTAAAAGTGACACAGGACAGAAGTTAGGTATGAATTGAGTAAATGGAGTACGATAAAAATGCCCCAGGGAGATTACTGGATGTATTTTGAAAATTCTCAGTGTTTGAGTTAGTTGGATGTTACCAATCACATCAAATCGGGAAGTGTGGAATGAGAATGAGCGAAACCGTATTGGACTGGAAGACACAGGTGTGTGTGTGTGTGTGTGTGCGTGCGCGCGTACATGCAGATGTGTCCATGCACGAGGGTGATGCAGTCATGAGCTCCTGAGCTGCAGCTGTGCTAAGCGTGGGCTCGTGCTACGTGTGGGTGCTGGGGGACACAGTGTGTTTGTGTGTGTGAGTGCTAAGTATGTATCAGCTACCACGTGAGTACAATGGGATGTGCTCTGTGTAGGGGTTGTTCTGGGTGCATGGGAGTTGGGTGTACCTCCTGGGGATGTTAGGGGCACACCGTATGTTGACAGTGTAGCTGGGTATGTACTGCGGTCTGAGGGGATTGTCGGAGCACATGGAATGTGATGGGGATGTGAGGTGTTTCTGGAGGTGTGTTTTCAGAGGAGAGGATGTGTGTGTGTGTGTGTGTGTGTGTGTGTGTGTAGTGCGGTGGGGAGACAGTAACTGGGCTGCTGAAAGCAGAGAAAAGCTGGAAACAGTGGCAGGAAAAAAATCACAATGAACATCTTGAGCTCTTCCTATTTCCCTTGGGGAAGCTTAGCAGATCCCCCTACCCACCCCTCATTTAAGGGGCCACTGCTCTCCTGACCCTGAGACCCCAAGAAGCTGCCGACCCTGCAGACAGGGCCAGTCCACTTGCTGGAGGGGCTCCAGGTGAGAGGGAGTCTGAGAGGCTAGAGGAATTAAAAGAAGGGGAAAGAAGGGTGGGTCACAAAGTGCTGTCTGCTTTCATATTAAGGAGTTATTTACAGTACGGAATGAAACCACCCAGTGACAGCTGAAATGCTGGGAACTTAATGGCTTGGGGCAATCTGGGTGGAACAATGCAGCTGGAGTTCCCCCTCACACCCAACGACAGAACAGGCAGCCCTCCTCTGCTTGCATCAGGCGTGATTACGGTAGCCTGGCGATTAAATGATTTCCTTCTGCGAAGAGTTAGAGCCCGTCGCTCCATGCACGTTCAAGCAGATCGCAGTCAGCCACGGACTGTAGTTCGCTGGCACGCCCTGACTGCCAGTTAATAACCTGGGGTTCATCCTGCACAAATTGTGGAATTGGTTTACGTGCAGCAGAGAAACAATCCGGAGCTAGATGTCAGCACAATATCCCCGGCAAATTGCTGCTCCTTTGATGTCACAGATGTACCATTTGTCCATAACCCGGGTCCGAAAGGATGGAGCAGTTAGGAGAGCCAGAAGAACAACCAAGGAGGCAAACATGGGAGTTGGGAAGCTGGCCAAATCGAAATCAGGTCCCTAGCATGCCCCCCACTTTGGCCACAACCGAAGAAGTCAAGGAAGGTGGTTTCACTTGGGGCTGCACCACCAAGAGACCACCTGGAAAGAGAGTCTGTGTCCCAAGGATGCTTAAGATGCCACATGCAAAAATGTCCATTGCAGTGTCATTTACGACAGTGCAATACGGGAGGATAGGAGATCTGGCAATCGGGAAATGGTTAAAGACATTTTTCTACATCAATAATGATATTTTACAGCCATTAAAAACAATGCCTATAAAGGGTCTAGAATAATACAAAAAATGTGAGGCTATAGCTTTACGGGATGACAAAGCTGGCTGGAAACTGTGTAGACCATGAAACACAAGCAGGTAAAATATGAATAGAAAGAGCACATGTCAAAGTTCTAAGAGTGGTCCTACTATGAGTGATGATTTTTCCTTTCTTTTTTTACAGAACAGTCCATGTTTTCCAAAATTAGCTTAGATTATTCTTATAATGGTACAAACCAGAGGTCAGCAAACTTGGTACGTAAAGGGCCAGACAGTAAATATTTTGGACTTTGCAGACCCTACAGTCTCTGTTGCCACTACTCAGCTCTCCTGTTGTACTTTGAAAGCCACATAGACAGTATGTTGTAAACAAGTGGGCGTGGCTGTGTTCCAATAAAACTTTAGTTATAAAAACAGGTGGCAAATTGGATTTGTCCCATAGACTGTAGTTTGCTGATCCCTCGTGTAACCCTAAATTATGCTTTTTAAAGGTGGGGGGGCAATGACATAGGGTAACTGTTCCTTCATCAAGCTCTAGCTATGGCAGAACATTATCTTTCTGATCATAGAAGAGTCTGGGGATCCTAAGGAAATGGTCAGCCCCTGGAAATCACCCTTGACAAGCAAGGCCAGGACACAAAGCAGAGCTGACTCGTCCGTTGGGCCCAGGCTGAGAGACGCTGTCACGCTCTCTCTCCTTCTCTTTACCTAAATCATTCCCTAAGTCTCTCTCTCCCCCAGTCTCCCACCCCATCAATTCCAGGAAGAGGAAGACAGAAGACAGCGACCCTGAGCAGACTGAAGACCCAGGACAGGGGAAGGAGGTCTCTGTTCCACTTACATTGGATTCGAGGTCACTGGATGCAGGATGACCTGGGGCGCCCGGGTCGGTGTCTCTGGCACCGGCACCACATCTGAGAAGCAGACATGAGACGGTCAGAAACCCAACATGGAGTCCACAACCTCCCCCAAAGACCTGATTCCTGGGAGATGGGGCAGCTAGGAACTTCTCATCCGATCATGGGTCCCTGGGGCTGGCCAATCCCTTCTTTCCCTTCCTCAATCACTTGAACTTTTCCTGCTTACACGCACCCAAGACGGCACCCTGAACAAAATACCCCATTGATAACGAGGGGGTACCAGAGCCCCAAGCCTCTGACCTGAAGCACCCACTGGTCACCTCTGAATCACCCCCTATTCCTGAGTTCTCTTTGCGCTGATGAGGCCACTTGGTTTCACATCTCCCGGTGCCCAACTCAGTCCCTCTGACCACCTCTCCCCTGCCACGTGGCTCTGGACCCCTCCTCACCCCGGCCCGTCCTTCTACTGCAGACCACCTTCTCAGGCCTTTCTGCTGTGCCTCGGGATCTCCTTGGTACCACGGTGCCCTTGGGACCTCCCAGCTTCTCCTGTCCCGCCTCCATGGCTCGCCATGACCCTGGGGGCTGGTGGTTCCACTGCCACCGTCTTTGAGCTTGCCCACACCAACAACTCTTGCCTTCATCCATTCCAGCAGTGCGTGCCCCTCCGCCGACTTCTCAGGGGGGCCTGAGCGCACTCATGGACTCACCTGGGAAGATGAACTGCTGCTTGTATTTGTAGTAGTGGGACGCTTGTAAAAGAATAAAAACACCAAAGTCAGTGCTGTCCCGGGGTTGTCCCTTCGAATAACAAATCGGGCTCTTGCAGCCACTGTGTGGGTTCTCTGCCCACACTCAAGGGTTCCCAGATTTCTGCAGAACACCCCAAATCACAAGGGCCTGAGGGCCTGTATAAAAGAACCAGGGCTCTACACATCCAAGCCAACCCTCCCACCTGCAGCTCCCTGAAAATAGAGCATCTCAACTTGGAGAGTCACCCAGAGCACAGTCCCCTTTTTGTTAACTGCATAGGGACACACACACACACACACACACACACACACACACACACAAAGTCTTTGTCAAGCCATCTCTAAAATATTCATTTTTTTCCCTTTGCCAGAATGATTAGAGAGGCTTTAAAAAAATCCTTTATGACATAATGAGATAGCATCTCACGCCTGTTAGGATGTCTACTATCAAAAAGATAAGAGAGAGGTGCTGGCGAGGGTGTGGAGCAAGGGAGGAGTGTGGGGCACCATTGGTGGGGATGCAAACTGGTGCAGCCACTGTGGAGAACAGTCTGGAAGGTCCTCAAACAATTAAAAAACAGAACTATCACAGGATCCAGCACACCCACTTCTCGGAATATATCCAAAGGAAATGAAATCGCTATCCTGGAGAGATACCTGCACTCCCATGTTCATTGCTGCAATATTTATAGGAGCCAAGACATGGAAGCAACCCAAGTGTCCACTGATGGATGAATGGATATATATGTACATACAACGGAATACTATTCAGCTATAAAAAAGAGGAAATCCTGCCATTTGCAACCACATGGATGGACCTCAAGGGCACTGTGCTAAGTGAAATAAGTCAGACAGAAAAAGACAAATACTGTATGATATCAGTTAATACGTGGACTTTAAAAAAAAAAAACCATATTCATAGAAACAGAACCGGATGGGTTAGGGGGCTGGCTGAAGGTGGTCAAAAGGCACAAACTTCAAGTTATAAGACAAATAAGTCCTGGGGATGTAACGTGCATCACAGTGACTACAGTTAACAATACTGTTTCGTATATTTGGAAGTTGCTGAGAGCGTACATCTTAAAAGTTCTCATCACCAGGAGAAAAATTTGTAGCTGTGTGCGGTGCTGGATGGTAACTAAACTTAGAGTGGTGATCATTTTG
Organism: Callorhinus ursinus; assembly: GCF_003265705.2. NCBI lineage: Eukaryota > Metazoa > Chordata > Mammalia > Carnivora > Otariidae > Callorhinus > Callorhinus ursinus. The sequence goes on along the minus strand of NW_027397103.1, from coordinate 4,591,478 downwards.
CAACTTCATACATGCATCAAATCATTCTGTGGTGTGCCTTCAACTTACACAATGTTATATGTCAAGTATACTTCAATAAAAATATGCATTTCCTGTGTTTTCCAAATTTTTGCTTTGAGCATTGTATTAGTGTTCCTGCTGCTGCTGTAACAAATTACCTCCCACTCGGTGGCTTAAAACAACCCGTTTACCTTCTTATAATTCTAGAGGTATGAGAAGTGTGGAATAAGTCATAAAGGGCTAAAATCAAGGTGTCGGCAGGGCTGGTTCTTTCTGGAAGCTCCAGAGGAGAATCTGTCCCTTGCCTTTTCTGGTTATTTAGAGCCTGCATCTTTTGGCCCAGAGACCATCACTTCAGTCTCTGCTCTGGTCCTGACATCACCTCCTACCATCTCTGACCTTCTTGTCTCCCTCTTGTAAGGACCCCTGGGGTTACATTTAGGATCCATCTGGATAATCTAGAGTAATCTTCCCACCTCAGAATCCTTAACTTAATTACATCTGCAAAGACAAGTCACATAGAAAGTGACACATACACACATTCTGGAATTAGAGCCATAGCCATCTTTGGGGTACCATTATTCTGCCCACCATGACCATGAGTTGATCTCTATATTTAGGGATAAAAGAAATTTCCTCAACTTCGTTGCTGATTTCGCCTACACTTTATTTCACTTCCGGTTCACTCACCAGAGGCCAGCTCTTCCAGATATCCCCGAGGTTTCTGATGTTACCAGTTACTGGTAACAGTGGGATGCAGGTGGGAGCAGGGGGGACAAGGGTATCATGGGCATTGGGGAGGTCACACAGAGTTTCATCTCCCCAAGCAGAGGAAGTGAGCAGGAATGGGGTCAGACAGGAGTCTGAACTGATGAATATGCTTCCAGAAATAATTTTATTACGTCTGGGGCAACCTACGACTGGCACGTTGACTCACCCAGAATTCATGGAGTGGATCAGAGGCTGGGGCCAGGGATTGACAAATCATGTCCCCATGGGTCAAGTCTGGACCATCACCTGTTTTTGTTCATAAAGTTTTATTGGAACACAGTCTCACGTTCATTCATTTGCATGCCGTCTCTGGCTACGTCATGCTACAATGTCATAGTTGAATATTTGCGACTGTATGGCCCACAAAGTCTAAAATATTACTATTAGGCTCATTATAGGAAAAGTTTGCTGACTTCAAGTGTAAAGCAAAGAGGAGCTGGACAGCAGGAGTAGGAAGCTGATCCTAGAGGGTCGAATCCTCGCTCTTCCTTTGGCTGTTTGTAAAAGCTTAAGCAACTCTGAGTCTCAGTTTCCGTGTGTATAAAATGGGAATAAGAACAGTCCTTCCCTCCCAGGGCTGAGATCATCATTACATGAGACCAGAGTGCACAGTAGAGCTAAATAAGCATTAGCTGCAATGGTTAAGCCACTATCTTTCTAAGCTCTCTTAATAAACAGACAAGAATGACTTATAATTAAGAGAAAATCAATTTCAAAGAGCAAACTCATTAGCTGCCCCTGAGGTTGGAACTGATTTATAAACCTCCCAGGACAGACAGCAAGTGTTGGTATCTCAGGATCCCAAGGGCCCTTGCACCAGTGGGTGCACGACTCATGTTTGTAGAATTAATCAACTCTCTTCTAGCACAGCAATCCCCAAATATCCCAGATAGTTGGAATCTGAACGGATGCATTTTCTAATTCTGGAAAATGAGGTGCCCGAGACGGGAAGCAACTCATTCGAAGTCACAGAGCAGAGCTTTAAAAGAGAACCAATCTCCGTGATTTCAAGGACCTTTTCCTGTTAGATAACTTAGATTTGTTTTTTGTTTTTTTGTTTTCATTGCACCCAGTCAACAAGGGGCTAAAATTAAAAAGGAAAAACTACCTGGGGTTCTCAAGAGGCTTAGCTGATCTCTTCCCTCCCCAGCTGGGAGAGGCCATCCGGCGTCTGCAGAAAAGGCTAGCTGGTAATGATCTTTCACAGAGCAGCAGCTGGGGGAGGGGAGGGAGAGGGAACTCTGCTCCAAAGAGGGACAGGTGTCAGGCAAAGTGGACGCTGGCAAAGGCCTCCATTCGCAGAGCCAGCCCCATCCTCGACCCCTCTGTGTGCCGGGGAACAGCTCGTTCCTGACGACTGACAAGGAGGGAGTGGCCAGAGAGGAGACAAGGCGTGGCCGTGAGCCCTGTCCTTGCCGACAATAGCCACCAGTGAGCAGCAGCTCCAACAGGAAGCCGATGAACCCGAATGGCCTGTCCAGGAAAGCTGAGTGGCCCCCCTCACTCTCTGGAATGGAAGAGGACTCGGAACCTGGAAGGCTTCAGGTGGCCCGGAGGCCAGAGACATAAGCAAACCGCTTTGAAGGCATCTCTGCTCTGAAGCCCTCCTTCCTTCCCTCCTTCCCTCCTTCCCGAAGGTCTCCCCCCAAAAGAAGTCTGAGTGGTTTTCGAGGAGGAAGAATCTAGAAGGAAGGAGGGAGGATAAGTTATCTCCTGCCCACACCTTTTAAATAAAATTCAGATTTAAAATGCAGATCCCTGCCATGCCCTGCCAGGGAGGAGTCCCTGCAGCTCTGAGTCTTCCTTGGTGCTATTTTTCCCTTTTTCGTGGCACTCAGGTCATGGGGACATTTTTTTCAGCTCTTTCCTGGGGCAGGGCCTTTGCACATGCTCCCCTCCCTCTGCCTGGTCAACTCTCCCCCATCTTTGGAACTCAGCTACCTCTGACCCTTCAACCCAAACTTGTTCTCCTCTTGAATTTGCAGTGGGGTTGTTGTAACGTTGTTCTTTTCCTTCAAAGCACTTGTCGCAACTTATTTCAGGTGTGCGTCCATGTGGCTAACCCATCTCTCCCACGAAGCTGCAGACTCCACGAGAATGGGGACTGGCAGGCCGAATAATACCGCTCTGCCCAAGAGGTCCACATCCTCATCGCTGGAAACCATGACAAAAGGGCCTCTGCAGGTATGATTAAGTGAAGGATCATGAGATGGGCAGGTTATCCTGGATCCTCTGGGTGGGCCCTAAGTGTAATCACATGGGTCCTTACAAGAGGGAGGCAGATGGATCCAAGTCAGGGATAGAGAGTCAGAGATGTGATGATGGGAAGAGGTGTGGAGCCACGTGCAAAGAAGGGATGCAGAGAGCCACTAGAGGCTGGGAAAAGGCAAGGAGGTGGATTCTCTCCTAGCCACCCCCCCAGGCGAAACCAGCCCTGCGGACACCTTGATGTTTAGCCCGGTGAAACTGACTTTGGACTTGTGACCTCCATCACTGTAAGGTAATACATTTGGGCTGTTTTAAGCCATTAAGCTTGTGGTGACTTGTCACAGAAGCCACTGGAAACTCATACAGGGCATGGCTGGTTTGTGTACTGCTCCAAATCTAGTGCCTCGTATAGTACTGGTGCATAGTAGATGCTCAATAAATATGTGTATGGAAATAGATGGGCGAATGCAGTCTGAGGGCCAGAAGATGACTTGAAGAGAAAACTGCAGCCCTGGGAAGTGCAAGAATTTCAAGTCATTCATTCGTTCATTCAATCCGTCCCTCATTAAAAAAAAAAACACATAAAACATTTAATTAGTGCCTTCAGCAGTAGGCAATGTGTTGGGTTTCAGGTATAGAGGGGTGAATGAAGCAGACATGTGTCTTAGTCTCATGGAGCTGACAATTCTGATTGTCATGAGGACACAGGCACTAAATAAGTTAATAAATGAAAAAGATCATGGCAGGGAAGGAGGAGCACTGTTGAGCATAAAGAGGGAATCAGGGTAGAGTAAGGGGAGGTGGGCGGTTCTGCAAGGGAGGAAACCCCCATGAGCCACTCACCAGGTCAAACATGGCCCTGGGATTTGGAAGGGAGTGGCGGAGAACAAGGAGGTTCATCACAGATCCTACCAAGTCTATACCTGATGCTCTTGGTTTTCTAAATAAAAACTCTTCTTTTGTATGTCATGAGGTTAACAAGTGAGCCAAATGCCTCTTAACCCCACGGACCCTTTCGGAAAAGAACGTTCTAGGACCCTTTTGGAAAAGAACGTTCTAGATCAGTCAATGCTGGGGACTGGTTATGCCTAGGCATTAGCTGGAATACTCTTTAGAAAACTCAACAACTGGCACGGAACCATGGTCAAAGCTGCTTTCCCGTCAGCAAAGGTTCACAGTCAAGAGTGTGACAGTGACTAGGGCCTTATATGAACAGGATAGGCACTTGTCATTCTGAGGGAATTTTGCTAAAACCTCCTAAGTCAAGGGAGAAGGTCTGGCTGCTCCTCTGGAAGGTCCTATTTTGCTTTCCATTTCAATATTGCATTTTATTATTACTATTCAATGACAAAACTGGTGCATGCTCCTTGGGATTCTATACGCTGTAGCAATGCATAAAATAAAATTATTCTTCTTAGAAATAGCTGCCATGAAGTTCCTACAGACTTTTTTTTGATGCATATACACAACTATATATACACCCACATATAAACATATGTATACAACTATATATAATTTTAGAATACATAGGATGTTATTATACCAACTGCTTTGCAAATCACTTATTTTCCCACTTAAACTGCATTGTGGATCTCTTTCATGTCAGGATATCTACAAGGAGCCACCCCATTCTTTTTAAGGGCCCCTGAATCTTTGGTTATGCAGATATATTACAGTGTATCAACCATTCCCCTCTTGGGTTGAGTCCAGATTCTCCACTATTGCAATGAAATCCTCATGTATAGATCCCTGTGCCCTATGCAAGCATATCTGTATATAAAGTCTTAGAAGTGATATTGCTGGTCCAAGGAATGTACATATAAAACTTTGATAGACAATGCAAAATTACCTTCTCAGGAGGTTGAATTCAATTCCTACTCCTAACACCAGGGTATATGAGAATTTCCTCTTTATTTCCAGAATTCTGATTAGGCCCATATGAATTAGCAGTGATGGTGAGAAATGCCAAAAACGGTGGCCATGGTATTTTTTTTGTTTTGTCTTCTTTTTTTTTTTTTTATTTTTAGAGAGAGAGCAGGGGAGGGGAAGAGGGAGAGGGAGAGAGAGATTCTCAAGCAGGCTCCACACCCAGCGTGAAGCCCAATGCGGGGCTCGATCTCACGATCCTGAGATCACAACCTGAGCCGAAATCAGGAGTTGGATGCTCAACCAACTGAGCCACCCAGGCGCCCCAGCATTTGTTAAGATCTTCAGTGAGACAGGCACTCTGCTCAGCTCTGTACGTCTATGATGAGGTTTAGTCCTTCAATGATTCTATAAAGCAGATACTATTATTATCCCCATTTTACAGAGGAGGAAACAGAGGCACAGAGCGGTAACTGATTTGCTCAGCATGATGCAGGTATTAAGTAGTAGAGGTAGCATTTGAACCCAAGCAGCCCAGCTCCAGAGCTCAGAGGACCTTGCAGCCCACTCCCCAAATATCACTGTCATGAGATGCTCCGGAGTAGGTGCAGATCCTCTGGCAGGCGAGCAACAAAACAGCAAGGACCCCGCCTTGGGGACCCGACCGAAGGAATGAAGAAGCTCAGGGAGACAGCGATCAGCCCTGGTTAGCCAGGTGTCTTGTCTAAAGATTCCAGCAGAGTCTTTAAGGGACAGAAAGAGTTATGACACTCTGACACATGGTTCTCCCTTAAGAGGTCCTTTCTCAGCCCCTGGCCATTAAGCAAGCAGCAAACAGTTTCAGGGACAGTACCCCGAAGTCAGTGTCTGAGGGTAGGGTGGAGCAACTCTAAGAAAGCACCCAAACCCACTTCTTCCCAGACTTGGGGGGTTCATGAAGCATCAAAGGGTCTTTCTTCCATTCAACCCATTCCAGGGAAATGGAAATGGACAACCCCAGAGGTGACAGTGGGAGCCCCCAGCCTGTGGGCATAGCGGGCAATTTTGGCCTAACTGACTCGGGGAAGCACATGCCGAGATGATTCCAGGTGCTGACTCACATTATGGTCTTTGGTGGCTGCCAAGTGAGTGGCCTTCCCACCGGACAGAGACAAGACTGCCTCAGGCTTGAACTTCACAAAAAAAATCCCCATATTGCCAAGACCTCAAAATGTGCCCCATTCCTATGGACATAGCCCTGATCAAAACAGTGTGGGCAGGTGACAGCTTGTCCTTAAATCAGTAGTTGTATCTGGGTGCTGCCTAGGTGTGGGAGTGGACCCCCATTTGCCTACCCGCCACTCACTCGTGGCTGATTAGGCTTGGAAGTGTGACCTGTAGCTGATGACCTGGATTTCCTCCCCTGCGTGAAGCTCGCTGGCTCAGGTGGAGATCAGGCCCTAGATCAGCACTGTCCAGTGGAACTTTCTGTGATGATAAAAATGCTCTATACTCTGCACTGGCCAATATGGCAGCCCCCAGCCCCCAGTGGCTACTGAGTAATCAAAATGTGGCTAATGTGGCCAAGGAATTAAAATGTTAATTATATTTAATTTTAATTCATTTAAATTTAAATAGCCACATGTGGCTAGTGGGCACCATACTGAATAACACACATCTAGATTCTGGTTCCCATTGGCCAAGCCAGACCTCATCCCTCCAGCCTCCTTCCTGCAAATATGGCCAAGCAAGGAAGTCCTTAAGGCCCTAGAAGAGGAAGCGAGCTGGGCTGGACCTCAGAAGAGGTGGGAACCCTCTTAGATCTGGCCCTCCTGAGCAGAGAGGGATCTCTTTCTTAAGTCTAATGACAAAGGAGGCCAAGAAACCAAACATCTCATGAGTGGCTTCTCCAGCATCTCATAGCCCGGTGCATGGTCTCAGGTCAGCAGCCAGGTACCCTGGAATTCTTGAGCTGGGAGAACCTTCTTTGGATCCTCTTCTCCATCTGTATCCTTTCAGGGGTGGGAAAAGTGAGGTCACAGGTCACATGGCAGGAACAGGGCAGACCTGGATACTGAATCCAGGATTCCAGCTGTTCATTCTGAGCCCTATCCTGCCATCTGGAGTAAGACTCCATCTGAATGCAGCCCTGCTCAGCTGTGGTCCCAGGATCCTGATGCCAATTCCAAGCTATTTAGCTTATAAGACAACTGCCAGCTCGAGTAGATGTCCTCCCCCCCCATGACTGACACTTAGTTGCAGACACTGGGTTGCTGTTGACCAAAAAGCCCTTTACCTCTCTGAGCCTCAGTGTCCTCATCTGTAAAATGGAGCCGAGAAGACTTCATGGCTACCCTAAAGATCAAATAAGGTAATAATGTGGTGATTGCCCTGCCTGTAGGAAGACTCAACCACATGCCTTCAACCCATTGCCTTTAAGCACGGACTGACCCGGACATGGCTCTGGTTCAAGCACAACCCCCCCCCCCACAGCGACACCCCAAGTGCAGAGGTACCTGGCAGGTTGAAGTTCTTCTGCTGCCTCGTGCACTGAGGGGAAGGGTGCAGGGGAGAAGGCGGTGTGGCGCTGGGAGGGAGGGGGGGTGCTGGCGAGGAAGGCGTGGAGGACGTTGTGGATGAGGGATTGCTGCTAGAGTCTGGCTGGTAAGGGACAGGGATGTGGTCCTGCAGAAAGAAAACGGGGGAGGGGCCGGGGGGAGGCAGAGAAGCAGAGATACAGCAGTGAGAGTGAGCAAGCAGGAAGGAGCCCCACGCCAGCATTCTTAGCATCCCCTGCCCTCAGCCACCAGACCCTTCCCACGTCCCACCTGCTTCATCATCCCCGCGCAGCAGCTGGTTTGCATCCAGCTGTGGAAGGAACAGTTTCTGGCATCAATTTCCCGCCCGCTGTCTGGACTCCAGAGCAAAAGGTTACCACATAATGAAAGCCACATAGGTGACAGCCACGCTCCCTGTGCTTTTTGATTTTGGAAAGTCCCATGCCAAGGTGCCCAGAGCATCTTCCCATCCTAACACCTCTCCTCCTGAGTGTTTATTAAAGAATCAACAGCCTGACAGCTCCAGACAGAGTGCGAGAGCAAGCCTACAGCTGCTTCCCTCACATCTCATTTGGAGGCGCCACTGCCTCTCCTGGACCCTGAACCTGCTCTAAGCAAACATGAGGCCAGAATCCACATGTGCACCATCAGAATCAGGAGCAGTGTCGTGGCTTGAAGAGTGTCCCCCAGTAGACCTGCCCCTTGGGAAACTCAGAATGTGAACTTCTTTGGAAAAAGGTCTTTGCGGATATAACTGAAGATCTCAAGAGGAGATCATTCTGGATTAAGGTGCGCCCTAAATCCAATATCAAGTGTCCCTATAAGAAATGGAAAATGAGAGACATGCACAGAGGGAAAGGCCACGTGAAGACAGAGGTAGAGATCGGACTGCCACGTCTCAAAGCCAAGCAACAACTAGGATAGCAAGAGCCACCAGAGGTTAGGAGAGAGGCATGGAACGGATTCCCTCTCAGAGCCCCCAAAAGGAACCAGCCCCACTAACACCTTGATTTCAGATGCCAGGCCTCCAGAACTGGGAGAGGAAAAATATCTGTTGTTCTAACTCTTCAGTTTGTGTAGTTATGGCAGCCCCAGGAGAACTGATCCCAGCAGAAGCCCGGGTCAGGCAAACCCAGACTCAGATCCCACAGTCACCCCTTTCCCCTACGTCCGGGACCAAATGCTCTTAACCCCTCTGGTCCTCAGTTTTGCCCACTGTAAAATGAGAATAATACCAGCCAACCTCAATGTCCTATAGAAGGGATTCCTGCCTCTCAAAGCCAGCAGAGCTAAGTGTTCTCAGGAGCATCTGAATCTGTCCACTCACAGGACACTGTCACTTGGTCCCTGCATTACTTAGAGGTCCATCACGCTGACTGGCTGTGGGTGCCTGAGGATGGTTTTGTGTGAGCCGGTTATTTGACAACAGGTATGTTAACCTGCCAAACTCCAGAGTCAGCGTAACAAACACCAACCAGCATAGGGGGGCCAGGGGGAATGGGAAATGGACATTCTCCATCTGGCTGCCCAGTGGGTGCCCATGCTGTGCGCATCACCCTCCCAGAATGCACTCGCTCCCACTGCCTCCAAGAAAGCGACTTCACTTCTGTGAGCTTCAGTCTCCTCATCCCTCACATGGGCTAAGAACACCCACCTGCTGGGTCTGCTGTGAAGTTCAGATGAGGTTACGTAGGTACCTACACCCCTGGCATTGGGCCAAGGCACTTGGTTGTCAGTAAATGGTAGCAATTAGGTTGGCGACACAATTTGCAATTAAACTTTTTATCTGAGATCCCTGCAGATTCACATGCAGTTTTAAGAAGGAACAGAGATCTCACGCATCCTTACCCAGTTTTCTCTGATGATTACATCTTGCAAGATTAGAGCACAATATCACAACGCAGACATTGAGTGGATACAGCCACGATACAGAACATTTCCACCACCACGGGGATCCCTCACATTGCCCTTTTATAGCTATACCCACTTGCCTCTCTCCCTCGCATCCTGAACCCTAGACACCACTAATCTATTCTCCATTTCTCTAATTTTGTCATTTCAAGAATGCTATATAAATGGAATCATACAGTATGTAATCTTTCTGGATTGGCTTCTTTTTTTCATGCAGAAGAAGTCTCTGGAGATTCATCCAAGCTTTCTGTGTATCAATAGTTTGTTCCTCTTGATCACTGAGCAGTATTCTATGAAATGGATGTATCACAGTGTGTTTGATCATTCACTCATTGAAGGACAGCTAGGTTGTTTCCCCTCCATGGCTACTGTGGATAAAGCTGCTCTTAACATTCATGTGCAAGTTTTGTACAAACAAAAGTGTTTATTTCTCTGGGATAAATACCCAGAAGTGCAACTTCTGGACAGCATGGTAATTGCATGTTTAATTTTTAAAGAAAATGCAAATATTGTTCTTTGGAGTGGCTACATCATTTTATACCAGTAATGTATGAGTGATTGATTTTCTCTGCATCCTAGCCAGTGTTTGGTGTTATCACAATGTTTTACTTTAGCCATTCTGATAGGAGTGTCATGATATTTCACTGTGGTTTTAATTTGCATTTTCCTAATGGCTAATGATATTGAACATCTTTTCATGTGTTTACTTGCCATCTGTATATCCTCTTTGGTCTTGATTACTGTTAACTATATAATAAGCTTTGAAATCAGGCAAACTGAATCCTCCCACTTCATTCTTTTCCAAAATTGTTTTTAGCTATTCAAGTTCCTTTGATTTTTCATATAACTTTTAGAATAATCTTGTCTTTATTTATAAAAAAATCTTGCTGGGATTTTGATAGGAATTGGGAATCAGTTTTGAGGAGAACTGACATCTTAACTATGTTGCGTCTTCCAATCCATGAATATAGTATGTATATTAGCTTCCGAATCAGAAAAATAGGAACAAGGGTTTATGTCTTTTGCCCATTTTGAGAAGTTTTTGCCCATTATTTCTTGGAGAACTTTTTCAGCCCTGACCTCTTTCTCCTCTCCTTCTAGGACACTGGCGACACCAATGCTATACCTTTTATTATTGTCCCAAGGGTCCCTGAGGCTCTACTCATTTTTTTTAATCCGCTGTCTAATTTCTACTGCTCTGTCTTCAAGCTCACATCTTCTTTCCCTCTGCCGCTCCATTCTGTCACTGAGTCTCTCCACCCAGTTTTTAATGTTAATTACTGTATTTCTTGGTTATATGTTCTAAATTTTTCATATGGTTCTCCTTTATATCTTCTACTTATTTGCTGAGACTTTCTACTTCTTTGCAGCAATTTCCTATTTTTTCATTTGTTTCAAGATTGTTCCTAATCACTTACTGAAACATTTTTATAATAACTGCTCTAACAATCTTTGTCATAGATAATTCCAAAATCTCACTCGTCTCATCTCTTGATTGTCTTATTTCATTCAGTTTGAGATCTTTCTGGTTCTTGGTGTGACAAGTAATTTTTCATTGAAGCCTGGACATCTGGGTATTAGGTTATGAGACTCTGGGTCTTACTGAAACCTTTGGCTTTAGCTGGCTTCCTGTGACACCACCCGAGCAGGGAAGAAGGTGTGTGCTGTCTTGTTATTGCTGAGTAGGGGCAGATGCCTAGGCTCTCTGCCTCTGTTGGCACCTGAGGGCAGGGGGGTTCCTAACTGTTGCTGGGTGGGGGTGGGAATTTCAGCTCCTTCATAGACCTCTGCTGATACACTCTTTTTGGGAGAAGTAAGAGTGCCTTATTACTACTCCCCATGTAATCCACTGACACCAAGGACAGGGGAATAGTTTCATTAATGATGGGTCATGGGAAAAGTGCTGACTCTCCACCAGGCCTCCAATGACCCTACCTCATCAGGAAGGGGTGCTGCATTATTGCTGGATGAGGGGGCTCACAGTCCCCAACACAAACCAGGCCACTTCACATCTTCAAAGCTTGGGACATTCTATTATTTCTACTTGGAATATCTGCCAAGAAGACACAGCTCACCTCTCCCATCCTCTGAGAAGTTCCCCTGACCCCTGCTCCACCAGGTAAAGCACACCCTTCACTCCTAGTGCTAGCTCTGCATTACTCCCTTGGCTTCAGCTGTTGCTTCAACCTGGTCACTTTTCAGCCTACTTGTTTGTCTCATCCTCTAGGCTGGGAGCTCCCTATATTCAGCACTTAGAAATATCCATTCCACTGGATGGAAGGACCAACAATGAAGGAAATGATGAAACCAAGATGAAGGAAAACAAGAAAGAAATGAAGGGAGGGAGGGTTGGAGGGATGAAGAGGAGAGAGGGAGGGAGGAAAAAGATTTATCTCCTACTAGACTCTGTCTTATTCATCTTGGAATCTGCAGAACTTAGCACAGGAATAAGAATGTAAGAGGTAGCAATAACTGTTACATGAATGAGTGAATTAACGGAAAAGAAGGAGAACTGGAAGGAGAGATAAAGGGAGGGAGGGGAGGAAGAATTGTGTTTATAGAGAAAGGAATTATCTCTACCTCCTTGAGAGTAGGAATTGGGTCTTTCTCATCTTTGTAGTTCAGGGCTGTTGTGAATACACAGAATCATCCCATGAGAGCATAGCATATGGTGCCCACATTCCTAGGCCGAATTGCTACAATAGGAGGGGAAATTCCTTCTTCAGGTCAGACCCAGATCTATGGCCCGATGGGACCAGCAATGAGAGGTTGCATTCCAAACTCTACCAAATCATTCCGCGAAGGGCTAGTGGCATAATTCCTCTTTCTGAGCACAGTTAAGATGCAGAAACATCCTTCAGAGACCTCTCAGTCTAACCCCTTCTTATTCTGTAAATGGGGACACTGAGACTCGGAGAGCAGGGAGTGACTTGCTGGAGTCATACAGAGTGTTGATGGCCCAAGTCTTAACCTCCAGCCCAGAAGCAGAAACACAAGATTGTGCCAAGTCACAAGAAATTCACATCTGACTCTGGGAATCAAACAGAAGCACGCTCATCTCCCAGGTTCCCATTCCACCCAGTTGTGCACTGGTCTAGACATGGTGGTGATGGTAACTGCCTCTCTCATGGACTTTTCCTAAGGAAATTGTCCCTACCCTCGAACCCAACAGATGGTGCTGAATAGACAGTCCTAAACAGCCAGGCTTGTCTTGTGACCTCCAGAGCCCACCCCAACGCAGGACCACAGGTCAGAACAAGATGGCAGTGGCCCGTGACTATGACATGGAATGAAAAGTTGAGCTGGCCAACAGGAAGAATAGCAAACAGCATTAGGAGCACAGGCAGAGAGGAGACGAGGCTCAAAGAGAACAGAAGAGCCACAACAGGCCAGAAAACAAATAAGCCAAGGTTGTGAGAAGGAGGAACTATATGGCGGCAGAAGCAATGACATGGAGAGAGGAAGGCAGAGGACAAGGAAACGAGTCAACAGTAACAGCCTGGAGCAGACCCACAAAGAGTAGCCGAGTCAAGGTCATGATGGAAGAACAGGACAACGATTCATTGTCTTGCTGCAGGTCCAAGTGCAAGACCAGCTGAAAAGGGCAAGCCAGCATGCAACTGCTTCAAATAGCAGCATGGAAGCAGGCCGATCTGCAACCTTGGACACCACTGCAGATGGGGTTTTGATGCCTTGATGTGGAAGTGTTAAGTGTTGTAGACTGGTCTCCCAAGGAGCTGGCAGAGGCTGCTATTTCTCCTCCTCCTCTTCTGGCTCCTCCGCCATCTCCTCCTCCTCTTCCTCTCTTCCTCCCTCTGCCTCTTTCTTCTTCCTCCTCCCTCTTCTGCTCCTCCTCCTCCTCCTCATTCTGTCCTCTTGGTCATCAAGCCATTCCAGGCCCTGAGTAGCCAGTGTCGGACTAAATCCTTTACGCGTATCGTTGCATCTAACCCTTTCCATGATCCCAATAACATCTGCAATCATCCTGCCTCTTTTATAGGGATGGGGTGGGGAGGGGGAAACTAAGGCAGAGAGAGCTTGCTATGACCAGTCAATGAAGGAACAAAGTTCCAAGCCCAGGCCTTCTGACTCCAAAATGCACACTCTTAACTATTCTGTTGGGAGAAAAAGCTAGGCTTTTTGTGAACCTGGATTGACTGAGCCAGACAGGAGAGGAGACAGAGCAATGAAAAGGAAGTCTTCAGACCAAATTGGCTCAGAAATCTATTGCACTAACCACATCATTGTCTGACAAAAAGAATCTGTGTGAAGCCAGTGAAGAGAAAGAGAGGAAAAAATAACCCAGCCCTGTGATAGATCCTGTCCACCTTCGAGTCAAAGCTGCTTTCTAAATAGAGGTTAATTTATTTCTCTTATCAAATTCTCCTGCTGGCAGACAAGCAGAGCGATGTCACAGTCACTGATCTATCTGACCTGTGTTTCTGTCCCATCTGATAGAGAGGCTCACGGTGCCTGCAAAGCCAGAGGGGAAGGTCTTGAGATGGCTCTGAGCAACCCGCCCCCTAAGATGTTACAAAAAAAAAAAAAAAAGTATGGGTTATAGACATGCACAGTTACTTCTCAGGAGCTGTACCGTTTGAGCCCTCGAAGCACCCCCAGAGGTGGGCATCCCTTCTTCTAGAGACCTACATGTATTGTTTGCAAATAACAAAGAAGAAGTGGACCCCTCCTGGCATTTGGATTGGAAGCCCAAGATTGAATCTGATAACGGTATCTAGAATTTCCTGGGCACTTACCGGGTGCCAGGAACCATACTGAATGCTTTTATGTTGATTTCTCATTTCATCCCCAAAACAACTCTGAGGTTGGTGCTCTTACTAGCCACCACGGACACCTTATTTTTTATTTTTTAAAGATTTATTTATTTGAGAGAGAGCAAGTGAGTACGAGCAGGGGGAAGGGCAGAGAGAGAGGGAGAGAGAGAAGCAGACTCCCCACTGAGCAGGAAGCCAGACCCAGGACCCTGGGATCATGACCTGAGCTGAAGGCAGATGCTTAACCGACTGAGCCACCCAGGTGCCCCCACCATGGACACTTTAAAACATGGCCTCAAATTCCTTGGACTCCTCCTGTCGACAGGTGGGATCTATGCCTCTCCCCTTGAATCTGAGCAGGAGCGTGACAGCCTCCCTCAGTATGGTGTATATATATATACCAACCCTTGGCTAGTGACAAATCAAGACAGTGCGCTGCCTTTTATAATGCTAGCTTATAAAATCCCTGGTTGGCCAAAACACTTGCTCTTTGAGCCCTCACCTGCCAGGTAGGAGACTCGCTACCCTGAAGCCGCCATGAGGAAGCTCAAACCATAAGGCAAGTCCACATGTAGATGCTCTCACTGAGTCTCCGCTGAACCCTGCCTGTGATGCTCCCCATTCCAGACACCAGACAGGTGAGTGAAGAAGGCTCTAGGTCAGGGGTTGGCAAACTTTTCCTTGAAGTGGCCAAATGGTAAATATTTTAGGCCTTGTGAGACACGTGGTCTCTGTTAGAAGCACTCAATTCCCAATTGTAGTGTGAAAGCAGCCATAGACAATATGGGTATGGCTCATTCCAATATAATAACTCTATTCACAAAAATGGGTGCAGGTGCTGGGCTGGTTTGGCCTGTAAGCCACAGTTTGCCAATCTCTGTTCTAGAAGATTCCAGCCCCCAGCTGTGTGGGTTTTCCCAGGTGAGTCCCTGAACATCATGGAGCAGAGCCCAACCATCCCTACTGTACCCTGTCCTAATTCCTGACCCACAGACTCCACGAGCATCATTAAAAGGTTATGGTACACCAATGAGTTTGAGGTGCTTTGTTGTACAGTGGTAGATAACTGGAACACACCTATTTCACATACAGGAAAACTGAGGCTGAGAAAGATCAGTGGTTTGTCCAGAGTCTCACAGCTAGTAAGTGGGGGAAGCCAAGGTCGACAGCAAGGTTTGCCTGACTTCAGAGGCCAAGCTCTCAACCGCTTAGATGATGCCACAAGGAGCCAGATGGTGAATGGCTGAGAGCTAGTAGTAAAAACGGTGGGTGATAGCGCACTCGAGAAAGAACATATGGGCTTTGGTGGGGAGGCATGCAAAGGGAGGTCAGAGATGGAGCAAGGGGCCAAATTACACATGGCCTTGCAGGCGGCAGTAAGGAGCTTGATTTGTTTTCTAAGTGCAGGAGAAAGCCACTGGATGGTTTTTAAGCAGAAGGGGACAGGATTCAAATTATGTTCATTAGGAATTACTCTGGCTGCTGTGTGGAGGGCGGGCTGGGGAGGGCCAATGCTCTCTCCAGCTGATGCAGAGAAGTGAGACCCAGTCTTGTCAGTGAGAGGTCACTCAGCCATCTTGATGCTCCTCTGGGTCCTGAACAGGTGGTGACTTCCCACGGGCTTGTTGATCTACACTTCATGCACCTTCCACATAATGCACAAAAGCACTTGGGGAGCTTGAGAAATCACCTGCTGGCATGTGCAGGACGCAGCCTTTGCCTCCTGCCGTAAGGCTGCAAGTCTCCCTGGGATAGTTCTGATGCAGTCCGACCAACAGGCCAAACACAGGATGTGGAAATCACACTGGAAATTTCCACACCACAGTGGAGAGAAAGATGCACAGAGAGGCTCACTGGTGACCACCATGTGAGGAGCAGCCAGAAGCCAACCAAAGTGGCTGAGGCTCAGAGCTTCAGACCCCCATGTGTCCACCTACCGAGTCTCCAGCGGGAGCTCAGAAATAGATACCCCCCCCCCAATCTCTTGGTGGTCTGATTCAACAGCTGTGTCAGCCCAGAACCATCTGCGAAGTTAATCCTGGCAGATGGTGGAACATCTCACAGAGCAAAGAGGAGAGGTCTGGACCACTCAGGACCCTGCTCAGGCTCTCCTGTGCTCCCTACTGCCCCCTCCTTGACAGACTCATTCATTCTCACTTCTGTGTGCTCTCTCCTTACTCAGATTTTCTGGCACCCTGACTCTCCACTGATGCTGGATGCCCCCCAAGCTTTACTTGACACAAACCACATGGAAGGAGGAGAGCCCAGGTGGGCTGGGAAGTGATGGTTCTCAGAGCCATCCGTGCAAGCCCCGCCCCCACCCCGCCCTGGCAGCGGTGGGCCCCAGCATGCCCCGACCCAGCAGGACCCCAGCCTCACCTTGCTGATTTTGTTGGTTTTAGGGAGCGTCTGGCTGATGTGCAGGTCCGAATACCGGGGAGGCTTTCGTAGAGGGTTGTTGATGTCACACGGGACGGACTCTGTTCGGACTAACCTTGCTGGATCCGTAGGGGTAAAAACAGCAATTTGGGAGTTTAAGTACCACTTTGGTTTTATACATATGGTTAGGCCAGGAGAGCAGAGCTCAGACCCCACCCCAAAGGCCCGCCCCCCAGGAGCAAGAGGGAATTCTCCAAAAATGATAGTCGTCTGTCATGGTAGTAAGATCAGGTGTTCTCTGGTTTCTGAAATTTTTACATTGTCAATAAATAACTTGTCAGTTAGAAATTTTAATAATAAAACTGAAGCTATCAGGTTGTTTTCGATACCATAATTGTTTCACACTGGGGTTCATTTCAGACTCGACCCTCCTTTGAAATACAAGAGGTTCCTGATTCCTTATGGTCTGCAATCAACGGACAAGCTCAGAATGGTCACCTCTCCCTGCCCCCATCTAACTTCTGTGTTGGGATCCTCCTTTGCTACTTGTGGGATTTCTCAGGCCTGAGCAGCCTGTTGCATGTCAAAACACATGTGTCCTAAACAAGGCCACCGGGACTCCGGAAAGGAAGGCTTAGTATGTCCAGACCTCTCCTCAATATCATCCCTGAAGCCATACAAAAAGCTGGGCTCATAGCTAATGCTAAATAAATGCTTCCTGATCCAAATCACACTATCCAAGCTCCTCTTCCGGTTACCCCTCTGTCATTACTACTTCTTATAGGGACCATGGGGAGGGGCAAATTGAGAAGCTCAAATTCAAATCTGATGCTTGGCAGAGTTACTTGTTAGCTGTTTTTATTGCACAGGGTGTGGGCCATTGGTGGAAAAGTTAAAGCTTTGCACTGACCCAGGGATTTAATTTCTCTGCTTAGCCTGAGCTGCCATCTCCATGGAAACCAACTATATTTTAAACTTCCTATCAACAAGGGTGGGGAGGTGGCGAGGGGGAAGCAAGAAGCTGGAGGACTTCTGGAAAGATCCATTGCTTTTGCATGTATAGGCACCTGCTGCCTTTGAGCTTTGAGTGAAGGGGGCATGGCTATGAAGGTGGGTGGGGGGAGGGAGCCCTTCTCCAGATGTCAGCCTCTGAAAGCGGGTCGCCATACAGCAGGCTGGTTCTGGTCTCCACAGGGGAGTTGGGCTCCAGCAGAGTCCACTATGGAGAGGAATTTCTCCAGTGACACTGACCCAAGACAAGGGCTCCAGGGCTGTGAGAATTCAGGTTTAAAAACAGCCTCCTTGAGAGTGTATACAGTTGTGCAAGGAACAGACGGTTCTTAATTAAGGATGTGGGTGGGAAGGGGCTAAAGGGCTGAAGACTTTTCCTTTACTTGCAATTTCCTCTCCTCGTGGAGGTAAGCAGTGCAAAGATCATCAAAAACCAACAGCCCAGGGGCTTTGGAACACATTCTAGGACTTTTGGCAGCACTTCGCTTCCTTCTTTACATTTCCCTTGGGTTCATTCTAAAACAGGGCAGATTCCCCAGAGCCTACACTGACTAAGGCCAGGGGAGCTGGGAGGGACACAGCAGGGACCAGGAGGCACTCTATCCCAGATCAGCAGGTTGTATACCGCGACGTTGGCTCCAAGGCTCCATCCAACCTATAGATGGAGGGTGATGGGGAATTGGCCAGCAAGAATTTTAAAACTTAATAAGTTGTTAGCATCTTAATACAACTTTTCTTTGAACCACAAGAAAAATGCAGAGCAGGTCCACATTGCCTCCATCACTGGTGGAGCGGCTGTCCTCTCTAGACAGTGCCTGGGCTTCCTCTCCACTTTGCATGGCTTCATATGACCACCTTCTCTCATTTCGGATCCTTGCTTGGCCCTAGTGGCACCTGAGATGGCAACTTCTACTCTAGAAACTTGCTTCTTAACTTGAAGGGGCAGAGGAACGGCCCACAGATGCAGTGAAAGATGTAGATTCTGCTTCAGTGGGTCTAGGGTGGGGCCAGAAACTGTGCATGTCGAACTCTACCGCTTCCAGGGGATTCCATTGTTGCCAATCCACAGACTGCACTTTGAATGGCAAAGGTAGGGACCAGTGATACCCAAGAGAACTTTTGGCCATGAGGAAAGTGTTGGTTATCTACAGTATCCAGTATGGTAGCCACCAGTGGCTACTGAGCCCTTGAAGTGTGGCTGGTGTGGCAGAGTAATTGAATTTTTACTTTTATTTCATTTAAATTAATCTAAATTTAAATAGTCAGATGTGGCTAGCCACTGCTGTATTGAAGGACACAGGCCTAGAGGGTCAGCCGGTGAATGAATTGCAAAACAGGTAATAGAAGTCAGCGATAACTACGCCATGAGACAAGAGTCAGGGGAACTATTTTGAAAGCTGGACTGCAAGGTTTTCCGAGGAGATTCTTCCTATTGAGTCCTTGGCAAGCAAGGCAAAGCCTCTCTTTCCAGTCTTTCCTTTGCACTCAATTGGTCTTGTTTTTTTTTTTTTTTTTTTTTTTCTCCCCAAGGTAAAAGGCTGGCAGTGGCTCTCCCAAGAGTAGCTGGCTTGGATAGTTTGGCCCAGACACTCCCAGGGCCCCAGGGGACAGAACACAGATGGCCCAAACCCAGAAACCCAAGCGCGACCCCTCCCCACACCCACCCCTGCCGGGCCAAATGGTTGAGTCTAAAGAGCACATCATGGGGAACACTCAGCCAGCATTCTTTCTAAGTGTGAAGGAAAAGCAATGAGATTGGGGGAAAGAGAGGAGAGTGGAAATTAGGAAAGCAGACAAGAATGAGAGAAAAAGACTTAGGAAGAGGAAGACAAATCTGGGGGCTAAAGTATCAGAAAGACCAGCAGAGGGGCAAGGAAGAGGGAGAACAGGCACCAGAGATGGATGAAGGAGACAGATGTCAGGAAGAAGAGTGTCAGAGGGGAAAGAAATAGGCAAGTATCAGGGGATTAAGAGGTACCCAGAAATGGCCTGGATGGGACAGCTATCTCCGAGGGTCTGCAGGGGCCCCCAACCCAGCCTACCCCTAGGGCAGCAAGTGTTAAATACTTACCTCCTCGGTGGATGATCAGGAGATGACAGGGAGGGGCTTCTTTGGTGCATTTGTTGTGGCACTTTAATCTGAGAGAGAAAGAGAGAGAAGGATGGAAAGACGGGTGGATGGATGGATGGATGGATGGATGGATGGATGGGTGGGTGGCTGGCTGGATGGATGGATGGATGGATGGATGGGTGGGTGGATGGATGGGTGGATGGATGGATGGATGGATGGATGGATGGATGGGTGGATGGATGGATGGATGGATGGGTGGGTGGGTGGATGGATGGATGGATGGATGGATGGATGGATGGGTGGGTGGATGGGTGGGTGGATGGATGGATGGGTGGCTGGCTGGCTGGCTGGCTGGATTGATGGGATGCCCTGGTGGTTTAGAAAGCTCTGGAAGCTGTGGATACCAAAATATGAGATGAGATGGGGCAGCTAAAGTATTTCCTTGGCACCTAGGAAATTAACTCTGGAGAAAGTCTGTTGTCATTTCACCCTCCAAGGTCAGACCTGGGTGGTCCGGGTTGGGTAGCAACTCCTTCACCAACTGGGTCCACTTAGACTTTATGCTTTGAAAGATATTTTTGCCCTTTAGTCTGTATTTTTCCTTTCTTGTTTTAGAGAGAATGAGAGTGTGTGAGAGTGAGGGGATGGGGAAGGGGCAGAGAGAGAGAGAATCTTAAGCAGGCTCCAAGCCCAGCTCTGAGCCCAACACAGGGCTTGATCTCACGACCCTGAGATCATGACCTGAGCCAAAATCAAGAGTTGGACACTTAACTGACTGAGCCACCACAGTCTGTATTTTTTATCTTTATCATCGTCATCATCACCCAATCCTAATAACCATCCACTGTTCACTTGTAGACTCATCTGCCAGCCATTGTACTAAACATAATACAAATGTTATGTTATTGGATATTTATAACAGCCTTACACACTGGATATTAGTATCATTCCCATTTTACAGATAGAAAAACAAATTAACAGCTTTCCTGGCAGAAAACTTGGATCAGTGGTGCCAAAGGCGGCCTCTCATTTTTCTTAAAGGCTTAAGCAACAGGAGACAGCTAACCAAGGCTTCCATTTAGGATGAGATTAGCGACAGGTATTCATTTTTAGAGGTATGAAGAGTTTATTTTTTTTAAAGTTTTTATTTATTTATTTGAGAGAGGGAGAGAATGAGAGAGAGAGAGAAAGCATATGAGGGGGGAGGGTCAGAGGGAGAAGCAGACCCCCTGTCGAGCACGGAGCCCGATGCGGGACTCGATCCCGGGACTCCAGGATCATGATCTGAGCCGAAGGCAGTCACTTAATCAACTGAGCCACCCAGGGGCCCAGTATGAAGAGTTTAGAGTCAAAATGTCCTCCTTTGAGACAATGTCACCTTGCTCTTCCCCAAAGAGTTGCCAGGCTTCCAAAGGATTAAAAAAAAAAAAAAAAAAAAAAGCCCAACTAATTGTGACCTGGCTTTGTCTTTTTCTTTTAGAGTTTGTCAGTCAGAAGAATACACACTGTGGCAGATGCTTCCTGTGTGCCCTGTGTGCATCCCTTTGGATTCCCTTATCATTTTTGTGCAAGCCAGCCTAACTTCCGACAGCTGACATTCTTGCCAGAAGGCACCCATAGCCTGCTTAGAGGTTTCATATTAAAAAACTCTATACAGAGAGGTGGGAGCTTTAGATTTGCCCTCAGTCCTCTTACCCTGCAGGGATTTGACAGTTCTCTCTAACAATGATTTGAATGTCCAGTCATAGACTCAACTTTGACTCCCCCCATTAGTCTCAGTCAGTGGTTCTCAAAGTGGAGTCCCAGGACCAACAGCATCAGCACCAGTGGGCTCGGGACTTTTCAGGAATGTATCTTCTGGGCCCCCACCCCAGATCTGACGAAGCTGAGACTCAGAGCTGAAATGCAGTAACCTGTTTTAACAAGCCCTCTACCTGAGTCTGATAAGTGCTCAGGTGTGAGAACCACTGGTCTCGTTGATTGTTTTGGAATGTCTATGCACGTTTCCCCAATTTTTCTTGTCTTCAGTCTTGTGGCCCTGGTAGGGCACTGGATTCCTCTCTGAGATGGAAAAGTTAGACCTGGGGCCCCTTGGAGTGCAGAGGGGAAGCAAGGAGGGATGCAAGAAACAGTGCTGAATCACGCTGCAAGAACATTATTAGGCTGTCTCCAATTCGCCTTCACTTTGCATCCGGGACAAGGTTTCTGGAGCTAACACGTCTTTACATTTCTCTACCACATGCTAACCACAGTCCCAGATTTGGAAAGGCGACACTATCGACAGGCAATTTAATAAATGTATTTTTCCATCTGAACATCTCTCTCTCTCTCTCTCTCTCTCTCTTTTTTTCCAGTTGCCTCATATTAATGGAAGTGAGGCTGATTTTCCACTCATGGTGACAGGATACACTTTCATCTTTAAAGCCATAAGGAGTAAATAAATAAAAGTAAGGCTGCTACACAAATATGACAAAATCGTGACAGGGTGGTGAGCGAGTGACTGAATTAGATGGGGACAAGCTGCCTTACATAATTTGGAATTGTCAGAAAGAAGTGGCAGTTCTAGGCATCGAGAGTCTAAGTCTTACTGGTTGAAAAATAGTAAGAGGTACTATTGGTCACGAATGTCACAAAGACACTGTGACTCAGAGAAGAACAAGAGCTTTCACTTATGCAGTGCTTGTGAAGTACCAGGCAACACCCCCTGGGGCTTTACACAATTTATATAATCCTTGCAACAATCCTAAACAGTAACAACTATTGTTATCCCCATTTTACGGAGTGAAAAACTGAGACTCGGCAAATTTGGATAACTTGCCGAAGGTCAAATAACCAGTAAGAGACAGAGGCCCCAAGCCCAGCTCTAACCAGCATGCAGATGCCTCCAAAACCTCCATGCTTCTTCCTTTACATCGTGGGGGTGGCGGTGAATGAACGGGAAGCTTCCTGGGATCTGTAACCAGCAAAATCAAAAGGTCCTCCTTTGAGATAGGCCCAAGATGTCACCTTGCTCTTCCCCCTACGGCTGCCGGACTTCAGAAGGATAATAAAAATCCCACCTTACCGCAAATTTGTCTTTTCCCTTTTTTAAAAGATTTTATTTATTTATTTGAGAGAGAGACAGAGGAGAGCACAAACAGGGGGAGGGGGAGAGAGAGGGGGAGAAGCAGACTCCCCACTGAGCAGGGAGCCCGATGCAGGGGCTCGATCCCAGGACCTTGGGATCATGATCTAAGCCGAAGGCAGATAGATGCTTAACCGACTGAGCCACCCAGGCACCCCTGTCTTTTTCTTTTCTAAAGCCCACAGACTCTCTGACCTACAGGGAAGGTCCCAGCCCCCATGGAGGTCATGGATATTGCATCCAAACCCCAATGGGAAGTTCTACTGAATATACAACTAGTCTCTCAATCATTCTGCAAAACACTTAACTGGGCTCTGGGACAGGGCAGGTGAAGCCGCTATGTTTATGGGCAGGGATAAAACACACGTACACAAAGGACAGATCATTGCAGGTGTGGCGGGACAGAGAAAAAAATCACACGGGGAAACGGGATGGAGAGTACGGGAGTGGGAGGGGAAGAGCTTCGAGCCAGAGCAGAAGTGTGGGGGCAGGAACAAGCTTGGTGGGGTCAGGCGTCAGAGGTTAAAGGCTGACGAGGCTGAAGTAAAGAGAACAAAGCGATAAAGACATGAGGAAGGGGAGGAAGGCGCGGACAGGGCCCCTGGCAACCAGGGCAAGGAGTCCCTATTTGATTCTGGAGGCTCCAGGAGGCTCGGGACAGCTATGACAAGTCAGACTGATGCTTGGGAAGCCCTGAGTTGGGGAATCTGCTGATGCCAAACGAGAATGGGACCAAGAAGTGTCTGCACTCATCGCTGTTTGAAACAGCTTGGTTCCGCCCTGGAAGCTTCCAGAAAGAAATTTTTCCTTTCTGCCTCTCCCGCCTACGAGTCTTCTCTAACAAGCCCAGCTGGAAGGGGGGGGCGTGCAGATGTGAAGAAGCCTGTTCGCTCTCGTGGGCAGCACTCTGAATCGGGGGCAAGTAGTTTCTCGAAACCTCTGGACCCCGCCCGAACCACGATGGGGCAGGCAAAGCCTCCCGGGACCTCGGTCACCTCCTGCCTCCCCCTGGTGTTTTCCTCTCCAGGATCCCTTGTTGCCTGTCTTCTGCAGTTGTGGAAAAGGCTTCCTTCATCTCTGGCCAAAGGGTGGGAGATGGAACGCTTGCCCTTCCAGGAAGCATTTCAAAGGGCAGCCCTGGGGATGGGGCCACAGCCACTGCTCATGCAGAAAAGCCCAGAGAACTATCTTTCATGCTAAGACACTTAACCCTTTGCATGGAGGCTCGTACGTCAAGAACTAGCACCCGCATGTCCAGGATCTGCTAATTGAGTTGGCAGGATTAGCCTAGCGCTGAAATCACACAGACCCTGGAGGGGTGGGGAAGAGGGACCGAGATGAGGCTTTCGCACGGTGCAGACACACCATGCCCCACTTACAAAGAATCGTTTTTCCAGCAGGAAGCACACAGGATTCCACTCAAATTAGACATTTCCTTTCACTGCCCGTAGAAGAGCAAGCTAGGACCATACCCCGTAAAATCGACCACCTGCTTCCGAATCTGATCCCCCCATCCCCAGGCTGCCCTCCTCCACCCCGAGGTTCCGATTTGGTCTGTGCTGGGAATGTGGGTTTTTGGCAAGCGCATGCTGGCGCTCCAGAACCACTCTAGGAGGAGAACATATTCTACTTCCCAGATGAGAGACGTCTAGAAGCCTCGGTCTTCCAGAGTTCCAGCGTTCTCCCCCACCAACAAAAGAGAAATGGGGTCAGGAGAGTATGGAGAAGGAATCTGGGTTCAAGGCCTGATACCGCCTCTTCCTGGCCGTGACGGCCTGGGGAAGTCGCTGACCTGCTCTGAGCTACAGTTTCGTCATCTATAAAATGGGGACAATGACAGTACCTCTATTTTACAGAGAAACAGAGTGTCTGTCGTGGCACTGTTGCAGAGAAAACTAATCACGTGAGGTGAACAGGGTGCCTAGGACAATCACTGGAAATAGCACCTACTTTCATTTTTATCAGGGTAGGTTGTTACTGTTGAGAGTTTGTGCAGTAGCTTTCCCCTCAAGCCCCTAAGACCCTTCCTCTTGCTGAATTGTGGGCTGGCTGCCATGCCTGGAGCTTTGAAACACCCATGGGTGGGAGCCAGCTGGGGACTATTCCAGTCTCCTCTCCCTTGGGTGGGACAACTCAGAGGTGCACAGATGTGGGACTGGACCTCAGCTGCCCAGAACCCTTACCTGCCCCATGAGGCACCCAGTACTGGCTGCCTTCCCTTTCCTGTGCCGCTCCCCTCCTCCCCTGCTGGTGTGGCCTGGATCACCTCGCAAATAAAGCCACTTGCCCTTGAATCCTTATTTTGAGGTCTTTATAAAGAGGGGGAGCCTAGCCAGGACACCATGATTGTTAAAGGAGTTTCGAAACCCAACGTGGCCTGTCCCAAAGTTCTCACACCAACACCAAGCCCTCTGCTCCTTGTCCCTTGTGTGTCCTCAGCACACAGCCCTTAATGCATTTGGTTCTCCAGATGCTCTGTTCCACCCAGAGGGAAGGGAGGGGTGGGGTGGATGCAGCTGACTGCCCAGGACGAAGCTCCCCATCAAAGGTGGCCGGGAGGAGCTCTGTGCATTAGCATGGTAGCTCTAAACAAAGCCAGGCACCAGGAAAAGGTCAGATGTGGTTCCAGAGTGGTGAGAAGCCTGGGCTTCTGAGTAAAGCCAGCCTGAGCCTGAATCGCTTCTGCCTTGCTGAGCGCCAGGTTCCTCATTGGCAAAACTGTGATGAGGTTCTAACGAGAAAAAGCCTGAGTGGGGTCCACTGAGGCCGCAAATAGGTCAACGTTTCTCTAGGCAGGGCTAAAACACAGTAGAGTGGACACAGAAGATGCCACGCGAACCTCCTACAGCCTGGAAACTTGGAAAGGACTTACGGAAAAACTTTTCATCGAAAGGGGTTAAACTTTTTTTTTTTTTTTTTTAAACTTTCAGAGCTAATAGGATAAGCTTCAGCTCTCGAGAAAAGTTGCTTACGTGGAATATCTCGTTCCCCAGAGGAGCTGCTAGCTAAATGAGACATCCTCTCCATCTGAAAATTAAATATGTGAATTTATCTTGAGGGCAAGATCTGGGTCTTTCTCATCTTTGTAGCTCCCGTTCCTTGTGCCCCTTTCAGTGCCTGGTCTGCTGGCTGGTTTGCAAAAATGCTGAATAAACACTACAGACAGTGAGGGACAGAAAAGGACAGACAAAGGAAAGAAGGGCAGTTGGGAAAGCCATCACACACCACTGGTGTATGGAAGTGAATAGTCTCTATCAAAAGGCTTCTTGAAATGATTCCTGCATTGTTACAAATGGTATCCCCCGCCGTTTATGAAATGCAGGTGTGTCCCTGTCTGCGTCTCCTTCTCGCTGCCCTCCCTTTCTCCCTCCCCCAACGTGAGGGCAGGACAGGGTTTGGGCCAGAAGCACACCAGACTTGCATGGACCTCACCCGGGGAACTGTAGGGGACAAATATGACCCCTTTAGGAGCAGCTTTGTTGTTTCCTTAATGGACTTGTCATGTGCCCCAGCAGCTCTGTGGGGCAGATGTGAGCCCAGAGCCCTGGATCAGAATGCTAGTCTTCCCCGAAGAGGCGGGCAAGACTCCTGCTGGTGAACACAGTCCCCCCCCACCCCCATCCATTTGAAACGGTTCATTGAGCTACTGTAATCAATTTACGAGAAGTTGGCTCCAAGCAGCCCAACTCCCCAAGCCCGCCTTTCTCTCGTCCACACCAGCTTGTTTGGGGGCAGGGCACAGCCTTTCCTTCCTGAGGGCCAATGGTGTGTTTTAAAAACCCAGCCCCCAACATCTGATGGAGGGAACGTTAAAGAAACACCAACTTTGGGCCAGGTGCTGTTGCATAACCTGTTTGCTCTGAACAACGGTGCCATGAAAGGTGGATACCATCACGCCCATTTCAAAGTCAGTAAGACTGAGGCTCAGTAAGCGGCTCAGTCATACAGACAGTAAAGGGCAGAGTGAAAATCATTCATTCATTCACACACCCAAAACGTGATTGCCTTCCCCCTGCTGTGTGAGGTCCTGGTTGTGTGTCATAAGACAGGGCAAGAATTCTTTCTTCAATCATCTCTCTTGCAAATATTTAGCACGGAGCTCGCCATCCAGGTATGTGAACCCATCTCTTACCATTTTAAGCATGAACATCTCTCCACTCATCCCAGTGTCTCAGAGCTGCCGCCTAAAGAGATCCCCGGGTGGACTGGAACTGGGTTACTGGGGCCTTGGGTTGGCAAGAACCACTTTCCCTCCTGAAGTTCCTTTGGAGATCTATGCCCCCAGCAAATGTTTACTGAGCACTTTCTATGTGCCAAGTATATGTGTGCTAACTCTGGAGGTACAAAGAGTGAACAACATAGACACAGCCCTATCCTCAACCAGTTTAAAGTCTGGTCAGAGAGACAGACAGGTATGTAGCCCAATACAACATAGTTATGTTATATGGAGTGACCGTAGAGGACAGGGTGTGGCACTTTGGACCTGAGGGAAGTCCAGGAGGGCTTCCTGTAGGAAGTGGCGACTGAGCTGAGCCTGAAGGATAAATACGAGCTAGCCGAAGTGCACAAAAGAGATCCAGGCAGGAGCAATAAGAGGCAGTTCAAAGATGTGTTGATTGGTGGGCAGGAGGCCTGCCACAGGGGTAGACAGCTCAACGAAGCTGGAGCTCTGGGTGTGAGGAGGGAGAGCCTGAGAGGGCTGGAAGGACAGGCGAGCAAGGGTTGGTGCTGTGTATCATCGTGAGCCTGGATTTGCCCTGAGAGCAAGAGAGAACCAAGGAAGGATTTTAAACAGGGAGGTGAAGGCTAGATCAGCGTTTTGGAAAGCCTCCCCTCTGGCAGCAGATAGCTACAATTTAAGGGCATCCCTCACTCATTATCTCTCTGACTTCCTGCCTCTGTTTTCTTTTTCCCAGGTCACGGCATTAAGTGCTCCTCAAGGCTTCTCGCAAAATCACTAAACCAAATCATTGCCCCCTTTACCACGGGGCTTGTTTCATTGAATACCCCAACTGAGCAGTTTTGTCTCATCTTGGTTCCCCTGTGGTCTCTCATTTGAGCCGATGCTTCTAGAAATGCCCCCATATGCTCTCAGTAGAGGATATCAAGACACTTCTTCCCCTCCCTGCTGACAACTCAGTGAAGCTGAGCTCTTTGGCCTACGACTGGGTTAGGAAAAAAAAAGAAAAAAAAAAAACCCCAACAACAGAAACGAACAAGGTTGGTAGGGAGTGTTAACATATAAGTCATACTGCAAGCTCCAGCAAAATAATGAACAATGTTTAGGAAAACCCAGCACTTCTCTTTGTAAGAGAATATAGTGCAGGAAAGCTGTGCATTTATTAGCTGTTGGAGATGTCCCCCTTTGCATCCTGCAACTTTCCCCAAGAGAGGAGAGAGTTCCACAGAGCCTTCTTGGCTCCCAGGACTTGGAGGTGCTCATCAAAACACAAAGACCAGTTGGCCATCTTTCAGTTCAAGAATAGCAGGCTGGGGGAAGGAGGAGGAAAAGATAATCAGCTCTGGTCCAGGGTCAGGTTGAGAACAGATTTTCATCTTCCATTCTGCCTCTTTAATTCGAGGAGAAGCTGAGTGGGGGCTACCCTTTGTGTCTGGCCTACTACATGACTGGCCCTTTGCAAAGTGATTAAGAGTCTGGGATCTTGAATCAGAGATACTGGTGGTTTGATGAGCAGATCTACTTACTGGGAGAATTTCCATTTCCTCATCTATAAAATGGGGATGAACAGACCCTACCTTCCATGGTTGTTGCAAGAGTTACATGAGATCATGCACGAAAAGTGTTTAGCAAAATGTCCAGCACTTAGTAAGCCCTTAATACATGATATCATCGGCACCATCATCATCACATTCAATGCCCACCTTGGCATCCAGTAGAATGATAAACCTCCTTCCCCTAACAACGGTAAGTGGACCCAAAGGTTTGCATAGAATAGGTAAAAACTCATATAAGGGACCACAAATTCCCATTATGATTGTTGCAAAAACAGAAATGTTTCTATTAATGGAAAAGTAAGTTCAGGCTTTAAGCTGGTGATCTCTGAAATGCATGCTCATAATTATACCCTGCCAATATCCTGTGTGTTGTACAAATTCCTGAAGCGTCCAGGAACTTTGCAGCAGCTGTGACATCAGCGCTGATCATCTCCCCAGTTTTTCCAGGGTGGGGAAAATTAGCGCAGCCAGCCGCTCAAACCAACCGTGCTAGCTCATCACTTGTGGCTGGAGTCACTGTACAAAGCCAGGACATATTCAGATAAAACATTGTGTTTTGAAGCAGAAACACAGGTTAGGAGAACATACAGGGCAAGAAAGGAACCAAGAAGTGCAGAAAATCCAAGTGAAAAAGATCCAATAACAGAGCAAAACTGGACAGAGGAGTGCATGGCTCATTTAAATGAAAGTTAACAAAGTAACAGCTTACAGAAAAAGAAGTAAGTGCAAGTGTGTCCAGCCAGGCTACTGAAGGCAGGAGGAAGGATGTACAGAAAGGGCTTGCAAACACTGGAATAAAGTGGAAATCCTGTGCTGCTTAACTCAGTTTTCCAAGCTCTCTCTTTACCTTTCCAAGGAAATACTTATGGGTCTCACCCCTACCGAAGCGGACAGTGACCTAGATTGGAACATACGAAGTGTTTCTACTTGCAGAGATCTGCCCCGACCTGGGTCACCTGGGACATGGGACTTCCAGTGCTAACCCCCAGAAAGTCCCAGGCAAACTGACATGTTTGATCACTCTGTTGAATATTTCAGTAATGGTATTCTAACGCTGACCCTCTAGAACTGAATAATGTCTACCTCAGTCCCACGGGTGGGCAGTGACTGATTCGTTATATAAACCAGCTGTTCTCCACCAAGGGCAACTTTGCTCCCCCTGGGAAGATCTGGCAATGTCTGGGGGACATTTTTGGTTGTCACAATTGGGGATGGGGTGTGTGTGCGTGTGTGTGTTGGGGGTGCTCTGGCATCTGGTGGGGGGAGGCCAGCCATGCTGCTCAGCATCCTGCAATGCCCAGGACAGCCGCCCAGACAAAGAATTATTGGGACCCAAATTTCAACAGTGCCGAGGTTGAGAAATCTTGATATAAATGCTTGAACGTGTCCCCCAAGAAGCGGGAGGGTTCAGAAAATCCCAAAAGACAAATGGGGAAGAAACGCTACAGAAAAAGAGAGAACATGCTAAATCTTCTGGAACTTTGACCACGCGTCAACCCAGAGAGGTGATTTAGCAAGTAGGTTTCTCTTCCTACTTTGCATTAATAGAAAATCAGTTTCTACAACTAAATAAATGCTGAACGATTTATTGAAAGATTCTGATTTGAGGGAATCTCCAAGCCATAATGTGATCCGTGCACTCACATGTCTTATCACATCACACAAATGGTTCAGCCTCATTTTATCTCAGAGAGGTTTAGAAACTTCCCCAGAATCACACAGCTGGGAAGTGGCCGAGCCAGGACCCGAACTCAGCTCTCTCTGGCTCCCGGGTATGCACCCTGCTGTCATTTTATGGTAAAACAACCAAGTTGGGTTCCCTAGATGCAGATCCTGAGATGGATGTTCTCGTGAGCGATATATGGAGGGAGTTCTCCAAGAGAGACTGATTCCAGTGTAGGGGGAGCTGGATAGGAAATGGGGGAGAAGCTAAGCAAAGATGTGGTTTCAAGTGACTCTAGTCTCAGCCTGATCCCTCTGGGGCTCTAGACTGTGAACTGGACCACAGAGGGTGTGTGCCCTGAGGCAAGCAAGCTGGCTTCTGTAACACCTGCCCTAGCGAGTGCCTGGCTCTGAGCCAGTGGGGGAGGGGGAGGCTTCCTCCCAGGCACCTCGGGGTGAGGCGGCTGCAATCCCCCAAGAGCAAACCTCCAGGGAGGTCTCAGGTTTGAGCTGTTAGCAGCGGTGGCGGCGCCCACAGCCGCTGGTAAATGAGGTCACTGGGAATGTGAGCAGGACATCCAGACATATATGGATGGGGGAAAGTGGTGCTTTGTGGTCACTAGCTTCATCATCCTGTCTTCAAAGTAGAGGAGTGAGTACTCCTCCCAGGTCTTCGAGAAAAGTGAGTCTTAGCACCTGCAAGGCATTCTGACACCAAGCACCTCCTGTCTCAGGCTGTAAGAGCAGGTGACTCAGAGAACGTCAGAACCCCTCGCTTCTGCCTCCCACTTGACTGCCAGAAGGAAAGGCCACCCTGACACCAGCATTGTCCTCCCCAAGGCCTTGCCCTTGGAAACCGACACCCTCCAGCAAGATGACACCTCCAGTGTCCAGGGAATGGGGCTGGAGGGGGAGTGAGTGGTCCCTACTTCCCAGGCCCGGAACCACAGGGAGCAGTGCCCATGAGTCAGAGTGGCAGGGCCTGGTCCTGCAGCTGCAGGGCAGACTCGGCATTCTCGGGACCCCACGCCCTGCCCGGTACAAGCAACTGCACAATATGCTCAAGTCCTTCTAAGTCCTGATCCAAGCTTTGCCCGCGCTGTGTCCTCACCCAGAACACCTTTCCCCCTGCTCCACTTGGCTAATTCCTGCTCCTCCCTCAAGACTTCAAAGGCTTCCAGGAGGGCCTCCCCTGATGTGCATCATGTATGCCCCCAGCCAGCCCGCTGTAGCCCGGGCACCTCCCCTGCAGTAACAATTAACCTACCTGGTTCACCTCCCCCTTCTAGATCCATGTTCCTCACTTAACGCTTCAATGCAAATCTGAATCCTCTGGGAGGCTTATTAAAAATGGAGGTTTCAAGGCCCTATCCCCAGCGTCTGGGCCTGGAAGTCTTGGGAAAGGCTCAATTTTAAGCAACTGTGTCTCCAGGTATGCTGACCCTAACCAGAACCATAGCACACTCTAAAAACAGAGTGGGGGGAGGGGGGCTAAAACACACACAAGAGACAGACAATTCAAATGCTTCTCCACTGGCAGTTTTGGAAGATGTCCCCTCCTTTCCACACCCAGTCCCTGCAGTTAAAAAACAAAAAAACAAACCAAAAAAAAAACAAAACCCTTGGTTCAAACTTGTTTCCTAGAGCACAAGCCATCCGAATTCACCACCGTGCACTTTCCTGCAAGAAATGCAGATGGGGTGGACAGGTTTCCTAGGACCCAGACCTCAGCTCTGCAGAAACCTGTGGAAAGACCCCGAAAAGGAGGAAAGATGCAGATAATGCATGACCGAGAGCTGGGAAACCCATCAGCATCTTCCTGCAGCTGAATCCACAGTCATCAGACAATACGTGGATTGTGCTGACATCCGACCACTTAGAACGAAACTCCATTCCGCGCTCATGAACCTATTAGATGAAAAGTCCTCAATTTAGATAACTGCAAATTGCTTTCTGAGCATAATTTCCTATTAGTTCGCTAATCTCTCTATTCAGAACGCCAACAAGACAGCTGATGATAATTCCGGAGGAAGTGGCCATTAAGCCGAAGGAGGAGGAAAGGGGGTTAGACATTTGCAAGTATCCTGGCTTCCTGGGTGGGGGGGGTACCCCAAAATTAATCCATAAAGTTAGTAACAGTATTAGCTTTAGTGTATGATGTTCTCATAATGCACCAGGTACTGGGCTGTGCATTTTACCTTATTTACCTCATTTAGGGTTTTTTTGTTTGTTTGTGTTTGTGGGTTTGTTCTTTTTTTTAATAATCTAGTGAGGTAGATACTATTTTCCTCTTTCAACAGAAGAAGAAATGGGGCTCAGAAGTGGTCACACAGCTGTTAGTAGCAGAGTCAGGGTTCAAATGCAGGTGTGTGTGTCTGACCTACAATCCCGGGTTCCAATCATGCCTTATCTTTTTGGCTTATCACACAAATATTTACTGGATGAATGTACTGGAGAGATGATGATGAACAAGATTCAAGTTTACAGAATGAGGCCAAGAGATGAAATAACACAAAAGTTTACAAAATAGCAAAAATGACCAGTCTATAAAAACCAAACCAAACCAAAACAAAACAAAAAAACCCCAAACCAAAACAATAAAAAAAACCACCACCAACAACAAACAAACCAACAAAAACAACAAAAACCCAAAAACAAACCTCATATACTGAAATGTCAGGCTGGAAAACAAAGTTTGATTTTGTCAAACTACTACTTTTATGTAGAGCAGTGCTTCTCAAAATGTGGTCCCAGGACCAGCAGCATCAGCATCACCTGGGAACTCCAAATTCTAGGGCTCCACCCCAGACCTGCTGCATCAGAGACTCCGGGCCATGCCCAGGAATCTGTGTTTTAACAAACTCTCCAGGGGATTCTGATGCATACTCAGAGTTTGAGACTCCTGATCTAGACAAAGAAAATCCGCTGTAAAAGGAATTTGGGGATCACTCAGAGAAGTGCTTCTCAAACCTTTATGTGCACAAAAATCACCAGGACAATCTTAAAATGCAGATTCTGATACAGCAGGTCTGGGCAGGGTCTGAGAGTCTGCATTTCTAGCCAGCTCGCAGGTGATGCTGATGCTGCTGGTTCAGGGACCACACGTGGAGTCGTATGGGTCCAATCCAATCCTTTTCACCCAGGGAGTTTCTGGCAATAACAGAACCAGCAATGCTCTAGGTTTCAAAAAAAGAAAAGTCATCGTCTTCAGGGCAGATTCAAACCTATGCCTCTGAATGATTTAGAACAACAAGAAATGACCTGTGTCATGGCCCTTTCTCTCTTCACTGCTTTGTTCTCCTTCGCACTTAGCATCCTCTGAACAGAGAGATGATCTATTTCACTGGTTTGTTTACTGTCCCTCCCCTCCCCTAGCATGTAAGTTCCATGAAGGCAGGAGTCTTGTGTGTTTTAGTCACTGTGACTTCCCTTCTGTCTAGAACTGCGCCTGGCCCATAGTAGGTTCTCAATAAATAGCTGAGCAAATGAACAATTTTTTTTTTCTAAAAAGCTGCTTCCCGGTTCTTGGTGCCACTGCTCTGCAGCGTCATCCATCTGTCATGGCGCTTTATGCACGCACTTCAGTTCCACCGAAATTCATTTCTCTATAGGTGCATCTTCCCCAAGCTCTGTTGTGGCTACACAAGCACAAAATTGCTATAGTTACACAAGTGTCAAAAAACTGGAAGCATGCTGGACCTTCATAGCAACTATAGACTCTGCTTCCACTTCTGGAAGCTTCTCTAAGAGCTGAGCAAATTGGTGAGCTCAATAGTGCAATCCAACCATGGCCTGAATTCTGCTTCTTACACACCAGGAGCCATTTCTGCACAACGTGGAGTAAGGAAGGATGTTCTTTGACAGAACATGGTCACCTGGGGCGAGAACATTTCATTGGCTCCTTCCCACAGGCCTATGGAGGGGGCCAGCATCACACCCACTTTGCAGATTGGAAAACTGGGCCCCGAGATGACTGACAAGTCGTTGGCTCAAGCTCATACAGAGAATGCAGTGGAGCTGGGACTCACACTCAGTTCTGGCTGCTTCCAAAGCCTGTGCTTCTCCCCCAGGTCTCCATCCCTCCCCCAACCCCTGGCAGGGTCTGAGTCTTTGTTCATTACTTCTAGAGCAGAGAGCAAGAGCAAAGGCCGCCTCAGAGTTCTGCCTCTAGGGCTGAAAATTAAAACGGCTCAGGAAGTGTTCAGCCTCACTGACTCCTGGCTGCGTCCCTGTCACCTAATTACCTGACTTCAAAGCCTCCGCTCGGCAGGTGTGAGGATGTGAGAGCTGCCTCTTCCCCTCAGAACATGGTGTGACTACACCTGGATGAGACAGGCCCCCAGAGCAGCTGGTGTGTGGGGAATATCAGACAGCTTTCACGTGGACCCAAGGGCTGGGCCTCGAGCCTCTCGGAGTCAGAAAGCCAGGGGTCACCATCCTGAGGGCTCACCTGAGAGCCAGGGTCTAGGGAAGACCAAGGTGGGGATGCAGGCCTCCAAACGGTAATGCTGGGTCATTTCTTCCCACCGCCCCTCATGCCTGAGAGCTTATGGCCCCTTAGAGTTGGAACTCATTAATCCTCCCCAACTCCAGGAGGGATGGGAGCTCAGCCTTACCTCCATTACTCAGGTGAGACACCCAGGTGGGGAGAGGGGGGAGTGAGCGCTCACCACCGCTGCTGTCCCCTCCCACCAAGGGGCAAGGATGCAGGGGGGCCGGAAGGAGCCCAAAGGGCAGTTGCCCACCTGGGCTGGACAAGGAAAGAGGGATTCCTACATTCTTTTTAAGAATGGTTCCTATGAAGCAGACAGAGGTACTTCCATGTGTCACTCTGAGATACAGTTAAATGTTATTGACAATCTTACAGGAATCGGGCCAGAGAGGTATTTCACACACGTTTATGGAAGGAGCGAGGGAGGCCAGGCAGAAAGGCATTTGCGACCTCTGACAGAGGACAGAACTCTGAGCCTGGCGCCGTGCTATGTCCTTGAGTGCTGATTCATTGGATGCTAATCACCACATCAGCCAGGTATGATGATTGTTCCTTTCATGCAGATTAAAAAAAAAAAAACAACAATGAGGAACAGAAATGTGAGGCGACTTGCCCAAGGTCACACAGCTAGAATGGACCAGAGCCAGGATTTGAACCCATCTTAGTCTGACTCCAGAGTCCACATTGGACATCACATTTTTTCTCCTACTTCCCCGCCTTTTGCTGGCCATGAACTGGCATGGGTGCATGTCAGTGGGGGAGCTTTGTGCGGCCGAGCCTTTCTAACCAGAGCTGGAGACCAACATGATGCCACAGAGAGGAGAGGAGTTCGGGGTCAGGGCTGTGGGACCTCAGGCAGGGGGCTTATCCTAGCCGAGACTCAGCTTTCCCACCTGTAAAATGGGGAGAGTCAGAATAACTCCCTCGGAGGAGAAAAAATAAAGGAAGAAAAGACTTCACAAATTCTAACTCAGGAACTGGCAAACCACACCTGAGGAGCCAAAGCCAGCCCACAGTGTATTTTTGTAAATAAGGTGTTAGTGGAATAAATAAATATGTCACACCCACTTGTTGGCGTATTGTCTCTTCAGCCATGTGGCAGCGCTGAGTAGTTATAACAGAGTCCTTGGGTCCGCAGAGCCTAAAGTATTTACTATCTGGTGAACTAGACAAAAAGTGTGCCAACCCCTAATCTTAAATGCTATGAATATGCAAATATCGCTGGGCCTGAGCAGACAGTGTTCTACATTTCCCACACCATCCATCGGCTCTGGTTCTTACTCCTAATTGCTCCCCTTGACCCCTTGCCCAGAGGGAGAGGTTCACTTAAGACAGGGTTCTGAAACATGGAGCAAGCGATCCTGAGAACCAAGAAACCAAACTTCTGTAAGCTCTTTCAAAGCGCAGCATGGTTCTCGTGGACATCAGGCACCAGGAAAACATTTCTGGATGCAGCCACTTACTTGCAATTTTTACACTTGAGGCCAAAAAGCATTCCTTTCCCACAGACGGTGCACGTCTGAGACATCCAGTACTTGGTGGAAAACCTGTGGAAAAGAGACAGAAAACGTTCAAGGGCAAGGTGGTGGTGACAGGGCTATCTCTAGAAGGATGAGCCACTTAAAGGGTAAGCACACAGGCCCTGGATTCTAGTCTTGCTTCTTCCAAAATGTGTGACTTCATCAAGTTGTTCAGACCACTGGAGCCTCAGTCTCCCTATCTGTAGGGTGGGGATGATAACCAACCTCACAGGTTGCTGGCAGGACCCAACAGGCCATGCTCGTCAAGGGCCTCACACTGCCTGGCACATAGTAAGGGCTCACTCAACTGGGTTGTGACTTTTATTATCACCTGGACATCCCTGACAGTCCTTCATTAATTCAGCAAGTCCTGCCTGGTGGCCGGCTATATGCCGAATTCAGTTCTGGGACAGAGCAATGCATGCGGCTAGAACTGTCCTCAGAGAACCACAAAGCAAGGCAGAGCCTCCCGTGAGTCCAGCAGACCCAGCCCCCACTCACTGCCCATCACATCATCTGGGGAGCTTTGATGGGGGCCTCCTCCTCCCCTCAGAAGAGCTGAGGCCTCAAACTTGAGAAGCAGAGTCCCCAAAGTGAAAGCCCTTGCAGACGGTGAGCTCATCTTCCTCCCCCATTACCACCACTTGCTGCAAATGCAAGGCAGTTTGGACAGCTCGGATAGCTAGGAAGCAGGAACCAGCAGGAACAGAGGTGCATTACATTAACTTCCCCGGGGCTTCTGCTGTTGCTGGGGTGCTTTCTTCCCCCAAGAGATACCAGGTGGCAGTGGGGCTGGCCCCAGAAAAGTATTGAAGGTTGCCGGGTCAGAGTTAATTTTCATTTTCAATTTTTGCCACCTTCCGCAAGAGTTGTATCTAATCTCCGCTGCCTCCGAGTGTCAAAATGAAAATCAGAAGTGATTATGTAACTTGGTGCTTGAGAATTTTGAGGGCAAGGTTGCATCTCTCTGCTGTACCAACATGCTTGATTTGAGTCAGTCACCCTCCACGTGGGACCAGCCGCAGCCCAAAGCCTGCATATTGAAGCAAATAGCAATATTCGGAACAGAGACTCTTGTGACTAAGGAAACTCCCTCTCCAGTTCTGGACTAGGAGGGTGGTTCAGTCTTTTTCTGCCCCTTCACGGGGCCAGCAAGTTTGGCAGGGCCTACTTTGTGCCATTTGGCAGCTCTTGGGAATGAAGAGAATAAGCTCGTGGTTCCCCACCCCCCCCCTCCAGCCAGCAGTGTGGGGACGGAGGGCAGGCAGCATGTGCCTTGTAGCCTAGAGTTCTCTTTCCTTGCCAGTCCTCTGCCATCTCTGGGATCAGCTCTCTCTCCTCCTGAGCTCTGGCTGAGGTGACTCTGAGGACCGTGGATGGAATGGGATTTTAATTTCGTTTCTTCATCAAGGCTAGGGTGAGTCTAGGTCCCCTCTGCCTGGCGTGGAGCCCGGGGAGAAACGTAGGGTGAGACAAAAGAGTAACAGGGCATCCCAAGTCCCGGCTCCTCTAGGAAGCCATTTCTGATGCCCAAGATCACCATCCTTCCTCTGGGAATCAGTTTTTGAATATGAGGTACCACCAGATCTAACACTAGGTTGCTAAAGCCCGGGATGAGGCTGAGCCAGAAGGCAACGTTGAACTAGGGGCAGGGTCAATCCAGGGGTGAAGCCGGCCAGGGGTGTGGCCAATACAGGACAGAGCTAAGCAGGGGTGTAGCCAACACGGTGGAGTTGAGCCAGATATGGGGTCAATCCAGAGGTGGAGCTGAGTCAGGAGTATGGCGAATCCAGGGGCGGAGCTGAGCCAGAGGCGGGACCAATTCAGGGGTGGAGCTGAGCTAGGGGTGTGGCCAACCCGGGGAGGAGTTGAGCCAGGGGTGTGGCCAATTCGGAGGTGGAGCTGCCCCAGGGGTAGGGCCAATCCTGGGGTGCAGCTGAGTCGGGGCGGGACCAATCCAGGGGTGGAGCTGAACCGGGGGTGTGGCCAACCCAGAGGTGGGACCAATCCAGGGGTGGAGCTGAGCCAGGGGTGTGGCCAATCCAGAGGCGGGACCAATTGAGGGGTGGAACTGAGCCCGGGGACCAGTGGGAAAGCAAACAGGAAAGGCCCTTCATTTTGATGCTTTTCTCCCCGCATCTCCCTGCCTGACCATTGTCGCGTCTATCACGTATTTCTCACTGCTTCCTCCACCGTTTCCTCATTTGAGTCTTAACAACTATCATGTCAAGGTTTCTTTCAAAAACTGTTGACAAGGTGCCATTCCAGGAGAGTGTGCTCATTCCCGCCTGGGGCGGGGGCGGGGGGGCACCCCGGGCGGGGGGGCGCCCCGCCCCGCCCCCATGGCGATGTGTCTACCCCTGATACGGCCCCCTGTTGTAGCCCCGCTCCCACGTACTGTCGCGGTCTGTTAGCCGTCTAACCCTCCAGCGGACGGCGAGCTCCCCAAGGGCACAGGCCCTAGGTCTTGGCACGGAGCTGCTACCCAAGCACAGAAATGCTCTACAAATACTAGCGCAAAGAATCCGTGAATGAGTGAACA
This sequence comes from Callorhinus ursinus, assembly GCF_003265705.2. Lineage (NCBI taxonomy): Eukaryota > Metazoa > Chordata > Mammalia > Carnivora > Otariidae > Callorhinus > Callorhinus ursinus. Next base: position 4,552,873 of record NW_027397103.1, on the reverse strand, counting down.
GGTCCCTCAGCTAGCTCCCAGAGGCCTCAGGACAAAGAAGACTCTGAGCAGCAGTGTCCAAAGAACACAGAGTGTGGAGGTCAATTAGCTTGTAGGCCCATCACTTAATCGTGCAGCGCCTCAGTTTCCCTATCTGTCAAAGGGACATGACCACACTTGTGCTACTTACCCCACTGAGCTTGTGAGGAGACTCTGAAGATAATGACATAAAATGTAGGAAGTTAAATCCCGAGAGTTAAAGAACTTCTTATAAGGGATGTTTAGTAGGTCCAAGTCTCCTTCCCAAAAGGACAGGTGTACCCCCGGGGGGAGCTTATTTCCATGGACCCAACAGGGCTGGAGCTCTGGACTGACCTACACCTCAATGGACAGTGAGTATCTCTGAGTTCAGTATGCAATTCCGTCTCCCGGGTGGAGAGAGCCAAAAATTAGGATGTAAGGGCTTTGTCTTAATGATACCGTGTACTGAGTGATTATTATGCGCCCTTTGATTGGCACTTGACACATATTATCTCATTTGATCCTCATGACACACCTATGGGTAGGCAGAATGATCTGATGAGAAAACTGAGCCTCAGAGAGGTTAAGTAACCTCTCAAGGTTGCAAAGCTTTACTAGCTGGGATTGGAACACAGGAAAGCCGGACTCCAAAGCCCTGGCTTTTAACCATTATATGCTGATTTTACAAGGGCCAAGGTTAATAAGATGCCACGATGAGGGTTCACTTGGCAGAGGAGAGAGGGGCCTGGTGATACAGGAGCCGGAGCAAAATATCTGCCCAGCCTTTCCCCACTCTGGCGGCCAGAGATCCCAGCCTTCACTGTGCTGGGAGGCGGGCACCGATGCCCACGGGAATCCAGCCTACCTGTGCTTGATGGAGTTGCCGAGGTCTCTGCGAGGGATCTGCGGGGACCAGCGCGGCACAGACAGTGTGTCTGCAGGGAGAGAAGAGAGGAGGAGAAGAGCCAGTTACACAGAGAGTCAGAGGATGGGACTGGCTCCAGCTGAGCCCTGGAAGGAAGAGGGAGGCTTGCCGGCTTCAGTGACCACAACCAGCACTCGCTAAACCGAAGCCAAACGGAACACCAGTTTAACACGTGTTACTTTGACTGAAGCAAGGTCCCCTGGGCAGGGCAGCCAGGGAGTGCCTTGAAAGAAGCCAGCTGTGGCAAGAATAAAAATGAGCACTGCTTCCATTTATGGAGTGCTTAGTGTGTGCCAGGCATGTAGCAAGTGACTCACATGCTTTAGCTTGTTACATGCTCAAAACGACCCCAAAGAAAGGGGTTGTTAGCATCCCCACCCTACAGACAACACAATTGAGGCTTGGAGCAAGGAAGTCATTGGTACAAGGTCATACACCTTGGAGGCTGCACAGCAGCTGTGAATCCAGATTTGAGAGACTCTAGAGCACATGCCCTTGTGTGCAAAGTTCTAACATGGTAGATTCCAATGTGAGGCATGCATGTACCACTTTCCCAGTTTTGTCATGTCCCATACAGCCCATAAAGTTATTTACTTACTCTATTAAGTTAACTCTTCTTGTTTGTTTAAATACACTTATTTTAAAAGCACACTCTATATTGAAAACTAATATCACTTTCTGTATATTGCCAGTAATTATTTAAAATATGTCCAACCATGTACCATCTAAACTCATGTAAAAATAAGTGGACGGAGGGCCGCCTGGGTGGCTCAGTCAGTTAAGGGTCCGAATCTTGATTTCAGCTCAGGTCATGATCTCAGGGTTGTGAGATCGAGCCCCATGTCAGGCTCCGTGCTGGGCGTGGAGCCTGCTTAAGATTCTCTCTCCCTCTCCTTCCACCCCTCCCCCCACTTCTCTCTAAAAATAAATAAATAAATAAATAAATAAATAAATAAATGGATGGATGGATGGATGGAGGAGCGAATGGAAGAGTGAGTGGATGGATGGATAGATGGATGGGTAAATGGATTGGTAAGTGAGTGGATGGAAGGATGGATGGATGAATGTTTGGATAGGTGGGTGGATGGTCAGATGAGTGGGTAGATGGACAGATGGGTAGGTGGGTGGTTGGATGAATGGATGGATGGATGGATACATGGATTGATAGGTGGATGGATACATGGATTGATAGGTGGATGGGTGGATGGGTGGATGAATATTTGGATAGTTGGGTGGACAAGTGGTTGGATAAGTTGGATGGAAAGATAAATGAGTAGGGAGATGGATAGGTGGGTAGGTAGGTGGTTGGAATGGTAGATGGGCAGATGGATGGATGGATTGATGAATGGAGGGGGGGGTGGATGAATTGGTAGGTGGGTAGATGTATGTACGGAGGGATAGATAGATGAATAGATAGATAGATGGATGGATGGGAATGAGGAAGAAACAAATCACACAGACTTCAGACTGGGTGCCTGTCCCCATCTGGTCTTTCCTTTAATGCCTTAAGCTAAATCCCAGGGACGTCTGCTTTCACTCCACCTCTGTCTGAGTTCTGGGACTTCTCCCGCAGATGCTGAGCACCAGCCCCCACCTTCATTCCACCACCTCGAGGGCCCCAAGGAGGTGTGAAACAACAGCAGAAATGAAGCCACGCTGCATGTGAGATCTCCACCAGCGAGGGAGACAGGAAGCCAGTGGCTGACCCACACACCAGCTCTCCTTTCTCAGGCCAGATAGATGGAGCCAGCTCCCTGTTTTCAGAACTACAAACACACAGCTACCCCATTTTTCACAGCCATTGTTCTGGAGTGGTGTGTTCACTGGGAGCTGGGCATGTCTGAACCTATCAGGGAACATTTAAACCCCAACCATTCTCCTCTCTTCTGTCTAATGACACGGTTAACAGCCATCTGAAAGCTGTTTCCAGACACCCCAATTCTGCCCTTGTAAAGGTGGGACCCTTTCTGGGAGAGCTAGTGATTTTCCAGGCCCAAAGGGCAGAGAAAAGCCACGCGAGAAACAGCATGATATATCAATCAGCATCATAGCTGGTGGAATTTCCTCCAGTTTAACTAAAAGCTAAATGTCACCCAATCCAAGCCATTTTGCCACTTGTTTCAGTTTCCAAGGGAAACAAAAAAGACAGAAAAAACGATTTTAAAAAAGAGTGAAAGAGAGCATTCTTTCCCTTCCCAGCTCCTTTGGGGACTTAAGTCTGATTTAGGAAGACGGATGCTACTTGCGAACTCCTTAAAATGCTTTCTCCAGAGCCAGGGCAGGTGCAGATGGGACAGCTGGGCTGGAGAGAAAGCGTTAGTTAGCTCAGATACACAGCCTCCTCGTGGGGAATCTACAAAACTAGGAGTGCCAAATGGGCTTTATCTCATGGGACATTCGTAGTGGCTGTCTAGAAAAGCGTGTTGAGAAAGATTCTGAAGCCCAATAGGAAAGAACACCAAGACTGATCAGCAATGCCCTCCATGAGAGAAGAATAAGGTAGAACCAACAGGTCTGTGTATAAGTGCCCCTCCTACAAGGACCGGGACCCCAGCCTCATCTTTGCATCACCAAGAGCAAAGTAAGTACTTCCTATATGTGTGCTGAGTCCAAGCATGTTATGATGGAAGCATTAAGTTAACTGATCGCTCACTTTGTGTTAGGCATTAGGCTGTGCAGTGCAGACCTGGAAATTATGTCTCTGTGCAGTCAGTGTTCTCATTATTCCCTACAAGACACAGGGGCTCAGAGAAATGCAGTAATATGCTAGAGGTCACACAGCTAGGCACCAGCAGAACCTCATGGAGTAATTCTGCCATTGCTCATAAGTCCTGCAAAAGCCCTTTCACCAGTATTCTCAACCAAGGTGACTTTTGCCTCCCAGGGGACATTGGGCAATATCTGGAGATAATTCTGGTTGTCACAGTGGGGTTGGGAGGTGTTATCGGCACTGGGTGGGGAGAGGCCAAGGATTCGGCTCAACATCCTACAACGTGCGGGCCAGCCCCAACATCAAAGAATTAACCAGCCCCAAATGTCGAAAGTGCCAAGGCTGAGAAGCCCTGATCTAGATATTTTCTGCTTCCCTAGCCACCTCGAATCCCCCCCACCAACCCCAAGAAACCAAGATGGTACTTGTGAGGCTCAAGTCAGCAGAGAACAAATCCTCTTTTATTATGAGCACATCTCACTTTTAGATTCATATCCCAGTTATGCTGTTATTCTCAATTACAGCACCTTCTCAAGAAGTAGAAGTCATTAAGTTTAGTCATTTGGTTTCATTTCCCGATATCTGGTTGAAGGGGTGAAGTCTGTCAATTACATAGCGGTTACAACGTCATTAGTCTCAAGCAATAATAACCAGCACATGGCTTCGAATGTGGGTGTGCAGATCTGAACTTGGAGATCCTCTCTTTACTTTCTTCGTGTGGATTTCATTAAACTTGCCAACTCGAGCCTAAAAGCAAAGGAAAACTGTTTAAAGAGAAAGGGGGGGTGGTGGAAATCTATGAAAATCCAGGCCTTATCATAAAAGAGAAGGCAAACAGCATTTACAGCAATTAAACTGATACAGAAACTTCTGTTTAACAATCAAAGCGCCTATTAAGATGTCTCCATAGCTGAACAAAAGCTTCTTTTCTACTCTAATTTTCTGATAACAAGTCATGCAGACACGGAGACAGAATTGTGCATGTCCCTGGTGCCTTCAGTCCCAGGGGTAGAATAATAGAAATCTCTTCTCAGATGTTTTCATTTCCAGTGCACAGAAAGGGGGTGTTGGAGGTAAGGAGGATTCTTCTCCCCTCCCGGAGGTCCCTGTCTATGCCCTCTCAGCCGTTCCTCCATACAGAAAGGGGATAAGCCAGGAGCCTCGTCTTCAAAACCCCCTCGGGAGCCAGAGGGACAGACAGAAGCCCTGACACAAGGAACTGGCGTTAATAAAGCTTTTGCATTATGTACAGCTTTGAAAGGAGAAGCTCGGGCTCTGACCTGGCGGGCAGGAACTCAGGCCAACAGAAGAGTCAGGTGTGCAGAAAATATTTAAAAACATTTAACACAGAGACACCAGGTAAAAACGGGGGACGATAAAGCAAAGGAAGAGGAGGAGAAAAAATAAGAGAAAAAAGATGCTGAAGATGAAGACAAAGAAGAAATGAGAAAAATAATAACAGATATGCTTTTTGTTGAGCACTATGGCGTGCCAAGCACTATTACCAGATAAACCCTTTCTGTACATTACCTCATGTAATCCACCCACTGCAGCCTGCGATGCATGGAACACAGCAGCTGTTAGGATTAGCCCCATCTCACCAACAAGTAAATCAGGAAGTTACACCATTTCCCCAAGGTCACACAGCAAATAAAGGCCAGGGCTGGGGTTTTTAATTCAGGTCACAGAGCTTGGGTTCGATAAATAACGGCCACTTTCCTCCCCATTTCACAGACGGGAACACTGGTAGGCAAGAGGGAGACAGGAGGGTCTGAGTTAGTGGAGAAGTGACAGTTGCTGACTATGAGGATGGAAAGGGCCAAGAGCCAAGGAAGCTAGAAAAGGCAAGAGAAAGGATTCTCCCCTGGAGCTTCCAGAAGGTACCAGCTATGCCGACACACCCGGACTTCAGCCCTGTGAGACTAATTAGGGACGTCTAATCCCCCAAACTGTAAGGCAATAAATTGGTGTTGTTTGAAGCCACCGGGTTTGTGGTAATTTGTTAGGGCAGGGGTAAGAAACCAACACGACACCTTTGTTGAGCTGGGTACGGTTTTAGGAGCTAGGTGTATGGTGAACAGGATAATTAAATTTTCTGAGCCTGGCGTCAGATAGTAAACAAATAACCCAACGTAAGTTCAGACAGTGATACGTTTCATAAGGGAAATGAAACACAGGGGCGCCTGGGTGGCTCAGTCATCAAGCGTCTGCCTTCAGCTCAGGTCATCTTCCCACAGTCCTGGGATCGAGCCCCACATCGGGCTCCCTGCTCCACGGGAAGCCTGCTTCTCCCTCTCCCACTCCCCCTGCTTGTGTTCCTTTTCTCGCTATGCCTCTCTCTGTCAAATAAATAAAATCTGTAAAAAAAAAAAAAAAAAAAAGAAAGAAAGAAAACATAGACTTTGGGATTTGTTTTAAGGCGATGGGAACTCCCGAGTATATTAGAACAGAGTCTGGATGCTGGGGGTGGGGGTGGGGTGGGGTGGGGGTCGGGGTGGGGGGGTGGTCTCACTCATTGAAGAGCTCCCTCTGGTGGCCAAGCGGAGAACAGCCCGCCAGGCTGGGACAAAAATAGGAGCGCTCGCCACCCCCCCCACCTTCGCCCACCCTCCTCCCCTTTCCTCCAACTCCCCACCCACAGTGGGGTCCAAATCATCAGCCCTGACCCTTACAAGGCCAATCTTTTCCTAGCCCAGGGCTTTCCCACTTGAGCTGTCATGATCTCAGTTGCAGAACTCCAATAAAAAATCCACACCCCAGAGTAGTAAGTCCAGGGCCTGGCATGGGAGCAATGCCTGGTCTTATTTATCGGTATGAATCCCAAGCGGGGATAGGCCTCTTGGAGCCATTTCTTCACTTAATCCAAACAATCCTAGGAGGTTGTATTCCTAGTTTAGAAGTAAGGAAAATGAAAACGTTAATTGTTCAAAGTCCCACAGCGAGTATTTGGGGTACTTTGGGATTGAACTCAGTTTTCTTGCATCCCTACACCACACTATCTTCCGATAGCGTCTCCTTCTGAGGCAAGTGTGAGAATTATTGCTTAAGTGATTCAGTCCTGGAGCTAAAAAGGACCGCAAGAAGCTCTCTGTTGCAGCCTCTGGGCCTCTCAACCCTCTCGGATAGAAGCTACACTAGTCTTAAAGGTTTCCATGGAGATAAAGACCTCTGAGCACAGAAAACTATTAATAATCACAGCTAACATTAGTTGAGCACCTACTGCATGGCAGGACTCAGATTAAGTGCTTTAGATGTATTATTTCATTTAACCTTCAGAACTCCATCTTCACTGGGAGGCTGGGGCTTGAGCGAGGGCAGTCAAACCCCGAGAGCTCATCCTCAGAAACACCACAAATAACATGGAAGTTCCAAGCTGCCCTTAAGCTTCCTCTGGCTCAGGGGCATGACAGCCTGAGTTCTTAACAACAGTGCTGCATTCAGATCAAGTAGCAAATTCTTTGGGCTCAAAGATACCAGAAACTAATAAAACTTAGACCATGAAACTTTTCTTATGGGGTCACAGGCCAGTCGCCAGCTAAAATCCCCCCGGATTTATCCAAGGGACCAACCAATCCTTGGCTAAAGCTGCTCACGATATTCTTCACATAGCAGGGAATAACTCTATTTGCTTTAATATCCAATTCAAATAGATCAGATCTAAAAGTTTTTTAATTATGTGCCGTCTCTAAAGGTTACAGTTCCATGGTGCTTCGAAGCCAGATTGGGTTTCTTCGTGTATTTGAATATCATTCTCTCCCCAAGACAACTACAAGATCAAAATTTCATTATTTAGGGCCCCTGATGGCTATGGCATACAGGGAGCCACCTGGCGCTGGTCAGTGTCTACATAAGACTGCCCAGAGGCCACATCATGGGGGAGGAAACAGGTGGGGGGGGACTGACACTGGTTAGAGATGTGAGGGGTGAGCAAGGACAGTGCTGTTTGCTCCTGATGGAAGAGACCTTTCAGAGGAGAGTCAGGGATTCCCATGGCACTGAGTCAAAACAAAGAGCATGGCGAAGCTATCTAGGAATAGGAGGACTGCAGGAATGGAGGTATCAAGGCCACACCAATCCACGTGTGTATGGCGTTTTTTTTTTTTCTTAAGATTTTATTTATTTATTTGACAGAGAGAGAGAGACAGCAAGAGAGGGAACACAAGCAGGGGGAGTGGGAGAGGGAGAAGCAGGCTTCCCGCGGAGCAGGGAGCCCGATGCGGGGCTCAATCCCAGGACCCTGGGATCATGACCTGAGCCGAAGGCAGACGCTTAACGACTGAGCCACCCAGGAGCCCCGTGTACGGCGTTTAAACTAGTGACAAGGCGCCTGAATGCGGACCTCCTTTGGAGACAGAGAAGCCTACTTTATTTCTGAACAGGAAGGGTTTCCTGGTCATCAACTGCCCACTGGAGTGTGGGAGACAATGTGGGACTCCGCGGTGAGCAGACCCTGCGTTCAGAGTCAGCTCTACCGCTTTCTCGCTAGGAGGCTTGGGGCACTTTTATCTTTGAGTCTCCTTTTGTCTCCTGGGAAAAGGGAGTCAGAAGATCTCCCTCACAGATGGGGATGAGCAGGAGTAATGTAGTTGGACAAGGGCTCAGCCGAGTGGTTACTATTGCCTCTAGGAGGCACACACCACTTAGACCAGGACAAAGCTCTCCACGGATGAAGGCTGAATGCCCGGCTTGGCACACGATGACCCCCAGGCCCAATCCAGCCCATCACCTGCTTTTGTAGGTAAAGGTTGATCAGTGCTCTGTTGCACCCGCTCATTTGCATATCCTCCGTGACTGCTTCCGCAGTAGGAAGGCAGAGTTAAGTCACTGTGACAGAGAGGGTATGGCCCGCAAAGCCAAAAATAACGATCACCTGGCCCTTTATAGGAAAAGTGTGCCAACCCCTAATTTAGGGCTGTGTAACTCATTTCCTTGGCTGATGAGCAGAGAGATTTCCCCTCTTTTCCCCACCAGTTTTATTGAGGAGTACCTGACAAATAAAATTGTAAGATATTTAAAGTATACCATGTGATTATTCGGTATACGTATCCGATGTGAAAGATTTTTTTTCTCTGAAGCCAGACGACCTGGACTTCTGCCACTTACCAGGCGTGAATCCTTGGACAAATGCCCTGCCCTCTCCAAGCCAAAATGTGCATGACCGCTTGGGGGCGTCCCTCTGCTCACCTCACCCTAGCACCCTCTGGGCTGTGTCATTTTAACGCCCATTTTACGGAAGAGAGGAGCGAGGCACAGGAGCACCAGTAAGCAGTCCAGCTAAGATTCTAACTCACCAGTCTCACGCAAGCCTGTGCTCTTCCTAGCCCTCCCTGTCTTCTGGTAGAACAATCCATTAGGAGGCAAGGTCTCTGACTACCTGCCACTGCTGAAATCCATGTCAGCTTGTGAAAGCAGAGGGGAAAGAAAATTAAGTCTCTCCTCTCGCCACTTCTGACTGGGCTAATTAACATGATTATCCAGTTGTCACTTTATCGAGGCAGAGAGAAGACCTCGAGGATGTGTAAGTTACAGTTGGAGGGGTGGTACTGCTGGTCATGGCCAAGGGGGAGAGACTGAGAGAGTGGCTTCTGGAGAGTATCTCCAGGTAGAAGACTACCTCAGTAGGACAGATAAGCAGTCAGGGCACTGAGCAAAAGCAAATGGTAGCACAGCAGACAGAGGACTGATACGTGGGGCCGAGAGGCAGGAAAGTGCAGACACAGGGTAGGAGCAGAAGACAGGACAGGGAGTCCCAATCAAAGCTCTCCACACCCATTCTTCCTGGCCCCAGGTTACAAATTTTTTCTTAAATTACTGAAGCCAAACTGGAAGCACCTTCAAGATCTAGTGGGCAAACTAAAATCATTCTCTCTCTTTAAAAAGGCCATCGCCACCTGGGGCCGGAGTCCTGGCAGATCCCTGCCGAGCTGGGACCCCCTGGATTGCCCACTAATCAGCGTGTGGATGGTGATGCCATCACTTTGTCTCCCGGAGAGGGACGTGAATCCTGGAGTCATCACCTGTGATTTATTTCAGCCCCCTCAGTGGCCTCAATTAAATTTCACTGCTGGTAAAGAAAGAGAGGATGGCTGAGGCATTTAATTACATTTTATAATGTGCTCACTGCTGAATTTATTAAAGTGTATCAAGGATTTTTAACCTCGTAACCAAACAATGGGAGACCCGGGTGCCACGCGAGTAATTATCTTCCTTGTGGGGATGATGGATGGAGAATCCAAGATGTTAACAGTAGGGTGGGGATGCGTGCGGGGAAAAGTGGGGGCTCGTGGGGGGGCAGGACAGGGAAAGTGGGGCAATGGGTCTCTAATTCCATGAGCCACTACCCCCCGGATCGGAGCAGGGCGGTGGCATTAATGATCAATCTTCCCTCGATCCTAAAAATAAGACGTATCAGGAAACCTGTCTTTCTTCTTCTCGTAACCCTACCCCAAACCCTCCCCTCGAATTTCCTCTTGATATAATGTTTCTGCGGTGGTGTAGAAAGAGGAGGAGGGGATCATCTTGGAATGTCAAAAGTGGCTTATATAAGAAGATAATAAAATTAAAACACAAAATGGGAATAAAATCTTATCTAGAAATCCAGAAGAATCTCATTAGGATAATGGACCCACCTTGGTTTATTTGGGAAATAAATTATCAGTAAGGAAATATGTGCTGTGGAGTTTGATATATGTGTGTTGGGGGGGGGGAGCTGTGGGTTCCTTAAATATGATCCCGAGAGTGGGCTTGGTGTATCCATAATCGTTGTCTCGAGGACCTTTGTTATAGGTCATATCTACCACTCAAGTGACGGAGAAAGTTCAGATGGGGAGGAAGAATATGCTGATCCTGGCCAAAGAAGACAAAAATGCCCCATGCATCTGGAAGGCAGAGAGGTAAGGGCCAATGTGGGCTCCAAACTGCTCATGGCCCCATTGCTGTCTCCAGCCCCCACTCAGCCCTCCCTAGGTCCCATTCACACCATGGATCTGCTATTTTCCACCTCCCACCTTCAAAGATGCTGTTCTCTCTTTCTAGAACATGCTTCAGTAGCCCCTCCCCAATGCCCTTAGCCTGACTCATGCAACTCCTCTTCCAAGATCCAGCTCAAGCGTGGCTCCTCCAGGAAGCCCTCCCTGAATGCACGGGGAGGGGGGCAATTCCCCTGCCATGACCCTCTCGTAGCATCCTGTGTTTACCCCTCCAGGTCAGTTGCCTCATCACATGGAGAGCCTCTGCTTAGGAATCTGTTCTCCCCACCACCCTTGACCACGAGTTCCTGGAGAGTAGGAGCAGCTAATGATTCATCTTTATGCGTCCAGTGTCCCATGCAGAGTTTGGCTTAGAGCGGAGAGGTGAACGTTTTCCTTGCTAACTCCAGCAAAAATAAGCCAGCAACCCAACCCTCTGAATGAAGGCTTCACTTCTTCACACCCTGCAGGGCCTGGGCCAGTCAGGGGTCCTGGGAAGCAAGGAAACCTACTCTGCCCCAGCCTTCAAGCTCTGACCTAGGGCTGGGACCTCAACTGGGGCAGCAGACCAAACAGAGCCCATTTGCCCCAAAAATGGAGCCCAGCACTTCCTCTCCCAAATATTTCCCCACTTGCCCAGGGTTTCCTCAGCTCCCCCAACGTTGGGACCCCTGGACCATTTTCAGCTCCTCCTGACTCCAGCCGATAATGGGAATCACTGACACAGTCCCCCCTGAGGGCAGACTTGCCATGTATGTCAATTTGTACATTCAGTCCTCTTAGGCACCCTTCAGAGAGGTCTAGTATTGATCCCATTTTACAGAGGAAGAAACTGAGGCTCTAAGAGCCTCAAACAGAAAAGCAGAGTGATCAAAAGAATGGGGTTTGGAGTTAGGGACCAGGGTTATTGTCCCATTTCCACCCCTAACTGTTTCTCTGAGCTGCAGTGTTAGTAAAACTGGTAAGGACTAATGTAGACCGGGCATTGCCCAAGTCACTTCCCAACACTGTCAGCATGCTGGAATCATCTGATGCCTGTGCTCCTACGCCACACTGTGGTTTAATGCAGGGGTCAGCAAACCCTGACCCCTGGGCCATGCATCTGGCCCCTCAGCCTGTTTTGTAAATAAAGCTTTATTGGCACACAGACACGCCCAGTATCTACGGCTGCCCCTGCACTGTAAGGGCAGAGTTGAGTAGCCATGACAGAGACATAGGGCCTGCAAAGCCTAAAATATTTACTACCTGGCTCTGCTGTGAAGTTTGCTGACCTTTGATTTAACTGTACTGCGGTATGGCCTGGCTTTGAAAATTTTATTTATTTATTTTTAAAGATTTTATTTATTTATTGGACAGAGAGAGACACAGCGAGAGAGGGAACACAAGCAGGGGGAGTGGGAGAGGGAGAAGCAGGCTTCCCGCGGAGCAGGGAGCCTGATGTGGGGCTCAATCCCGGGACCCTGGAATCATGACCTGAGCCAAAGGCAGACACTTAACCGACTGAGCCACCCAGGTGCCCCTGGCTTTGAAAATTTTTAAAAAAGGTCTCTAGGTAATACCAATGAGCAGTCACGTTTGGGGACCACGTGGCTTAAGTGTTTGACATGTGTTCGCTCACTGACTGTAATAACCATGTCTCTTTCATTCCCTCCTGCATCCTCAGCAGCTAGCACAATGATGGGCAGAGTGGCACTTCCACAGATATTTACTGAATGAATGAATGAATGAATGAGCAAATGACCAGCCTGCCCTGTGAGTTAAATGCAATGATCTCATTTTGCAAATGGGGCAATTGAGGCTGGGGCTCAGCTAAGGAAAATGTTCTCTTGGGATTTGAATCTAGATCTCCTTAACTGGGGAGCCCCATTTTTGAGCACTGTGGTCTCTCTTCAGATAATGAGGAAGAGAGCCCATTAGCAAAGTCGGTAAGAGGGTCTTCTTGTGCACCCTTCCTGGGAGAGGAGCCCTGAGGAGGGGCAACCTGGAGACCCAGAGAACAACGCAGAGCCACCGTGGACCTCGTAGATACAGGACCTGTCTCCTTGACCTGAAGGAAAATGCTAATTGGAAGAGGCTGGCTTCCTGTGCCAAGCTCAGGCTTAAATGAGGACAAAACAAGAGTTGACAGACAGAGGCCCCACGCTGCCATCACCACAAATGTCTCTGTGAACGGAGAAAAACAGCCAGCCCTGTGCTCCATCAATTTCAATTGTAAATGGTCTCAAGTTGAAATAAACCAACAGAAACAGCAGTATCAGTGACAGGCGTGGGGCGGGGAGCGGTGGGGGACACGCAGACCACAGGCTGGAATCTACAAGTTGGACTTGACATCTGGACCCAGAGACGGATGACAGGACACGTCTGTGGACTGCAATGCAGGCAACCCAGAGGCCCAAGCCTCCTCTTTTGCCTAAGAAGCAGGGGGACAAAATGGAATTCATTTACAGGGGCAGAGCTGCACTGAAATCCTGATTCTACCCTTGTGATTGATGCTTTGTCTTTCCCCTCTGGGGGCCTCCTCCTCTGTACAACGGGCGTGATCAAACCCATTTCTTGCAGAGTTGCCTGAAGGACCATCCATGGATATGACGCAAGTGCCAAGCACACAGTAGGTGTGCAATAACAGGGGGTCTTCCTCATGAGCAACTCAGGTGCTTGTTTGCAGCTTTGCTTAGCGGCCCTTCTCCCCGGCCTGAGAAGACAAAACCTGGGGACGAGGCTCTTTAGGGAATGAGGCCACACAACTCTGGAGAACAGCGGTGAGCTATGGGGAGGGCAGAGCTGTCTAGGTCCCTCTGGCCATTTATTCCCCTCCTCTTGTCCTGTTCTCAGAGCGTGTCCGTAGGCCTTGCTTGCCTGAGTGTGATGGATGGGCCTTAAGTTCCTCGCACACTACATCATCAATTACTTACATATTTATTGCCTTGAACTGAGTTTATGGATCTTAAATCAGAGCCATTTCGAGTTGCTTGAGCTGAAATTCTCCCCCAGGGGAAATGTGATGTTTTTTAATTATGCGGCCGCCCGATAGTTAATGTTCAGTGGAAGTTAATTGTCCATAGAACAAAGAGCTGCTCAGAAGTTCCCCACACAGTTCCTCGGAATTTATGGCCTGAGTGGGCTCAGCAGGGATAGACCAGGTGAGCTTGCTGTGAGAGACCCCGGTCCGACTTCAAGAAACCCAAGACACCAGGCACCCTCTCTGAACTTCACACAATAGACCCTCTCCCTCTCTCAGTTCCCTGATGCTCAAAGCGCCATCCAGAGACGTGTCACACTGTCTGTGGTTTGCAGACTATGCTAGAGATGGCCTTGTAATGGGTCACATTCCAAAGTCAAGATGGGGTGTCCACACTCCAAAGCATCCCTAAGTGGGACTGAGGTGCCAAAGATAAGACAGGGTCTTGGTCCTGATGCAGCGGCTCTGGAAAGGGAGGCCACCGAGAGAGGGTACCTCTGCTGCAGTGAGACCATGGTTTCTCAGTGAGAAGTGTTGTCACTGAGTGTGTGTGTGTGTGGGGGGGTGTTGTACAGAGAGACTTTACCGCCAAAAACTCGAAGATAAGCAAAGAAGTTGACCCTCCAAGAGTGAAATTAGCCTGACTCCTAATGGATCATTGGACAGAGAAACATGAACCATGGTTCTCAGTAGTGGCTGATGTTACCCCCAGGGGACATTTGGCAATGTCTGGAGACATTCTGGGGGGTACCTGCTCAGGGGGGATGGTGCTACTGGCATCTAATGGGTGGATGCCAGAGATGCTGTTAAACATCCTGCAATACGAAGGATAGCCCCTGGAACAAGAATTAGCCAGCTTCAAATGGCAATCATTTTGAGAATACCTGCCCAAAGAGCTGGAAGGGACCTAGATCCAGACCCTGATACAACTGGATTAAATATACAGCAGACTGAAAGAGGGTCTCAGTCAACTATGAAAGAATAGACAAAGAGAGTCCCAGGGGTGGGTGTTGGCTTGACCCTCTCAGCCCACCTGGGGGATGGAGGTCTTTGGCACTGGAGCCATTCCTTCTCTAATAATGGCAGCCTGGGTTTCCAGTGGAAAACTAACCTTCTAACATCTCAGCCCTAGTGCCCAGCTCGGGCTGAACCTCTCTTCCGGTCCTGGGGCGGGGAGTGCATTTAATCCAGGAGTGGGAAGCCCAAAGCACTGTGATTTGTTCAAGGGTAGGCCATGTGACCCAAGATGGGCCAATCAGAGCCCAAGAAATGCCCTGGCACCCACCCCACCCCCCACCTCCCCATCTTTTTTTTTTTTTTTTTTTTTGGTTAAGATCTCCTCTATCCGGTGGAGTAGCTTAAGCTGGCTGGCTGCACACCAGAGGCCCGGGGGCTACCTGCGGGAAGGGCCTGCCTGAGAAGGAAGCCAACACACTTAAAAAGCAGAGTAGAAAGATGGAGAGAAACCAAAAGCTGGTATGTCATTTGAGCCCTTGCAGCTTCTCCAGTTACTGTCAAATCCTCATTTTTAAACATTTAAAGTAGTTTGAGTTGTTCCACTTACAAGGAGAAGAATGTAGACCTTATGCAAGGTCATGGAGACAGATGGAACTAGCAGATTTCCTATAGCTACAGTCCCTAGGGCAACCCCACTTGCAACCATGAGATGGCTCATCATCATAAAGGTGGTGGTACCCACCATTTATGGGCTAGGCATTATACCAAACACTTCATGGGTATTATCTCACTTATTCTGCACAATAATCCTATGACATCTTCATTATTATTATCTCAAAAAGGGAAGTAGTTCAGAGAGGTTGAACACCTCACTCTAGGTCACACAGCTAGCAAGTGGTGGAGCCCAGATCTAAACCTGGGCTATTTACCCGAACTCTCAGTTACCCTGTCCAGAGACAGCAGGCTGTCCCAGCCTGAGGCCTTCAAATATTCTCTACAACAAACTTCCCTTCTCTCTATTCCACGTTCCCCAGGAAACCCCCTGAAGAAAATCTGGCATTCAGGAAGGGCAGACTGCAGAAAGGAAATGGGATAATCACTCGACCCTTGAGAAATGCAGTGCTTGTTTTTTGTTTTAAAGATTTTATTTATTTATTTGACAGAGACACAGCGAGAGAGTGAACACAAGCAGGAGGAGCGGGAGAGGGAGAAGCAGGCTTCCCACTGAGCAGGGAGCTGGATGCGGGGCTCGATCCCAGGACCCCGGGATCAAGGCAGACGCTTAACGACTGAGCCACACAGGCGCCCCCGAGAAATGCAGTGCTTGTAACAGCAAGTTCTCATTGTACGTTAATCAACAGGTATTCCGGCTTTATACATCAGTCTCCAAAGTCTGGTTAATGTGAATCAGACTCTTAAGAGACTGTCTTCTGAACGGGCAAAGCAAGATCCAGATTTCCGGATTCTGATGGATTCCCTATAGGAGTGGTTCTCAAACTTGAGCATTCATGGCAGCATTATTTATAAGAGCCAAAATGTAGAAACAACCCAATGGCCATCAATTGATGAATGGAGAAGCAAAATGTGGTGCGTCCCTACAACAGAATATTATTTGGCCATAATAAAGAATGAATTCATGCTACAACACAGATAAATCTTGAAAACATCATGCTAAGTGAAAGAAGCCAGACACAAAAGGCCACATATTAGAAGATTCCATTTATATAAATGTCCAGAATAGGTAAACCCATAAAGACAGAAAGTAGATTAATGGTTGCCAGGGGCTCGAGGGAGGGACCACTACTGAGTACAGCCTTTCTTTGGGGGAGTGATAAAAACATTCTGGAATTAGACAGTAGGGATGGTTGCACAACTCTATGAATATACTGAAACCCACTGAATTGTTTTAAAAGGGTAAACTCTGCAGTATGTGAGCAAGCTCCAGGGATTCTGATGCCTGCTCAAGCTTTTTAAAAATAACAGCTTTCTTTTAAAAACCTGAAGCGTGCATCAGAATGACCTGGAGCTTGTTAAAATACAGATGGCTGGGCTCTGCTGCCACAAGACCCAATTCAGTTAGAGCTGGAGCAGGGCCTGAAGATCTGCATTTTAACAAGTTCCCAGGTGACGCGATGCCCTTGGATGCTGAGAACCACAGGGTGGCATGTAAACTGCTCGTCACCGCCATGAACTGAGGCACGGTGGTACCCAGACATCATCCTGCAACCAAACCTCAGGCAAGGGCCTTTTCACTCTTGGGTCTCCTACAACAGGATTGATGTGCAGGTGTCAATGACTTCAGGCACCAGGCGTTATGTACTGAATGTCTGAATCCCTCCAAAATTCACATGTGGAAATCCTCACCCCCCCAAAGTGATGGTATGAGGAGGTATGGCCTTTGGGAATGTGATTAGGTCACGAGGGTGAAGCCCTCATGAATGAGATTCATGCCCTAATAAAAGAGACCCCAGAGAGCCCCCTTGCCCCTTTTGCCATAGGGGGACATGGCGAGTAGACAGCCATCTATGAATCAGTCAGCAGGCGGTCACCAGCCATCAAACCTGCTGGCACTTCAATCTCAGACTTCCCAGTCTCCAGGACTGGGAGAAATAAAATATTTGTTGTTTAAGCCACTCTATCCATGGTATTTTTGTTATAGTAGCCTCAAAAAACCGAGACTGTGCTGGGCCGAGTAATGGCCCCCCGAAGTCATCCATGTCCTAATGCCCAGAACCAGTGCATATGACTGTATATGGCAAAAGGAACTTGGAGGATGGGCTTAAAGGAAGGAGCCTGAGATGGGGAGACTATTCTAGATTATCCGAGTGGGTCTTCCATGTAATCACAAAGGATCCTTATACAAGGGAGCCAGCAAAGTCCCAGGAAGAAGGCTCTGTGACCTCAACGACCCCTGGGGGAGAAGAGATGATGTGATGCTGGCGGTGAGCCAAGGAATGAGGGCTGTTTGCTTCTAGAAGCCAGAAAAGGCAAGGAAACAGATTTCCCCGGGAGCCTTGGTTAGGAACCAGCCCTGCGGACACCTTGATTTTGGCCTCAGTGGATGCATTTTGGACTTTTGCCCTCCAGGACTGCAAGAGAATGAGTCTGTGTGGTTTTGATCCACTACATTTATGATAATTTGTCATAGGAAACTGTAACCATAGGAAATGAATATCGCCAGGTGTCTCCCAGCTCATCCTTCAAAGAAAAAGTGTTATGGGCATTTATGAACCTTTTCCGTGTCTGATGTCTCAGGGACTGGGTCCTCCCAGCAACCAGAAAGACCAGGACCACATCCCACTTCACAGAAGAGAAAACTGCAGATCAGAGAAGTTCAGTAATTGGCCCAATACAGCCAGTGAATTAAGGAGTGGGGAACTTCTTGCTAATTCCTTTATCAGGAATTTCCCATAAGGAAAAAAGAAAAACCCCAAATCTGTTTATCTGCCTAGCGGCCTGAAGCATTGGGGCTGGCATGGTGGTAAAATCGGTGAACAAGATTCAATATCCCATAAAAGTCAAAGGCGGGCCCTTCTGGAAGCAGTTTAATCCACCAAGCCCACAAGACAAGGCACCATGCAGAAAAGCCCAAGGTCTGCTCTCCCTTTGAGTAGTCGTTTGACAGGTCTTAATTTACCTAGAAAGTGCTCTGGCCTCTCAGACTGACACTGGGCCCTGATGCTGAGTGTTAGCTAGTTGTAAAATGACACAGCTTCAAATGCGACCGAGACGCTATGAAGTCAGAGTCGCATCCCTGCCATGTAACCAGACCTATTAAGTCTCCCGGCCTTTTAGACCGCTCATTGCTCTAGGTCAGTGCTTCTCAAACTTCTTGCATCGGTCAGGACTTGGTGAAATACGTTTCTGACCCCAGAGTCGCTGATTCACTGAGTCTGGGGTGGGGACCAGAATTTGCATTGCTAACAAGTTCCAGGGTGATGCTGAGGCTGCTGGAAGTTTGGGGACTGCATGTTGAGAACAAATGTTCTAGATCAGGGTTCCTCGACCTTGGTACAATTGACATTCGGGGCTGGCTAATTCTTTGTTGGGGGGTTGTCCTGAGCATCACAGGATGTTGAGCAGCATCGTTGGCCTCTACCCACTGGACACCAGCAGCACCTTGCCCCCCCCCCCACTGTGACAAACAGAAATGTCTCCCAACATTGCCAAGTGTCCCCAAGAGCTAGAAGGGCAAAACTGCCCCAGCTGAGAACACTGCTCTAGATCAGAGATACCAAGAATGCACAAGAGGAAGGGAGTCACTGAATGTGACCCCCAAATATCTTGGGGCTCTTGACCACAGTCCCAGCTATTTATCAAGGGTATGGGGCTGAATGGTGAGCACGGGGGTTAGGGCAGGTTGCCTAAACCTGTCACTCCTACAAGGCATCCTGAGGTCAGTCAAGCAGCCATAGGTTCTACCAGCCAAACGGCTCATGGTCTTCTCAAAGTTTCCCCCAAGTTCTCAGAGAAGCCACCAATCCCAGGTGACTGACTCAGCCCGGTCACTAAGGACAGAATGGCCGATCTTGGCCAGTCACTAAGGAAGGAGTCTGAGCCAGTGAAGGTGCTCAGGGCCAATGCTCAAAGACGGTCTGATTGCAAATTTCAAAGAGGAAAACATAAATTCACAAAGCGGTCCCAGTTCCCAATTCTCAAGCTCAGCAAACCAAATCCAAAGGTACAATCTTCTCGGGCTTTTCAAAAGGCCACGTGATTGATAGTCGGCGCAGAAAGGAAGAGGTGTCGAATCCAGGCCTGATGGATGGGTGTGCATGCAATCAGATGCATTTTCAGAGCGTCTTTGCTCTGACACCTGCCCCCATTCTCCATGGAGCTGGGCCCTGAATGCACCCCTGGGCCACACCCTCATCTCTACCTGCTGCTCCTGTCCTTGTGGAAAGGAACACAACCCAATGATGGATGCGCTCAATGTGATCATTCTCGCTTATGCACCAAACAAAGGCAAGATTGATGAACTCGGAGGAAGCACATTCACCGGCCTGATCTATGCCTTTTACCTTGGAGCAGGCAGCACAGTCTCCAAGCACATGTTAACATCTTTGCATCTGTCAATAGGACCTTGATTCTCTAAAGGCTGAAAGGGGTTTTCAGGGGTGAATGCTCGGAGCCAGCTCAGGGTTTTCGGAGCCCCACTCAAAGCCTCCAGGTGACTCGTTTCGCATCCGCTGGCTCCTTTCATCCCAAGATATCACCCTTGAGTGAGGACATGGGAGAAAAGACTTTCTGCACCCACGTAAGGAAGAAATGGGACTAGAGGCATGGGGGTTGTGGGGAGGGGCTGCCCCCGTGTACTGGGAAGAGTCTTCATCTCAGCTTTGCCCTGGCCGAGTCTCTTAACCATCGCTGAGATCGTTCCCTTATTTACTTACAAGATGAGAATTGAAACAGCAACCCTGCAAGGTGGCTGTCAGAGTTAATAAAAGCTCTGGAGTCAGTGCTCCTCCCCTGCGTTGGCATCCTGGCTCCGAGACACGTCAGCTGTAAAACTTTGGGCAGATTCTTGCTTAATCTCTTTGTGCCTCACTGGTTCCTCAGAGGATTAACCAAGCACTTAGAACGATGCTTAGCACTCAGAAGGTGCTTAATTAATATTTAATTTAGCACTTAATTAATATCCCTGTCTGCTTATTTCACTCCGCCTCAGAGTGCAGCAGATAAGGCAGGAATAGTCTGTG
The DNA here is from genome assembly GCF_003265705.2 of Callorhinus ursinus. Lineage (NCBI taxonomy): Eukaryota > Metazoa > Chordata > Mammalia > Carnivora > Otariidae > Callorhinus > Callorhinus ursinus. The sequence continues at coordinate 4,532,655 of NW_027397103.1, read as the reverse complement.
TTCTTTAGAATCAAAGGTCTGGGGGGTGTCTGATGTATGGGGTTGAATTCCCCCCGCTTCCCGCCAAAATGTATGTCCACCCAGAACAGAGAGACACACAGAGGGAGGAGGACATGACATCACACACACACACAGAATGGAAGGACAGGCAGAGATCGGAACGGGGCACCTACAAACCAAGGGGGGCCCAGGATAGCTGGCAGGCGCCAAAGCCAGGAGGAGGCAAGCAAGGATCCTGCCCTAGACCTGTCAGAGACAGCACGGCCTTTGCCAATGGCTTGACTTCAGATCTTTAGCCCCAGAACTCGGAGAAAATAAATGCCTTTTGTTTTCGGCCCAGCCAGTGTATGGTACTTTGTTAAAGCAGCCTCAGGAAACTACCACATCTAATATCAAGGGAAGCTTGTTTGTTCATCCCTCTGTCTCTAGGCACAAGCCCACTGATCACTTCCATCTCTCAATTCTTGCGCCTGACTTCTCCCTGGCTTCCATCACCTGGCTGAGAAGGACCAAGAGCAGAGGTCAGCAAACTCGGTGAGTAAAGTAGCAGGAAGAAGTATTTTAGACGTGGGCCGTTAGAGTCTCTGCCACTGGTTTCCAATAAAACTGTTTATGGACACTAAAATTAATTTCATATAATATTCACATGGCATTAAATATTATCCTTCTTTTGATTTGTACACGTATTTAAAAATGGGAAACCACCTTCTTAGCTTTTCAGCCATGCAAAGAACAGGCAGCAGTCCAGATTCTTCTTTTTTTTAATTGAGGTGAAATTCACGTAACATAAAATGATTTTAATAGGTACAATTCAGTGGCATTTACTATACCATCCAGGTGGTGCAAATGTCCCCCTCTGTCGACTTCCAAACTATAACCATAACGCCCAAAGGAGACTGATCGGGCAGCTACTCCTCATTTGCTTCCCCCAGCCCCTGGCAACCACCAATCTGCTTTCTGTCTCTACGGATTTACATTTTCAGGACATTTCATCGAAATGGAATCATTCGCGGTGTAGACTTCTGCGTCTGGTTTCTCTAAGTTAGCACGATGTTTTTGAAGTGCATCCATGCTGAATTTGTAGCAGGTGTTAGGGCTTTGTTCCTTTTTATGGCTGAATAATAGTCCATTGTAGGGAGAGACCACATTTTGTTTATTCATCCACTGACGGACATTTGGGTGGTTTCCACCTTTTGACTACTATGAATAGTGCTTCTGTGAACATTTGTATACAAGTATTTGTTTAAAACCTGCTTTCAGTTCTTTTGGGTGTATATCCAGGAGTCAAATGACTGGGTTGTATGGTAGTTCTAATGTCTAACTTTTGGAGCAACTGCCAAACTGTTTTCCACAGTGGCTGCCTGCCCCGTGTGGCTTTCCATGGGCCAGAATTGACTGGCAAGCCAAATGCTTTGCCAGTCCTGATCTAGAGTGAGGATATGAAAGCTTAATGCCTACAAGTTCTACAAATGAGAGACAAGTTAGAAAAATAAAACATGGGCCCCCTCGATCTTTCCATCGATTTCCTAATTTCCATAGAGATATGGATGCAGGAAATTGTTCATGAACATTAATGCAACTAATGTACATATTCACGTACATAATATATTATATATATATTACGATGGTGTGCATGTATTGCTAGGGGGTAGCTGCCATCTGCCTTGTTGATGGGGAGACACCAGGAACGGGGGGAACTGTAGTAAGTTGGAGAGTGTATGCCAATCTAAAGGCGGTGACCAAATAAAATACATACACACATAGATACATACATAAAAGGGGGTGAACACCACTTAGCTCTGGTCCTTTGTGGTCAAGCAGGAATGTGGGTCCAGTGTTGCTGGATTTTTTCTGATTCTTCCAAGAAGAAACCAGAAATTCAGATTTTTATATGAAATTTCCTCATTTTTAATTAATTCAGGGGAAAAATCAATTCATTTGCATGGACCAAGCACAACGTATTTGCAGGCCACATTCAAGGCTTCTGATCGCTCGTGTTTTCTTCTAATATCGGTGGCTTCTTCTAGAGAAGAAGTCAAACAGATTCACTGGGGTTTCAGTGGCTTTGCATGTTCCCAGGTCTCTAAAGAATCCGTCCACAGTCAGACATGTGCACCCTAACCTGGAGTGAGTGTTACTATGGCAACCTGGTTGATTTTGAGTTTTAAGGACACACTCTCTGAAAGCCAACAAGGTTCCAACATCCATAAAGTTCTTCCGGTGCTGCTGACAAGGATCCCAAACTTCTTACCCCATCACTCGGGAGCAAGGGGTCCACTGGACTAAATTACGTTGGTTTTATTTTATGCTGCATGTAGATTCCAGAAATAAGCAAAAGAAACCAGAGAAAGAACAATGTGACGAAGTTTCATCCATTAAAGGAAGAAAAGCTCTTCAACCGTAGGGCAGGGAATTGGGAGATTTGCAAAAAAGTTTTGCCTGTTGGCAAGAGTGCAGGGCTGGGGCTCAGGCTGGGTTTTAGGGGTGCCCTGCTATGAGCCAGAGCAAGTCACATCATCTCTCTGTGCCTTGGTTTCCTAAGCCACTGGATGGGGGCCATGATGAGTATTCTTCCAGCTTCTCTGACCTGCACATTGAAAGCATTTGGGGTTGGAAGATATAATTAGCTTCTTCCAGTACTTCTCACATACACCACACTAACCCTGAGAGATGCTCCATGAAGAAAACTATGATTCTGTGATCATTAAGTACTGAAAAGTCACCGTGGACAGTATTACAAGCTTTGAAAAGTCCTGTAGTAAAAGAGACCTCGTGTAACTTGTTAGAACCCAGATTTTTCAAACTTGTTCGAGCCTGGAATTCTTTCTTCTTCCCATGATGCCTAGGAACATCCCACCTAACTACTACTCAGCAAACACAATGGATGCTCAGGATTGCCACTCCTTGTGTATGCCTGGTCCACCTGCCTACAACCCCTGGAAGTTTCTGGACAGCTTCCATTTGCCTTGTGCTGACTTCAGTCTTCATCTCCAGCTCCTGGCTCCCTTCTCCAGCCATGACCCCCAGCCATGACCTCCGGAAAAGGAGGAAGGGTCACAGAGGCTCCCTCTCAGGAAGGGCAGCATGGGAAAAGTCCCCCAAATCTACCCATTAACGAGGGTGACATTAAGAACTCACATGTCGCTGGGGCATGGTGGGTAAGTTACTTCTTTCTGTTCCTCTGTTTCCTTGTTGTGGATGGTAATGTCTGCCCCCAGGGTAGTGGGCATGGCTGATGTGGGGTGCCGCAAAGTAACTCTAGGTGCAAAATGTCAGGACAGAGCCTAGCACGCACGAGAGTTGAACAGGTAAAAGTTGAACAGTTAAAAATTTTAAATAAAGCAGCAAAGCTTTGGTTATCCAAGCAAAATATAAACGGTCTTTGCTACGGGCTGAATGTGTCTTCCCTCAAATTCATATGTTGAAATCCTAAGATGGAACATGATGAGATTAGGAGGCAGGGCCTTTGGGAGGTGATGAGGTCATGAGGGTGGAGCCCTCAGGAACAGCATTAGTGTCCTTATAAAAATACACAAGGGAGTGTGCTTCCTCTCTCTGCTCTCTGCCAGGTGAGGACACGAGGAGAAGGCAGTCATCTGAAAACCAGGAAATAGCTTCTTACCAGTCCTGAGGTGTGCCAGCATCTTAACCTTGAATGCTCAGCCTCCAGAACTGTGAGGAATACATTTCTGTTATGTAAGCCACCCAGTCTATGGTATTTTTGTTATAGCAGCCAGAACGGACTAAGACCGACTTCTTGGTGACTCCTGCCGACTTTCAAACTGCTCGTCTGTCTCCCTCCCTCCTCTTGCTGGTGAGCACTTGCTGACTCACTGGCTCACATGCTGGGCTTGGGAAGATGGGGTCTCTTTCCTTAAGAAGGAAACAGTCCCTTCAGAACGTGTGTCTTAAAGACTAGGAAGTGAGAGAGAAAGTGAAGAATGCAATGATGATGAATGAACACAGGGGCGGGGATGGGGCAGGTGGAGTCCCCAGCTTGGGAGGAAGAGGGTCCAGCAAGCTTGTCTCTGGCCACTCAGCTTCCCTCCTTGCCTTCCAGACTTCTGACCAGCCTGAAGTCAATGGGCTGTCATGTAGGTGGCAGGACCCTAGACAGCAGCCAGGCCTGTCCCCGGGTGGTGGGGGGGGGGGTACCAGCAGGCTGATGTGTCCTGTGTCACTGTGTCCAATGACAACCATCTCCTCAAGAATGAGGGATATGTCTGGCTCATCTCAGCCTCCCAGGTGCTGGCCCAGATCTGTATGGCTCAGAGTGGTCGTGACTGAAGGTCTAGTAGCATTAAATTAAGGTAGGGTTAGGCTAGTTTGCACAGAGGTAATCCCTCTAATACTCACTAATGACCATAACGGAGATGTATCCACTATACTAAGAGCTTAGTATGTATGACCCCATTTGGTCTTCCCAATGGCTGTGGGGAAGAGGTATGCATGGCCCCTTTTAGCCGATAATGAAACTGAGCTCGGAGAGAGGCACGGCCTGTGGGTGGCAAAGCCAGCACTAGATTCGGGGTGGGCAGCCTAGGAAGGCTCCACACTGCGGGGTCTACACCAGCTTCCAGGGGCTTGTGCCCCCCTCCAGTCATGAGGAGCTGGCAACCCCTGGGGTCTGCTCACCTCTCCAAGTCCCTCCTCCATGCTCTCCTCCAGTGGGAGGATCTCCAAGGGGGGAATCGGGCAAAGCTCAGAGCTGCCTGGCCTCACGCTCCACCACCCACCTTGCATCAGCAGACCTCCCTGGAAAGGAAACTTCGAAGAAGCAATGGGCAGGCTTGATGGGCAGAGGGTGACAGTGTCAGGCGGTTCAGCTGACAGGAGATTAACCCGGGGGTTCTGTGGATCTGAGGCCAACAGACAGGTATGACAGCCGGGTGCAGGGTTTCTGACACCACGGGTGCCCCTCTGGAGAGAGTGGAGCAGACTCTGGGCATGGCGGCTGCCACATGTGACACTGGGTTGTCCCCAAGGCCACCGAATGGACACCCAGCCCACAGAGACCACTACCATGCGGGGCCAGCTCGACTCTGCAAGGGAAGCATCCCCTGGGAATATTACCTCACCTCCCTGAGCCTCAGTTTCTTCATCTGGACAATAGAGCTGAAAATAGTACCCATATCCTGGCCTTGTTAAATGACAAATTGCCCACAAAGTGCCTAGGATGGCTCACACTTGCCAGTGCTGCAGGACGAGCTCACCCGGACCACAAGCTCCTCAAAGATGTACCTGTGTCTTACTCGGTGCCTAGCAATACAGGGCCCATAGTAGCTGCTCAATTAAGGGTAAAAAAAATCCGCTGAATGAAGGAGCAAGCAAATGAACGAAACCTCACATCATGTTATTGTCACCTCCTGATTCAGACATATAAGGTGTCATTGTTACAATTTTTATAACAAGGACATCTCAACTCGGAGAATAAAGAAGCTTGCTCAGAAGTACAGAGCCTTGCAGGTGTGACTTGATCCCAGAACTCTGAGGAAAGAGCATCAGAGTGGCCACTCCGTCCGGCCACTCCCCCGCCACAGAGCCGGGGACCCACGAAAATGCTTTCGTTTTCATTTCTTTTTAAGTTGGAAGACAAAAATGAATGTACGAATAAGGAGTTATAATAATGAATCCAGCATGGATCATAGTTGTCTTGATGCCAACATGGTCACAAAATATCATTTAAAAAAGTTTTTTTTTTTTTTAAAAAAAAAAGGTTTTTTAATGGAGGAAGTGCAAAAGTGCCTCAGGTCCACCCTGGACAGTACGGATCTCTGGGGGGATGCACCCACGGGAAACAGCAAGGAGCTAAGGCACTGTGAGGCCTGCGATGGACACAGCTGGGGAGCAAGCAACAGCTCAGACTGGGGTGCACAGGGGATTCTGGAAGCTTCCTCCCTACCTTCGGACAACAGGAAGCAGTGCCTTCCCCAGCCTTTTCCCTGACACGCCGCATTTCCCCAGGACTCCCTCCGCCCCCGTCTATCTCCCTCTCGTCTCCACTTCTCATGTTGGTCCCAACCGTGGCCAGACACATCTAGGCCTGTGGAAGGGGCGTGTGATTTGGGAGCCCCTGGCTCCAGAAGAGGCCACACCTGGGTTCAAATCCCAGCTCTGCCCCCTTTAATGGAGATGTCCTGGACGAGTGACTTCACCTCCCCCTGCCTCAAGTCCCTCATCTCTCAAAACGGGGATCGGACCCTTCCACAGGGGTGATGTGAGAGTGAACAAGATGGCGACCCAGGTGCAGCGGCTGGTATATAATAAACGCTCAATAAGTAGTATCTGTCACCTCCGTCTGACGAGACTCTTCAAACCCAGCGGTTGGCAAACTGGCTCGAAAGCCCACCATCTGTTTCTGTAGGGCCTCCATCTAAGCATGGTCTTCACACGTTTAAATGACTGAAAACGATTTTTTTAAAAGAAGGTTCTGGGACACGTGACAAATTACATGAAATTCCGATTTCAGGCCCACAAATAAAGTTTTATTGGAACACAGCCGTACCTCCTCACCTCTGTATTGTCTGCGGCTGCCTCTGCACTGGAGTGACAGAGTTGAGTAGGTGTGACAGAGACCATATGGCAGGTTTTCTCAGCTCTGGCACCACTGACATTTGGGGCTGGATAGATCTTCGTGGTGACGGCCGCTCTGTGCCTTGTGGGAGGCTGAGCGGCATCCTTGGCCTGTCCCCAGGAGATGCTCATGGCAGTCCCTCCCCAGGTGTGACTACCAAAGATGTCTCCAGACCCTGGGAGCGGAAAATCACCCCCAGTCGAAGACTATTGCCACATGGCCCACAAAACCTAAACTATTTACTATCTGGCCTTTTAGGGAAAAGTTTTGCCAACTCCTGAGCTAACCCAACGTCCTTGTTACACAGACTGTAAACACTCAAGAGAAAACAGAGGATGGAGAGGAGTATGACACGCCCAGACATACCCGGCTGGAGAGCAGCAGAGTCAGGACTGACTAGTTTTCTTATTTTTATATTTTTTTCTGAGTGTTCTTTTGATTGTATTGCCCAGCCTCCTGGGTAGGAAGATTTTTAGCTTTCAGAGAGTATAAATCAATACAATTTTCGTAGGGTAATAATTCAATAGCTTTATAAATATGCACACTCTGTGACACAGAAATTACTCTTCTAAGAATGCCACCTAAGGAAATAATCATGGATGCACACAAAGCTCTGTAGCTATGTGGACTGTTTTTGAAATTGTAGAATTATTTACAATGCCCCCAAATTAGAAAACAACCCAAACACGAAACAATAAGGAAATGGGTAAATAAAACACAGGACATATTTTGCTATGACATTATGCAGTCATTAAAACTTATCCCAATTAAAAAAAATAAACACAAATATATTTATATATTTGAGGAGAGAGAGAGAAATACTAGAGACATACACCTTTCAAAATATTAATAAGAACTCTAACTGGTGAGGTAATTTCCACAATATTAGGTAAAAAATGAGTTAGTGTTGTTGACTGCAACTTTTCAAAGAACCTGAAAATCATCTATCTTTCTTCTCTCCCTTTCCTGTACTCTCGGCACCACGTATAGACTTGAAATGAAGCCTGGGGAGGTATAAACCCTTCAAGGGGGAGGAGGTCTTTTGAGAGGTCTCGAAAGGAAGCTTGGGCCACCATGACTTGGTTCTGATTTTCGAAAGAAAGCTTAGAAAAATCACACAGCGTGTGGGAAGGCCACGGTTCATATATGGTCTCTAAACCGGTCAAATCAAGGTATGCCCCCAAGCTTGACAGAAATTCTCTTACTACCTGGGATACCTGGGTGGCGCAGTCAGTTGGGCATCCGACTCTTGCTTTCGGCTCAGGTTGGGGTCTCAAGGTTGTGATCTCAGGGTTATGAGATCGAGCTCCACGTCGGGCTCCGCACTCAGTGCAGAGTCTACTTGAGATTCTCTCTCCCTCCCCTCTGCCCCTCCCCCCTCTAAAATAAGTAAATAAATCTTAAAAAAAAAAAAGAAATCTGTCAATAGTTGAAAACACACACACACACACACACACACACACACAAGTGTGTATTCACTGCAGACTCCCTGCTATCAGCAAGCAGGTTGGCGAGTGGCTGGATCATGACATAGGAAGGCATTGACTAAACTTATATTCAGGGGAAAGAAGATGGGAAGGGGAGGGAGCACCTGATCTGGCCAGGAGCAGGCCCTGAGCTGGAGCGACAGCTGGGCCAAACTGGAGCCTCTTCTAATAATCACTTCCAAAACCTATGGTCTGCTGGAGAACCATACATAATTCTCATCAGTAGTAACTCAACATCACATGTCTGTTCAGCTTTTTTAAAAAGGAAAAGAAATTCTAACACCTGCTACAACATGGATGAACTTTGAGGGCATTATGCTGAGTGAAAGAAACCAGTCACAAAAGGACAAGTCTTGGCAGCTCCTGGTTGGCTCAGTCAGTTGAATATCTGACTTAATTTTGACTCAGGCCATGATCTCAAGGTCATGAGATCGAGTCCCGCGTCAGGCTCTGCAATGGGCACAGAGCCTGCTTAAGATTCTCTCTCTCACCCTTCCCTCTGCGTCCACCTCCTCCCCTCAAAAAAAAAGGACAAGGGTGCCTGGGTGGCTCAGTTGGTTAAGCGACTGCCTTCGGCTCAGGTCATGATCCTGGAGTCCTGGGATCGAGTCCCACATCGGGCTCTCTGCTCGGCAGGGAGTCTGCTTCTTCCTCTGACCCTACCCCCTCTTGGGCGCTCTCTCTCAAATAAATAAATAAAATCTTAAAAAAAAAAAAAAAGGACAAGTCTTATGTGATTCCACTGATATAGAGTATTTTTTTAAATTTTTTATTGTTATGTTAATCACTATACATTACATCATTAGTTCTTGATGTAGTGTTCCATGATTCATTGCTGATATAGAGTATTTAGAGTAGTCAAATTCTTAGACACAGAAGGTATAATGATCGTTGTCAGGGGCTGGTGGGAGAGGAAGATGGGAGTTAGTATTTAACGGGGAACAGAGTTTCAGTTGGGGAAGATGAGAAAGTTCTGGAGACAGATAGTGATGGTTGCACAATGTGAATGTATTCTATCACAGAACTGCACACTTAAAAATGGTTAAAATGGTACACATTTCATTTTATGTATAATTTACCACACTAAAAATTTTTTGAAAAAAAATTTATATATGTGTTTGACTTCGGAAGGAATAATACAATTCTTTTCAGTAGAAAGCATCCTTTCTTTAGGTTCAATCAGGAAACTACTTCAGTGTCTTTGTACATTATAAAAGCATCCTAGAAGCTCTGAGGAAATAGAAATTTTAACTTGTTCTAAGATCTATGAGTGGGAAATTCACAGAAGAAAATCCAACAGCCCATCTATTTATGAATAATGCTTAACCTCACTAATCGTTAAGTAATTGCCCATTAAAACAAAACTGTTTCCACCTATCAAGTTGGAAAATGCTGATGAAGATTGATGGTACCCAGGGTTGGTGGAAGGATAGGAAATGACTCTCTCATGCTCTCTTGGTGCGGCTGTAAATCAGTACGACCTTATTGGAAAGCAATTTGTTGGACTCCATCAAAATTCTATACGCACACACTTTCACTTAACAATCCTACTTCAGTAGAGACTGCCTTTTTGTCAGACACATCATTGGCCAGACTCTCCCCACCTCAATGCCTCTCAGACCCTCAGCTGTTTGCTCTGCCCTAGCTGCCACCCTACGAAGCTGATTTCACTTCTCAGGTGTGGTTTAGCCACATAAGGCCGATTAACTGCACATCCAGAGCCTCTGGAGTCTCCCACTCTGGACGCACATGAGACATCAAGCCATGAAGCACAGGACCTGGCCTCTCTGAGCAGCTGTTAAATGGACTGGATAATACAACCTAGAGGGATGGGAGGGTTAATGCGCTGTGGTTGAACCACGACCAGGAGACAGACCGTGATAAGCAGCTAGGCAATTCCCTCCCTTCTCTTCTTCAGTGGGCTGTTCTTGAAGCAGGGTTTCTCTGTGAAGCCTGTCCTAGGACATCCCATGTGGAAGAGCAGATGCACCTGCTGAATGATGGCTGTGTCTCTTTGTGGCTCACAAGGAAATCAGTGGCTGGGGGATAATGCATCACCTTACATTGCTTCTCCTTCTGCCCTGCCTCACTTCCCATATCCCTCTTTCTCTGTGCCCCGGGACTGCACCTCCCAGATAAAGTATTAGCACTTAATCCCTGCCTCAGGCTCTATTTGGAGGCAGGCTAAAACAACTACCGTTGTGCTCAGAGACCAAGAATCAAGACATTGTGGCTCTGACACAGTGAAAAGGTTAGTAAAAGAGATGAGCAAATAGATAAATTATGGTGCATCCCAAGGGTGAAATATTGTATATTCTTAATGCCACAAACGTATGTGTACTGATATGAAAAGATGTCCTTCATAGACTGCTAAGTGAAAATATGCAAGGTGTAGAATAACACATATTTCATTCATGACTATGTGTAGAAAAAATTCAAGAAGGATACACTCAAACTGGCTTAAGTGGACACATTCTGGTAATGGAATTTGATCTTTTTACTTGATGTGCTTGTTTATTGTTTAAATTTCTCACAAGAGGCAGAAATGATCTTTTGCACACAAAGAAGGAAGTACACAAATGGTCACTGAGAATTGACTGCACTTGTTCAGGCTCAATGAAAAATGTTCTGGAACTCTAGAACATAGCTTCCTGGGTGGGCTGCTTAGAACTCTGGTTCCTTCTCTAATAAAATGTGAATTTAATCATGCTATTAGGAGCAAATGATTGATACTGTTGCCAAGGGAAGCTAACAGAAGGTAAAAGGGGAGGCTATTGACATCTCCATGTGGAGAAAGGCCTCTTGATATCTTTCTGCTGGCCTTTTGTGCATTCAACTGTGGGAACTTGGGGAGAGGAAAATGAATCAACATTACAGGGCTGACTTTTAATTTACACCCATGAAATAATTTTGACGGTCGTTCGTAAGTATTTAACTAATGTTTATCCTGGAAATGTCACCACTGCCTCTGAAATTTACTTTGATATTCTCTGAGTGGTATCTCTCTATTAATATGTGAGCATGGAGAGACCTGCTCTCTGTTTCCTATCCTGACATCTTTTTTGATGCGCTAAGACTTGGCCTGAATTTGATAGTAGTGGTGGCATTTAAGATAAAATTTATCTTAAGAGAAAACCTATTTAGTTCTCTTCTCCTCCCACCCAAAATACACACGGGGGATACCCAGAGTACTTTTGCCTCCTGGGGTGTTCCCCACTCCAGTCTAGCTGCAATGGGAGGAGGAATCTTGGGGTAACGGCAGAGGGGACCACCCACTCTGTCTTCTCCTGGTGAGACATACCCAGAGTGCATGAGAACGTGAGAGAAGCATGTTCCCCTTCTCTCCAGTTAATACACCCATGTGGGCATCATATTCCATTTTGGTCTAGAAGAACTTATGCTTTAAAGACTTTGGAGCAGCTCAAGCACAGGGGTTACATCCTGCCCAGTGACCCAGGGATATCTGCTAACCGATGTTAAATGCATTACTCTTCTTTGCTACTCTCCCTCCCCCATTGCCTGCCCGCCGCCAAGCCTTCAGTCCTCAGGAAAATGTCAACTATGACTATGTCCACCTTGCGACAAAACAGACTGGAGAGACCAATGCAATGTAGAGAGGTTGAGGCTAGCCTGTGTGAAACTAGGGCTGCCATGTCACAAGGACACTCAAGCAGCCCTAAAGGAAGATTCATGTGGGAGGAACAAAGTCCTCCTGCTAAAAGCCAGCACCAGTTTGCCAGCCATATAAGTGCACCATCTTGGAAGTGGGCCCTCCAGCCTCTACCATGGGCATACTTTGAGATCCTAACCTCCAAAGATGATGGTATTAGTCAGTGGGGCCTTTGGGAGGTGCTTAAGCACAAGGATGGAGCCCTCATGAATGGGATTAATGCCTTATAAAAAGTGGCTCTGGAAAGCTCCCTAGCTCCTTCCACCATATAAGGACATAACAAGAAGGTACTGGCTATGAACCAAGGAGAAGGTCCTCATCTGTCCATGCTGGCACCATGATCCAGGACTTCCAGCCTCCAGAACTATGAGAAATAAATATCTATTGTTTATAAACTACCAAGTCTGTGGCATTTTGTTATAGCAGCCCCAATGGATGAAGACTGTTTTGGTCAAGACGTCAGATGAGACTACAACCCCAACAACATCTTGCATGCACTTTCATGAAAGACCCTTATCCCAAACTGCACAGTTCAGCTGTTCCAAAATTCTTTACAGAATTCCTTATGTGAGAATAAATATATTCTGTTTCAAGCTACTAAGTTCTGAGATAATTTGTCATGCAGCAAAGCAACAGATAATACATACAGATTTTAAGGAGAAAGAACTTCAGGGACTAGTACAGTGCTTCAAAAATATTTTTATAAATATTTTAATACTGATGAATCATTAAATGAGTGAATTTCAAAAAAAGAGGAGAAAAGAGTCAGCAAAAAGCAGGATAGGTAAGTGGCCCTCTGTCCCCCCATGCCCGATAAGAGAAATGCATTTTCTTCATTCACATAATATGAGGACTTAGGTTATTGTATATGGGTGTAAGAAACTGGGTATTCCAGAAGGCTATATAACTTGGGGTTCTAGGTTCCCATGCCAGGGTTCTATGGCCAAGAAATGGAAGAGATGCCAGAGAGCTAATGGGTACTGTGGTGTATCACCCAGATACCCACTCCCAGCTGCTGCCCTTGGCTAAAGAAAGCAGCCTTGCCCATAGTCATACCCCATTCCTGGGGACATCCCACTAAGGGCTGGTCAGTGCTGTCATATAGAGACCTGTGGTCCTTCAGCCCAATTCAGAACAAGTCTGCATTGCCAGCCTGACTCCTGACTACTCTGGGGTTCAAAGAGGTCTTTATGGAGACCAAATCACAGCCCAACTTCTCCTTTTGTCCAATTTTGCATCCTTTATTCCCCTACTGCTGTTGATTCCAAGAAGGATCCTTAATAAACTTCCAACATGCTAAATCCCATCTCAGATTCTGCTTCCCAGGAAGCAACCTGCAACACATGGCAAATCAGGGAAAGAAAGCTGGGCTCCATGACTCATCTCCCACCCGGTCTCCCTCCCTCCCTCCTTCCCTCCCTCCCTGCCTTTCTTCCCTCTTTCCTTCCTCCCTTCCCTTCCCTCCCTTTTCCATTCCTCCCTCCCTCCCTCCCTTCCTTCATTTCTACATGCATGCTTGTAAAGAGCAATGGCTAAGAGCCCTCCATGAACCAAGATTTGATTATGTAGCCCACTGGGCCTAGCAGTTTTACAAGACATTCTTGGGTGTAATTTTCTTAGTATTTGTTCTGTTTGGAGTTCAAGGCACTTCTTGAAGCTGTAGCTGGATGTCTTTTGTCATTTTAGGAAAATTCTCTGTCATTATCTCTTCAAACTTTTTGTCCCTCTCTTTATCTCTCCCTCTGGAATCCCAATTACAAATATATTAGACCATTTTGGCATGTCTATAAGTGTCACATGCATTCTTTTCAGTATTTTCTATCTTTAGTTTCCCTTTGTGCTTCAATCTGGATATTTTCTTCTGACTTACCTTCCAGTTCATTAATTCTCTCTTCAAATGTGTCTGACTTGCTATTAAATCCACATATTGGTTATTAATTTCAGTTATAATACTTTTGAGTTCTAGAATGTCCATATGATTTCTTTATAGTTTCCAGATCTCTGCTGAAGTTCTCCATTTCATCATCGAATTTCTTACATATCTTAATCATAGTTATTTAAAGTCCATGTCTTACCATGAAATACAAGCAATAGCAAATAACAAACCACTGATAACTGCAACCACACAGATGAATTTCCGAAAACATTATGCTGAGTGAAAGAAGCCAAACACAACATAGCACATATTGTATAAGTCAATGTATGTGAAACTTGAAAATGTAAAATAATGTATAGTGACAGAGGGAAGATAAGTGGTTAATGGGGCATGAGGAATGGAGGGACTAACTGCAAAGGAATATGAGAGGACTTTTTGGGGTGATGAAAATGTTCTGTATCTTACACAGGTACATATACTTGTCAAAACCCATCCAACAGTAAATTTAAGTGGCAGCAAGTTATTACTAACTCAATAGCATTGGTTTTAGAAAACCTAAATTACAGGGTGCCTGGGTGGCTCAGTTGGTTAAGCGACTGCCTTCGGCTCAGGTCATGATCCTGGAGTCCCAGGATCGAGTCCCGCATCGGGCTCCCTGCTCAGCAGGGAGTCTGCTTCTCCCTCTGACCTTCTTCCCTCTCATGCTCTCTCTCTACCATTCTGTCTCTCTCTCTCAATAAATAAATAAAAATCTTTAAAAAACAAAATAAAATAAAAAGAAAGAAAACCTAAATTACACCTAGACCAACTGGAAAGACAGCTCCTAATTCTGGTAAATCCCAAAACACATGAATTAAGAAATTAAATCATGCAAAATACAAGATACAGTCCATGTTTGATAACTCATATATCTGGATCTCCTCTGGGTCTGCCTTTTGCTTCTGGTTTCAAGTCATGTGGTTTTGCCTCCTATTATAACTGGTAATTTATTTTTTTATTGAATTCCTAAAATTGTCTATGAAAATTGAGATAATTTGAGTTTCTGGATGATGTTATTTTTCTCCAGAGAGAATTGAAATTTTGCTTTCGGCATGCAGTTAAGAGAGGGCAAATCACATTAATCCAATCAGGATCGAGCAGAGTTGAAGGTTGGCTTCATTTTTATAAGCACTGGTCTATTTCTATTTCTAGTTTACCCTTTCTCCTAGAGCACAGCCCCTCAGGGTTCCTACTGGACACACTGGTATTTACCAGCATCCCCTTCTGTTTATCTTGAGCTCCAATGTTTGTTCCTCAGCTTTGTGAGATGCAGGAAGTTACCAGCTTCTCAGTCTCTCAGCTGCCATTTTGGAATTAGCCATCCTTTGAGTGGAAAAGCAATATTGAATGTTGGGCTCACTTCTCTGTGTCTGCTTTCTGGAACCCTCACTACTTAGGTAGCTTGCTAATTCCTTCAAACAAATCTTAAGAAATATTTTGTCCAACTTCTCTAGTTATTCTTATCAGGAGGGTTGGTCTACAAAAGAATAGTGCACCATTGCTGAAAGCAGACATTTCTGCCAGACCCTGGGGAGACACAGATCCAGAGCCAGCGCCAACCTTTAAGAAACTTACAACTTTCAATTTTCATTGAATTACTACAAAGATGTATGCTAGGCTGCCAGGCTACCAAGCTGGTGCAATTGCTCTCCCCCAGCAACATTTCCTGTGTGCAGTCAGCTGCAGAGAACAGTCTACTCCCAATTTTGAAAATGTTAATGATAATGCACACGTGTACAGCATGTCATAATGTCTTAAGTGATGCCAATTCATCATCTCACTTGAGCCTCACAATAGATACTTTTTTAAAAAACAGCTTGAGGTAGAATTTGCATATTGTAAAACTCACTCATTTTAAATGTATAGTTCAGTGACTTTTAGTAAATTTAGAGTTGGGATCATCGTCACAATCCAATTTTAGAACATTCCCATCACACCAGAAGGCACCTTATGCCTATTTGCGGTCACTTCCCATTCCCAGCCCCAGCCCCAGGCAACTACTAATCTACTACTTTCTGTCTCTACGTATTTACTTTTTCTGGGCATTTCATACAGATGAAATTGTACAGTATGTGGTCTTTTACATCTGTCTTCTTTCATTTATCACAGTTGACTTGCAATGAAGGTATTATCCTGACTTTACCGGTGAGAAAACTGAAGGCCAGACAGGTTAACGGACTTGCCCAAAGTCGATCAGCTGGTCAGTGACACGGGCACTAGACTTGAACCCATGTCTGAGAGCTCTGTCCCTCTATAAAACTGCAGCCATCACACGCAAGCTGCCTCAGACCAGAGCTAGGGTCCCCTAGATCCTGAGTGGTGAGCACAATATCTGGCCTCTCATGGGTGCACAGTAATTATTTTTTTGAACTGAAATCAATTTATCCTGTTTGGTTCCTGCCCCCACCCTCATTCACTATCCCCAGGTACCATTTTGTGTAACTTCATGTCACCTGCCACTCGTTGATATTTAGCTAGGGACCACCTATTTGCGTTATGGCTGACTGAAGGAAAACAAAGAAAGGAAAAGTGAAGAAATGATGGAAGTAGACCCAGCACAAAGAGTTTGCGGATTAACTGCTGCTGAAGCTTACACACTCCAGAGCTCCTAGCAAGGAGATATCTGTGCCCTGATAGAGATAAGTTGGGTCCACTATGGGGGACCCACCTCCATTATGGGCAGCAAAGGCCAGAAAGGTGGATCCATTCTCTGCCTACATGGCTTAGGATGCTGGTATCAGGTCAAGGCACTTCTCTGTGGGCCATGACAATGTGTAGGTATTTCCCATTCTTCTTTTTTTCCCCCCAGACTGTTTCCTTCCTAGTTCTTGTGACTTAGACTCACCAGAAAGTTCTGGGAGAGCAGAAGGAGCCAATCTTGTCATACTGCATCGTCCCTACCTGTGTATCCTCAAAACCAAACCTAAATACATAGTGAGCCCTTACCATCTGCAAATCGCTGCAGCAAGGTTAGAGGGGTGCATGATCTAAGTCCTTACTTCCAAGAAATTGTACTACTGAATCGGGAGACAGCACAGAAGTTCAGAGTGTAGGCTCTGGAGTCAGATTCCAGGTTTGTCTCATGGCTGCACCACCTACTAGCTGCATGCACTTAGGCAGATTATTGACCCCTCTCTGCCTCAGTCTCCCTGTCTCTAAAATGGGGATAAAGACAGTATGCACCTAAAAGTATTCTTAAAAAGATTTAAATGATATCAGACTGTAAAGAGGTTGGCACAAGCAAGCAGTTACTGCATCCACATATATAAGCACGTAAACAATGCAGACCTTCTCTTGTCATTTGGTTCATTATACCCTGCCAGTGTCATTTCCCTGGTTTCTGTGATATACCATGGTTGTGTAAGATAATGTCACTGGGAGAAGCTGGGTGAAGGGTCCATGGAACTCTGCACCATTTTTGCATCTTCTCATGAGTCTAAAGGTATGTCAAAATATGGAAAAAGTTTTCTTCTAAAATTCCAAAACCAAATATGAAGTAAGAATCATAATGCCGACCTTCTCCCCGCTCGTCAGCCTCTACCTCCTACCCCCCCCATCACCTACACCTCTATGCTTTAGCCTCTGTAACACAAATTTGCAAAGGGAGATGGATAAAGGGACCACAGACATTCTACGCACATCTTGGGGATGTATCCACATTCTATTCTATCAATTTAGGGAACTGAGGGATGATGATCTCATTCAGCACATGAAAGTTATATAACAGCTTTGGCCTCACAAGCAAGATGGTGCCAGTTGCTAAACTCCAGCCCATCTTGATGGGAGAGTCTAAGATCATTGCCACCCATGACTCCCAATACAACCTGAGGCATGCCCCCATACTTCTTTGCACTTCTGATTTAAAAATGGGGTGGCGGATGGAAAAAGAACCCCATCCTCTGGGAATCCAGGATTTGGGATGTGATTGGCTCAAGATTAAATCATCATTTCCTGCATCTAATTTTACATGTGTAATTCAAGAGCTCCGAGAGCCAACACTGTTGAGATTTACAATCAGCCTTCACAGCCTCTGCACCCAAAACATCTGCAAAGCAAAAGAAAGATTCTCTTGCAGAGAGCCTCTTTGATAAGACAACAAAAGTTACTTTTATTCAACTAGCATCTCCTTTGGAATGAGCCTATTTGTGCAATTTGAGGGTTGTACAATTTAGTTATCAAGATTCTTTTCTCCCTGTCCCCAACAGAAAAGGTCAAATGGCATTAAACTCATGTTAATACCTTCCCGTGCCTTAGACAAAGGTAACCCCGTGTGTAACTTGCACTGGCTAGAGAGGTTTTCTTACCACCATAGAAAATGTCCAGGACGTTATCTACTGAAAAGCTTTGATTAAATAGAATGCTCAGAATCTTGAATTGTTTCGAAATGATCTTTACTCTGCTTTTTGAATAAAAGAAAATTGTTTCCCCCAAACCCAGCCCAAGCTGATACCCCCTCTACAAATATTTATGATGTATGTATATGTATCTCAAACATAGTGCCAGATGCCAGAAATACAAGAGGCAAGCCAGGAATACTGCCCTCCTGGAATTCCCAGTCAGGTCTCAGAGAAAGACAAGTAGCCAAATAATTACTGTGCAAGAAGTTCAAGGTAGTGATTCAAAGCACAGGTTTTAAAGAACAGAGCTGACCTTAAAACTAGACTCTGCCAATTGCCAGCCTGCAACGCTGGGCAAGATACCTCCTTGTGCCTCCTTTTCCTTTTCTTTGAATTCTACCCTGTGAATTTGGCCATGTAGCCCAGTGCCTGGCACACGGCAGATGCCCCATGCGCCCTCAGGGGTGAACAGTAGTTGAATCCTGTAATGAAACCTAACATCTGCATGTGTATTTATGTCTTCCTTTATGCTGAAAAGGATTAAAAGGATTATGCTCATTAGAGAGGAAAGAAAGTTTTTTGAACAAGCTAATAAAAAAAGCCAAGCCAGAAGGAAATAGGAGTAGGAAACAAATGTGAAACTAAGAGTGAGAACAGGCATAACCCCTATGCTGGAGACGGCAAGATGCTGGCCAAAGATTTGGTCGTGAACTTCTTGGTGGCCAGAGCAAAGAGGAAAACATAATCGGTCACCTGACTCAGTCCCTGGCTCCATAATATAAAAAAACAAAGCAAGGGCAGGTGAGAATCACAAATCTTCCTGTTCCTGACATGAGAACCAAATTACCCCGCAAGGTCCTTGACAGTTACTACAGCAATCAACGTCCTCAACAGTACCCCATTGGAACTCTCCTGTACTGTCCCTCAGTTAAAGATGAAGACATATAGGAACCAAAATATAAGGCAGTGAAGGTAATTCTATGGGGAGTCAGAATGATGCTGCCTGGGCATCTTCAGAGAGGTGCATTTTGGCCTATCAAGAAGAACTACAAGTATCCTCCATAAACTCTACCTTTTTGGTCAACCTTTTCCAAAGTAAGAAACATCAGTGAGTCCCCTACTAACTGGACTGTCCACAGCCCCATTCGCTTTATCTTTGGCTCCCTGGGCCCACATAGAAGTGGGTCATGGGAGTGCTCATGGGCAGGCCAAGGAGATCCTGTGGAGATCAAGTAGTTTTGGGTTCCTCCAAGTTTACAGTGGAAGAAGCAAGGAAAACCCCAAAGTTCTAAGGCAGTGGTGCTACATGTGCCTAATGTAACCCCCTAAGTAATGTCTCTCAGTCTCCCCTTATGGAAACACTAATCTATCACCCTTCAGGCTGAAGGGTGACATGTATTATGTGTGCTCACTTGCATTCCAGGCTGAGAGAACAGCATGTGCAAAAGTCCTGGGGTAGGAGAGAATATGGTGGTATGAGGAAGGAGTCAGTTGGTTGGGGTTGGGGGAAGTACAGAGCAAAATGAAACCCAGAGCACACAGAGCCTGGTGGCCACATTGAGGAGTTTTGTCTCTGGGAGTCACAGAAGGGTTATAAGCAGGGAGTAGCTTTTGCACAAATCCCCTGGGCAGCAGTGTGGAGAATGACCTGGAAGAAGGCAAGAGAGGATGCTGTGGCTGGGGTGGTCATGGCTTTGACCCAGCAGTGGGAATGTCGATAGAGAGAAGCAATGTGGGAACTAGTGGGCAAGTGAAAGTTTCACTGGAGAAAGTTAAGGTCAAGACTATGTCTTCTGTAAAAAGCAGGAATCCCATGATAAAGGACAATGGTACTGGTTCCTGTTGGTATCAATTTCCCCAAAGACGTGGGGATTTACAGCCCAGGCCAACGGGCTTTATGAGAAGTGAGAATGCTTCCCAGGCTGACACAGACTAACAGAAGAGCAAGACTCTCAATACATGTTTGTTGACTGAATACAAGAAGAGCCGAGTCTGGAGCTGCCAAGGAGATACCACATTAAAACTGTAAGCCTAGGGGCGCCTGGGTGACTCAGTCATTAAGCGTCTGCCTTCAGCTCAGGTCATGATCCCAGGGTCCTGGGGTCGAGCCCCGCATCAGGCTCCCTGCTCAGCGGGAAGCCTGCTTCTCCCTCTTCCACGCCCCCTGCTTGTGTTCCCTCTCTTGCTGTTTCTCTCTCTGTCAAATAAATAAATAAAATCTTAAAAAAAACAAACAAACAACTGCAAGCCGAGGTGAGGGCCTCACCTCCTAGCACTATGTCTCTGTTTGAAAAATATTTTGGACTCTTATTTTATGATCAAAAACAACTTGGCAATTCTTCTTTGTGATTATTATTAATCTAGGTCTGTTATTCTCCATCAGAAAAAAAAAATCTTGACTTTTATCTACATTTCTCATGCCTGATTATTTTTCTTCATCTATATTCCAATATGCTAAATATTGTGATAATAAATCCAGATAATCTTTGGCTGGCTCCTTTTCTAAGCATACCAAGTGTTCATTAACACCCGGAAACCAAATGGAACTTCAGTGTTTTCTATGTACTCACAAATAAGATGAATCAAGTTACTTGGGGGTAGGATGGGGATAATTATCATGATTTATCAGATGAGATAATACACAAAAAAGTACTTTTAAGCCAAAAAGCACTGTACAAAATGTGAGCTGTTATTATCGCTCATTAAACAAAATTCCAAAGTAAAAAAGGAAATCATTAAAGCCCTCATAAAACATTAATTTATTCTGATGGAAGGAGAAAGGCAGGATGCTCAAGATGGAGCTTTAAAGGACCTCACATGGCTCAGGTTCCCTGGAGAGCCTGAGAGTCCCCATATCCAGCAGGTGCTCCTCAGCCACCATACCTGCATAGGGCAACCTTGAACATGGAGAGTTGCCAGGCCACGATTAAAAGGAGGAGAAATCTTACTCCAAGCAGAAAGGCGGCTCCAGGGAGTTGCCCCCAGGATAAAATCATAAGAGAGTTACCTCTCCCGCAGGCTACTGTTCAACAGAGAGGAGAAATTTCTATTTCAAGTTAAACATTGGTCACCCTATGAACCGGCCATAAGGAAGGCAGGAACTCAGGGCTGCATCCCCTTAGACCAGTCAAGTCTCGTGCCCACTGCCCCAGAAATGATCTGCCTGCCCTGAGAAATCTGTGATCAACCAGGGTTACCTCTGAGTAGATGGTATTTGTAAGTTTGTAGACCAATCATATCCATCTCCCTGGAAAACTTGAGTGGGATCCAGAGCAGAACCTCCAGCCATCCTACAGTAGGGGATTGAGCTTAAGCCCATACAACAGAGGTGAGGGAGGCCCAAATGCAATAGGGGACACCCAGACACCCAGGCCATGGCTTTTCAGGAGGCATTACGGATGGGGCTACTCCAGCAATGCCTGCCCAAGGCATTACAAATGGGGCTACTCCAGCAAACCAAACAACATTTGTGCATGGAGAACCACAGCCTGCAGAAGGTTAGACCACAGCCTGTCTCAGGGGCAGGGTGGGGGGCTCCTCCTTTAGCAGAACCTGCTTTTAAAACTCAACGGTGGACTTGGGCGGAGCAAGATGGCGGAGGAGTAGGAGCCCTGAATTTCATCTGGTCTCAGGAATTCAGCTGAATAGGGATCAAACCATTCTGAACACCTACGAACTCAATAGGAGATCGAAGAGGAGAGTAGCAACAACTCTCTGAACAGAGAACCGACCACTTTCTGGAAGGGCCGTACAGAAAGCTTACAGGGAACAAAAGCTCCTGAGAGCAAACCCGAGCAGCTTACTTAGCCAGGACCGACAAGGGCGGGGCAATTCCGCCTCCGGCAAAGACATTTGGGAACCACGGCAACAGGCCCCTCCCCCAGAAGATCAGCCCGAACAGCCAGCAAGCCAAGACCAAGTTTACCCATCAAGGAGAACGGGAGAACTCCAGCGCTAGGGGAACACTGCACATAGAATTCATGGCTTTTTTTACCATGATTCATTAGTTTTTCAAAGTTAATTTTTTTAACTTTTTTTTAAATTTCTCTTTTTTCCTTTTTCAACCAACATCTTATCAATCCCTTTTTTAAAAAAAAAACATTTTTTATTTTTCATTTTTAGAGTCATATTTTATCCCTTCATAGTAGTTACCCTTATTTTTGGCATATATATATAAGTTGTTCTCTCTTTAAAATTTTGAGATACAGTTTCTTCTAACAGATCAAAATATACCCTAAATCACTAGTGTATGGCTTTGTTCTAGTCTCCTGCCTGATCACATTCTCTGCCTTTTTTTTTTTTAAATCTTCTTTTTTCTTTTTTCAAACAACTTCTTATCGTATCAATTCCTTTTATAAAATCTTTTATAATTTTCATCTTTACAGTCATCTTCCATCCCTTCATTGTATCAACCCTTATTTTGTACATATATAAGTCTTTCCTCCTTTAAAATTTTAGGAGGCACTTTTTTCTAACAGACCAAAATACGCCCAAAATCTAGTGTGTGGCACTGATCTATGCACTAGCCTGATCATATTTGATCACATTCGGGTTTTTTTGTATTGTTCTGTTTTTGTTTTTAATCTTTTTCTTTTTGGTTTTTTTTTTTCTGTCTTTCTTTTCTCTTTCTTTTTTCTTTCTTTCCCTTTCTTTCCCCCTGGTTTCAGATCTTTTCTGATTTGTATACAGTATATTTGCTGGGGACGTTGTAAACCTGTTAGCATTCTGTTCTCTCATTCATCTGTTCTCCTCTGAACAAAATGACAAGACGAAAAAAATCACCTCAGCGAAAAGAACAAGAGGTAGTACCGTCAGCCAGGGACCTACTCAATACTGACATTAGTAGGATGTCGGACCTAGAGTTCAGAATCATGACTTTAAAGATACTAGCTGGGCTTGAAAAAAGCATGGAAGTTATTAGTGAAACCCTTTCTGGAGAAATAAAAGAACTAAAATCTAACCAAGTCGAAATCAAAATGGCTATTTATGAGGTGCAATCAAAAATGGGGGCACTAACTGCTAGGATAAATGAGGCAGAAGAGAGAATCAGCGATATAGAAGACCAAATGATGGAAAATAAAGAGGCTGAGAAAAAGAGAGAGAAACAACTACAGGATCACAAGGGCAGAATTTGAGAGATAAGTGATACGATAAGACGAAACAACATTCGAATAATTGGGATCCCAGAAGAAGAAGAGAGAGAGGGGCAGAAGGTATATTGGAGCAAATAATAGCAGAGAACTTCCCTAATGTGAGGAAGGAAACAGGCATCAAAATCCAGGAGGCAAGAGAACCCCTCTCAAAATCAATAAAAATAGGTCAACACCCCGACATCTAATAGTAAAACTTACGAGTCTCAGAGACAAAGAGAAGATCCTGAAAGCAGCTCGGGAGAAGAGATATGTAACCTACAATGGTAGAAATATTAGATTGGCAACAGCCCTATCCACAGAGACCTGGCAGGCCAGAAAGGACTGGCATGATATCTTCAGAGCACTAAACGAGAAAAATATGCAGCCAAGAATACTATATCCAGCTAGGCTCTCATTGAAAATTGAAGGAGAGAGAAAAAGCTTTCAGGACAAACAAAAACGAAAGGAATTTGCAAACACAAAACCAGCCCTACAAGAAATATTGAAAGGGGTCCTCTAAGCAAAGAGAGAGACTAAAAGCAGCACAGATCAGAAAGGAACAGAGACAATATACAGTAACAGTCACCTTACAGGCAATACAATGGCACTAAATTCATACCTTTCAATAGTTACCCTGAATGTAAATGGGCTAAATGCCCCAATCAAAAGACACAGGCTATCAGACTGGATTAAAAAACAAGACCCATCCATATGCTGTCTGCAAGAGACTCATTTTAGACCCAGAGACACCCCCAGATTGAAAGTGAGGGGGTGGAAAACCATTTACCATGCTAATGGACACCAAAAGAAAGCTGGGGTGGCAATCCTTATATCAGACAAATTAGATTTTAAACCAAAGACTGTAATAAGAGATGAGGAAGGACACTATATCCTACTTAAAGGGTCTATCCAACAAGAAGATTAACAATTGTAAATATCTATGCCCCGAACATGGGAGCAGCCAATTATATAAGGCAATTAATAACAAAAGCGAAGAAACACATTGACAGCAATACAATAATAGTGGGGGACTTTAACACCCCCCTGACTGAAATGGACAGATCATCTAAGCAAAAGATCAACAAGGAAATAAAGACTTTAAATGACACACTGGACCAAATGGACTTCACAGACATATTCAGAACATTCCATCCCAAAGCAACAGAATACATTCTTCTCTAGTGCCCATGGAACATTCTCCAGAATTGATCACATCCTAGGTCACAAATCAGGGCTCAACTGGTACCAAAAGATTGGGATTATTCCCTGCATATTTTCAGACCACAATGCTTTGAAACTAGAACTCAATCACAAGAGGAAAGTTGGAAAGAACTCAAATACATGGTGGCTAAAGAGCATCCTACTAAGGAATGAATGAGTCAATCAGGAAATTAAAGAAGAATTAAAAAAATTCATGGAAACCAATGAAAATGAAAACACAACTGTTCAAAATCTTTGGGATACAGCAAAGGCAGTCCTGAGAGGAAAGAATATAGCAACACAAGCCTTTCTCAAGAAACAAGAAAGGTCTCAAATACACAACCTAACCCTACACCTAAAGGAGCTGGAGAAAGAACAGCAAATAAAGCCTAAACCCAGCAGAAGAAGAGAAATAATAAAGATCAGAGCAGAAATCAATGAACTAGAAACCAAAAGAACAGTAGAACAGATCAATGAAACTAGGAGCTGGTTCTTTGAAAGAATTCACAAGATGGATAAACCCCTGGCCAGACTTATCAAAAAGAAAAGAGAAATGACCCAAATCAACAAAATCATGAATGAAAGAGGAGAGATCACAACCAACACCAAAGAAATACAAACAAGTATAAGAACATATTATGAGCAACTCTATGCCAGCAAATTAGATAACCTGGAAGAAATGGGTGCATTCCTAGAGATGTATCAACTACCAAAACTGAACCAGGAAGAAACAGAAAACCTGAACAGACCAATAACCACTAAGGAAATTGAAGCAGTCATCAAAAATCTCCCAACAAACAAAAGCCCAGGGCCAGATGGCTTCCCAGGGGAATTCTATCAGACATTTAAAGAAGAATTAATACCTATTCTCCTGAAACTGTTCCAAAAAATAGAAATGGAAGGAAAACTTCCAAACTCATTTTATGAGGCCACCATTACCTTGATCCCAAAACCAGACAAAGACCCCATCAAAAAGAACTACAGACCAATATCCTTGATGAACATGAATGCAAAAATTCTCACCAAAATACTAGCCAATAGGGTCCAAAAGTACATTAAAAGGATTATTCACCATGACCAAGTGGGATTTATCCCTGGGCTGCAAGGCTGGTTTAACATCTGCAAATCAATCAACGTGATACAATACATTAACAAAAGAAAGAACAAGAATCATAGGATCCTCTCAATAGATGCAGAAAAAGCATTTGACAAAGTACAACATCCTTTCTTGATCAAAACTCTTCAGAGTATAGGGATAAAGGGTACATACCTCAATATCATAAAAGCCATCTATGAAAAACCTACAGCCAATATCATTCTCAATGGGGAGAAGCTGAGAGCTTCTCCCCTAAGGTCAGGAACATGGCAGGGATGTCCACTCTCACCACTGCTATTCAACATAGTATTAGAAGTCCTAGCCACAGCAATCAGACAACAAAAAGAAATCAAAGGCATCCAAATCGGCAAAGAGGAAGTCAAACTCTCACTCTTTGCAGATGATATGATACTGTATGTGGAAACCCAAAAGACTCCACCCCAAAACTGCTAGAACTCATACAGGAATTCAGTAAAGTGGCAGGATATAAAATCAATGCACAGAAATCAGTGGCATTCCTATACACCAACAACAAGACAGAAGAGAGACAAATCAAGGAATCGATCCCATTTACAACTGCACCCAAAACCAGAAGATACCTAGGAATAAGTCTAACCAAAGAGGCAAAGGATCTGTACTCAGAAAACTATAAAATACTCATGAAAGAAATTGAAGAAGACACAAAGAAATGGAAAAACGTTCCATGCTCATGGATTGGAAGAACAAACATTGTGAAGATGTCAATGCTACCTAGAGCAATCTACACATTCAATGCAATCCCCATCAAAATACCATCCACTTTTTTCAAAGAAATGGAACAAATAATCCTAAAATTTGTATGGAACCAGAAGAGACCCCGAATAGCCAGAGAAATCTTGAAAAAGAAAAGCAAAGCTGGCGGCATCACAATTCCGGACTTCCAGCTCTATTACAAAGCTGTCATCATCAAGACAGTATGGTACTGGCACAAAAACAGACACATAGATCAATGGAACAGAATCGAGAGCCCAGAAATGGACCCCCAACTCTATGGTCAATTCATCTTTGACAAAGCAGGAAAGAATGTCCAATGGAAAAAAGACAGTCTCTTCAACAAATGGTGTTGGGAAAATTGGACAGCCACATGCAGAAGAATGAAACTGGACCATTTCCTTACACCACACACATAAATAGATTCCAAATGGTTGAAAGACCTAAACGTGAGAGAGGAGTCCATCAAAATCCTAAAGAAGAACACAGGTAGCAACCTCTTCGACCTCAGCCGCAGCAACTTCTTCCTAGAAACATCGCCAAAGGCAAGGGAAGCAAGGACAAAAATGAACTATTGGGATTTCATCAAGATAAAAAGCTTTTGCACAGCAAAGGAAACAGTCCACAAAACCAAAAGACAACTGACAGAATGGGAGAAAATATTTGCAAATGACATATCAGATAAAGGGCTAGTATCCAAAATCTATAAAGAACTTATCAAACTCAACACCCAAAGGACAAATAATCCAATCAAGAAATGGACAGAAGACACGAACAGACATTTTTCCAAAGAAGACATCCAAATGGCCAACAGACACATGAAAAAGTGCTCAACATTGCTCGGCATCAGGGAAATCCAAATCAAAACCTCAATGAGATACCACCTCACACCCATCAGAATGGCTAAAATTACTAATTCAGGGAACGACAGATGTTGGCGGGGATGCGGAGAAAGGGGAACCCTCCTACACTGTTGGTGGGAATGCAAGCTGGTGCAACCACTCTGGAAAACAGTATGGAGGTTCCTCAAACAGTTGAAAATAGAGCTACCTTACGATCCAGCAATTGCACTACTGGGTATTTACCCCAAAGATACAAATGTAGGGATCCGAAGGGGTATGTGCACCCCAATGTTTATAGCAGCAATGTCCAGAATAGCCAAACTGTGGAAAGAGCCACGATGTCCATCGACAGATGAATGGATAAAGAAGACGTGGTAGATATACACAATGGAATATTATGCAGCCATCAAAAGGAATGAGATCTTGCCATTTGCAACGACGTGGATGGAACTGGAGGGTGTTATGCTGAGTGAAATAAGTCAATCAGAGAAAGACATGTATCATATGACCTCACTGATATGAGGAATTCTTAATCTCGGGAAACAAACTGAGGGTTGCTGGAGTGGTGGGGGGTAGGAGGGATGGGGTGGCTGGGTGATAGACATTGGGGAGGGTACGTGCTATGGTGAGCGCTGTGAATTGTGCAAGACTGTTGAATCACAGATCTGTAGTTCTGAAACAAATAATGCAAGATATATTAAGAAAAAAGAAAAAGAAGAAGATAGCAGGAGAGGAAGAATGAAGGGGAGTAAGTCGGAGGGGGAGACGAACCATGAGAGATGATGGACTCTGAGAAACAAACTGAGGGTTCTAGAGGGGAGGGGGTGGGGGGATGGGTTAGCCTGGTGATGGGTATTCAGGAGGGCACGTTCTGCGTGGAGCACCGGGTGTTATGCACAAACAATGAATCATGGAACACTACATCAAGAACTAATGATGTAATGTATGGTGATTAACATAACAATAAAAAAAATTTAAAAAAACAGGTTTCTAGAGGGGAGGGGGGTGGAGGGATGGGTTAGCCTGGTGATGGGTATTAAAGAGGGCACGTTCTGCATGGAGCACTGGGTGTTATGCACAAACAATGAATCGTGGAACCCTACATCAAAAACTAATGATGTAATGTATGGTGATTAATATAACAATAAAAATTAAATAAATAAATAAATAAATAAAACTCAACGGTGGACTTGAAGCGAGCCTCTTGTCTCCCGCAGTCACAGCATTTGCTCCTTAGTGTCTCCCCATGGCCGAGCTTTCCTGCTGTTATAAACATGACCAAAAATTTTAAAATGTATTCATAAACTCTCAGAGGAGGGACGAATTATAGATCATTTTAAAAAATATAACTGACATAATAGCCTATGAGTTTCAGGTATAAGTCATGGTGATTTGATATTTTTATATATTAGGAAATGATCCCCATGATAAGCCTAGTTAGCATCTGTCACCATAGTTATTCCACTACAATCAACTCTATCCCCTCTGCTATACATTACAGCCCCACGACTTGTTATGTATCGTAAATAATGGAAGGTAGATGATTATGAAGAGATTAAAGCTGAGAGCAAACGAGGGGAGATGAATAACCTACAAAAAACTTGAAAATGAGTTAGCATTCCAATACACAGGAGACATTAAGAATTTTTACCTTGAATCATGAGAAAAAAGAGAGGAGAGTTTTTTACAAATTGCCAGGCAATGAGACTAAGATGGAAAAGATGGTGGGCCAAAGAAATAAAAGATAAATGGCTTAAACCCCAGAGATGCTAAATTAACAATGTAAAAGTAAGTATGAATTTAAGGATTTAAGGCATTAATTGCAGAAAAGGCAAAAAAGAATTCTTTTAAGAAATGAGAGAAATCAGGGTTGCCTAGGTGGCTCAGTCAGTTGAGCATCTGACTCTTGATCTCAGCTCAGGTCTTGATCTCAGGGTCATGAGTTCAAGCCCTGCACTGGCTTCACGCTGGTCATGGAGCCTACTTGGAAGGAAGGAAGGAAGGAAGGAAGGAAGGAAGGAAGGAAGGAAGGAAGGAAGGAAGGAAGGGTGGGTGGGTGCAAGGGAGGAAGGGAGGGAGGGAAGAAAAAAAGGAAGAAAGAAATGAGAGAAATCTTTTTACATCAAGTGTATTTTGGAATACTTTTCAACTGGTGGAAAAGCCGCAAAGAGAGTCTGGAGAGTTCCCATCTACCTTGTACCCAGCTCCCACTCAATGTTGGCATCTTCCATAAACACAGCGCCATCTGTCAAAGCCAAGAACCCAGCATTGGTACATTACCATTAAGTCAACACCAGACTTCATTTGGATTTCGCTAGTCTTTTCACTAACATCCTTCTTCAGTTCTGGGATACGGCAGTGGATTTAAGAGAGAACTATTTTTAAAAGAAAATCAATGCAAAATTTGAAAAACAATCCAGATACCTATAAAAAAGGGAAAGCTAAGGACAGAAATGAGTGACAGCCAGTGGAACAGGGTAAAAAGCAGAGGAATGGTCCTGAGTGAACACAGACCACCTGATCAATGACCAGTTGGCACAGCAGGTCAGTGGGGGCAATGGAAGGCTATTTGATAAATGGTGTTGGGAAACTGGTTATCCATTTAGGGGGAAACGAAAATAAGACCCTGCCTTGTTCCATATACCAAAGTCAATTCCAGGTGGATTAAGGACTTAAATCTGAAAGGCAAGACTTCACAACTTTTAGAGGAATATCTAGGACAATATGTTTATGACCTCAGGGCAGAAAGAATTGATTAAATAAGATTTTTTAAAAGCAAAAAAAAAACCATAATGGGAAGAAATGATAGATTTGACTACATTAATGTTAAAAACTTCTATTCATCAAAAGAGACAATAAGGAAAGTGGGAAGACATGCCACACATCAGAAGGAGATATTTGCCACACACGTAACAAAGATTTAGAATCCAGAAGAGTTTTTTAGTTCCTAAATATCAATAAGAAAAAGAGAGACAACGTGACAGGAAGAAAAAAAAAAAAAACTGGCAAAAGACACACACATTCACCGAGGATGAAACATAAGAGACCAATATACTTGTGACAAGATCTACAACCTCAACAGCCATCAGGCAAATAGTAACGGAACCTAAGCTGAGACACCACTTTATTCTCACCAGATGGGCAAAAGAGTTAAATGGTCTGGCCATAGGAAAGCTGGCAAAAATATGGAGCAAAGGGACCACCTATGCATTGCTGGTGAGCATATAAATTGATGCAACCATTTTGACCACTGATTATACATCATCTTACGGTGGTTCTCAGCCAGGGCTGATTTTGTCTCCCCAGGGTACATGTGGCACTATCTGGAGATATTCTGGTTTCTTTGGGGTTGGAGGAGGTGCCACTGGCAACTCGGGTGGGGGGGGGGAAGGTAGAGAGAAGTTCTACTATACATCATCCATTGCACAGGGTAGACCCCACCACAAAGAATTACTCATCCTCAAGTGTCAACAGTGCTGAAGTTGAGAAACTCTGATCTTGTCAAGTGAAGACATACAGACTCAGACCCAGCCGATCTTCTCCTAGGAATATATCCATGATCAGACCTCCCAACACTCTCCTGATAAATATGAAGGCATGTGTATCAAGGAACTAAATTCCAGGCTTCTCCCTGGAGAGATTTAGGAGACTCGAGATGAGACCCACAAATCAGTATTTTTTGACAAATGCTCCCCAAATAAATGGTACCACCAGAGAAGTTTGGGAAACTCTTCTAGGTGCTCAAGGACACCGGGAGAATGTCCAAGGATATTTTGGAGAAACTGGGAGAGAATCCAAATGTCCATCAACAGAGGAAAGCATACATTCGTTGTGGTCTATTCATACAATGGAATATTACCATATTTCATTGACTTTTAAGATGCCACTGAGTGTAAGGTCATTAATTTATGAGCCACTACGAAAGAGAGAGGCTGCCAATGAATCTCTGCATAGTGCTTTTTTTATCGTTAAGTTTTTAAATTGAGTGTTATTTTCCAATCTCTCTTAGACTGATTTAGACATATTTGACCATATATCACACTGCTCTGGGCCCATGCTTTTCTGCGTAGACAAGATGCATAGAGAGTTTTTTGTTTCAAGGCCAAGGGAAAGTGTGATATTTTTGAAGACCTTTCAAACTCCAATTAACTTCAACTCGTGTAAGATCAATAAAGCACCATGCCTCAGAAGTGACGAAAGAATGAAGAGCCACATCCGTGTGCCCTGGACTGGCGAGCAATGACCAGTGCAGCCCAACCCAGACCGACAGACGCGGCGACGAGGAGCCATAAATTGCAAAGCAGAGCCTAATTTCAGAGATGCTAATCTGGGGGGAGGTGTAGGCGGAGTTGGCGAAACGGTATGAGGCAGCATAAAGATGAATGAACTACAATTATTCCCAAAGACTTGAATGAATCTCAGAACCAGAATATCCAATTAAAAAGGCAGACTATATGCAGTGTGATCCCATTTTCATGAAGTTCAAAACCATGCCAAACTAAACAATAGACATTTGCAGACGCATATACATGAGGTGCCCCACAAAGGAAAGTAAGACATGGTAAAACAAATTCCGGACAGCAAGCACCTTCCTCTGGGAGGAAGAGAAATGCAATCAGGAGATGCACATAAAGGGTATCTAGGAACTTGTGATACTGTATTTCTCAAGTTTGTGTCCAATTTCTGAGGATTTTTATCAGGGCCAGGATGAGGGGGAGGGGCAAGGGAGGCACTAAATTTGGGCACAAAATTTAAGGAAGTGGCCCAAACACTCAGGGATCAAGGTAAAAATTTTTTAATGCAATGGTTTTTAAGGGAATGCAAAAGAAAAATCCATGAACAAAATAGCAAATGTGTATAGAGGGATAGGATTCCACCCTGAGCTTATATGACCTGGCCTTGCCTGCCACTCCCTCATCCCAGCCCTGGTTCAAATAAAACTTTATTACAAAAACAGGCAGCCAGCCCACAGGCCACAGTTTGCCATTTGGTTTTTTTAAAAAATCGCATTAGAATTGTATTATTCTTTAAAGTGTCTATAGATTAGAAACATACACGTAACAGCACATCTACCTACATATGTATATATGCAAATACACTGGTTTTTATTTGTGATATCTTTTTAATTAAGATTTTATTTATTTATTTTAGAGAGAGGGGGAGAGAGGGAACACAGGCGGGGAGGGACAGAGGCAGAGAGAGAGAGAATCTCAAGCGAACTCCCCGCTGAGCGCAGAGCCTGGTATGAGGCTCGATCCCACCACCCTGAGATCGTGATCTGAGCTGAAATCAAGAGTCAGACGCTTAACCGACTGAGCCACCCAGGCACCCCTGTGATATATTTTTTTTTAAATATTTTGCAGGAGGGCGCCTGGGTGGCTCAGATGGTTGAGCGTCTGCCTTCCGCTCGGGTCATGATCCCGGCGTCCTGGGATCGAGCCCCGCATCGGGTCCCTGCTCCGCGGGAGCCTGCCTCTCTCTCTCTCTCCCCCCAACCCCTGTCGCTCATGAGTGAATAAATAAAATCTTAAAAAAAAAAAATATTTTGCAGGAAGGGAAAAACCAGTGAGAAGAACACCCAAAGCAACCCAGAGCTCCATGGCCACAGCCATTCACCAATCATTACCAGTAAGATCAAGGGCTGTTTCCCACCTCAAACCCCAAGCAGAGGGGTGGCGGGGGGGGCTTCCCTCAAGCCTTTGCCAGCCTGGCCTAGGAACCTTCTCAGTCAACTTACCCCAGTAGGACGGCACTCTTCAGTTTAGAAGCCTTTTTGCCAACCGTTTTTAAATTTAATCTTTATCTTACTGCTCTGGGGGAGGCAGAAGAATCCTCCATTTCCAGATGGGGAAACTGAGTCTCAGAGAGGTTAACTAACCCGGCCAACATTACACAGGAAGGGATGGCAGAACCTGGCTCCTACTAGGGGTCTTGAATCCATTCAACACTCATTCCGTCATATGCCAACTGACTGGTGGCCTTTCTGGGCTAAGAACTGCCTTGCCTGATTTACTATTAAATCGGAAAGTGGGGTGACGACAGTAAGCAAAGGGGGTTCCAGTGAAGCTGTTTAGGCTAGGAAATGGTTTCATCCAAAGAGCCTGTTGCCATCGTGTTGCAGGCAGTATAGACCCATGTGCCTGAGGGTGGGTGTCGACAGCTGTGTTTAACAGGCCCCCACCCCCTCCTCCACCAAGAGCCCCCATGAGCTGCCTGTTGAGATTCTCTTCGGAGGCAAACAGCCGTCCGGAGAGCCAGCAGGCATTTTGCATTTTGGGAAGCTGCACTTAACTCTTCATGGTCACTGGGAGGCCATCTGTGAGGTGATCACTCAAACGCACTGACTGATGAGCAATTTCACAGCTGAGAAGAGCTCCCGGCGTTTTCACAAAAAGCACCCAGTTTACTCCCAGACTGATTATGCAGTCACCGGGAGACTGACTCATCAGCATGGCAGCCGCACACTTCGGGGCTGAAGATGTACCCCTTATAGACACTTGTTAGTTTCCTCAGGCTGCCCTAACAGAGGGCCACCATCTGGGTGGCTTAAAACAGG
Source organism: Callorhinus ursinus (assembly GCF_003265705.2). NCBI lineage: Eukaryota > Metazoa > Chordata > Mammalia > Carnivora > Otariidae > Callorhinus > Callorhinus ursinus. The sequence goes on along the minus strand of NW_027397103.1, from coordinate 4,499,096 downwards.
AGGAAGGCATCCTCGCCCTTTCAGAGGCTGCAAGGTGGGCATCAGCGTGTCCGCAGGACCAGGCTCTGGCAGAGACTCTGAGGACTCCTCCCTTGCCTCTTCCAGCGTCTGGTGCTGGCTGTCAGTCACTCCTTGGGGCTCCTGGCCTGGCAACCTCATCCCTCCGATCTCTGCCTACGTGGTCACAAGGCGTTCTTCTTGTGGGTTTCTGTCTCTCCGTCCAAACGTCCCCATCCTTATAAGGACACCAGTCCTATTGGATTAGGGGTCTGCGCTACTCCTTCACGACCTCATCTTAACTTCGCTAATTATATCTGCAACACCCCAGTTCCAAATAAGGTCACATGCTGTGGTACTGGGGGTTAGGACCTTGACATATCTGTGAGGGGCGCTCATTTCCACTCATGACAGACACACCTGTCAGGTAGCAGAACTTGCCACTGAAGGGAAATGCAGAAACAGCACAGGCAAGGTACAGTACCTGAGCCTGAGGCTTGAAAAGTTTCCCCCAGCACTGAGATTAAGCCCCAGATACCAAACTATCATCCCAGATGTGGCTCCTGCTCATCCCTCCCCCTCTCCCCTGCTCATCCCCAGGCTCTTGTGCACCTGTAACCCGTCCAATGCGTTCGGCACAGGGGTTCCTTCTGCCTTAAATACACATCCCCCTGCTTGTCATCTGGCTAACCCTTCAAGTCTCTGTGTGAGCGGCTAGGTTGGGTATCCCTACTGCCCTACCATCATTGCTCCCCGGTTTTAATGCTTACAGCATCCCGGGCATCCACTCACCACCATAACTGGCTCTGTTATATCTGTCTCCCCTCACCGTCTGGATGCTCTGTGAGGACAGAGATCTTGAATGTCTAGTCATCCCGTGTCCCTGGTGCCCACACAGGGAGTAGGCACTCAAAAATATTTCTGGTTGGATGGACAGATAGAGGGATGACTACTGAAGTCATCAACTCAAGAGTTATGTTGTTGGGAAAGCTGTACTTCCTGGACACAGGTTTTCCTGCTCTCCGGAAGTTGACTTTATGCCATTTTGCTTTCACAAAAGACCTGCATTCGGACCTGCGAAAGAAATCCAAAGAGGATTTCCGCTTTTACAAAATGCTCATTACTTCTTTGCTTCACACCACTTTGGCTGACAAAAGATTTCACAAAACGTTCTACAGGGGAGCCTGTAATTCCAAAGCTCCCTCTAAGACTCCAGAGTTGGCTCTGTAGCATAAGGAAAAGGGAACAAAAGCCCTGGATCTCAAGGTAAACATATGTGACCCCGGTCCTTCCTCCCTCTTGGTGATGCTGAGACAGTCATGTAACTTCCCTGTACCACGTTCTCCTCTTTTTCCTCAAAGTAAGAAAATCAGACACTGCCTCCTCCCAGGGCTGTTATGATGAGGACGATACCCCTTGGCACCTACAGGTGCTAAATCCATACTGGGGTTGGTAAGGGTCTCTAATTTGTCAGGGACATGTCAGCCTTGGGATGACTGAACCCAGTCAGGAATTGGGACTTTGGGAAAATATTCTCCCTTCTAAGGGCCCTGTGTTTCCCATTCATTCATAACATTTACAGAAATGCCTTAGAGTAGCAGTTTCTAAACTGAGTTTCAAAGAAGGGTCCCAGAGTCCCCACTGGCAGGGACAGGAGGAAGGAATGGAGACAGGACACTAGGCCCCCTGCTGCATAGAACCCAGAACAACTCAGCTTTTATCTGCTGATTCATATATTGGTGGTTTATGCAAGATGCTTTTAGAAGAATGGGTTTGTTTCTAAATAAGATTAATCATCAACCGTTAGAACTCTAATCTCGAGACAGGGTTCCTGACTTGCATTTTACGGACCAGTGAATGTAATAAATAGGGAACTAGAGTTGCCAATGTTTATTTCCAAGGAAAGAAACTACATAGAAAACAATCACCATCTATATAATTACCCATCATTTTCTTTTAAAAAAGGACATTTGACACTGAAAAGATATGAAGGATATTATCTCCAACCAAAGGGCTATTTATTTAGTTCACAAACATATATGATGGAAACACTGTTTCTTGTTTTAATTTCCTCACCCTGCTGGCGGCTGGTTGAAAACATCACCAGGTCCCAAGGCTGGTCGGGGGAGGGGGGGTGGCGGTGCTGGTCTCTGTGCCCTAAATCCATGGGAGCTTTTTGTTAAATCTCCACCCTCAGAGAATGGGATGGGAACAAGATTCAGATGCAGGTGACCCACAGAACCAGCACTTAGAACCACCAGGGTCTTCTCTTGTTCTAAACCTTAGGTATGGGGTCAACAATTTTATTCTGACACTGCCACACAGCGCCTGACTTGGTAGGTCCTCCACGAGCATCTGCTGAATGAATGAATGACCCTCAGGTGGGGAGTGGCGGGTATTTTAGGCCCTCTGGACAGCTGTCGAAGTCTCCTCATTGGCCCTGTCCCCATTGCCTGATCCACCTGTCATCTGCCCGGGGAACCGCAGCTCTGTCTGCATCTCACACCTGCCCACCCGCCCACCCACCTCCTCCCCCTCTGCAAATGTGCATTCTGGGACTTGAGCAGATGCCTCGGTGCCAGAGCCGGTAAAGATGTGGCAAGGGGACGAGATAATGTGACAGTCATCAGTGTGTTAGTAAGCAGGAAGAGTACCGGTGGACTATGGCCCCAGCGGGGCCCCAGCACCTGTAAATCACATGGAATCACCTCACATCCAGAGCCTGTCTCTTACTTATTTCTGGAGCTTGAGATGAGAAAAGAAAGTGTACAGTACCTACACGGAAATCGTAGGTGTTCAGAAAACCCTGCAAGAGCTTAGCTTTCCCCGTATAGGATAGCTCCCAAATATGCTGGTTCCTCCAGCTGGATCAATGGTTCTTGACCTTGGCTGCATGTTGCAATCACCCAGGGAGCTTTAAAAAGTACTGATAGCTGAGCCCCACCTTCCATCAGGTTTGATATCATTGGACTGGGGTGCAGCTTGGGAATCGAGAATTTTGAAAAGCATCCCACCCCACCCCCCACCCCACTGGTGATCTGAATGTACAACTGAGGTTGGAACCACCAGGCTAGAAACAGTTCCTTCTTATTTCATGGTTCAATGGCGAAGGGGAAAAAAAGAGATTCCTGACACCCTCTGAAATGGGAATCTCAAATAAGCAGAAAGGGTAATATTCATCAAATGGGTTCATGCTCTTCTTCTGAATTAATAATCATTCATACTTCCCTCTGGCTACTCAATGAGAAAAGCAGAGGGAAGCATGAATCACAGGTGCCCTACCCACAGACCAGTGGGTTTTTATAGGGGGCAGTTGGTGATCTTGCCTACTTGGTATCCCTATGCTGGGAGTTACATCCCCCAGGTGTTCCTTGGAGATCCATCCCCCTTAATTGCAACCCAACTGGATTCCATTCCATGGATGCAAGAATGTGTCAGTGATTCAGGCCACATAAGAGCATTCTGTCTAACTGACTAGAGTGATCAGTTCAGGATAGACATGGGTGTGCCCCCATCAGACCAATCAGAGCAAATACTGAAACTCTTTTTCCTGAGGCACTTAGATCTCTAAAGATGGAAGCCTGGAACAAGCAAGGGCCACCACAAATGGGGAACGTAACTAAAAATGAAACCCACAAGGAAAGAAGCAGGACTGTGAGATAAAGAAAGAACACGCCCAGAGGATACTTAGCTCCTGGATCCAGCCATACCTGAAATCCTTGTTTATATCTAGATTTCTTTTTTTCAGTACATGAACCAGCAATTTCCTTTTTATTTGCTGAAGTCAGTATGTGATGAGCATCTATGACTTGCACCAGAAAAAGCCCTGACAAATGCAATCTTGAAGGGTCTCTAAGCCAGGTATCCCTCTTTTGCCAATAATCCCCCACTCCTCTGGCCAGATTTTGTGGGATTTCCAAGAGGAAGAGAAACTGGATGAGGACAGACTGCTTCTCTCTCTAGACCCCTGGATCCCCCATCCCATACATCTACTTTCAGAATTAAGTTTACACGTGTGCAGAGACCATAGTGTTACTTGGTGAAAACCTCTATTTCATAGTCTATCTCCCCTCCCATTGTCCCTAAAAACAGAATCCCAAACTACTGGGAAGGGGCTGTAATGGAGCAGTCACCTCAGGGTGGACAGGCTGAGCTGTATGCATGGTGGTCCCTGACAGAGGAAACAGGGCCTTGGCTAAATCTATTCCATGAGGGTCAAAGGTGAAGGAGCTTCATTAAATAAGGTGGAATGAAAAGCCTTACCCAAAACTACACTCCTTTGGCTCTTCTTGCAATTCCAAATCCAGCAGTGGAAGACAGCTGCATCTCCTGGAATGGGTGTGTGTGTGTGTGTGTGCATAATATATCTATCTAATATATATATATATATAAAAGTAACATTATGTAAATAACAATTGCTGACATTTATTACCTATTTCCTACATGCCTGGCACTATGTTAGAAGTTCACACGGATTCTCTCATTTAATCTTGCCTTCAGCCTATGAGGGAGATCTGACTCTTCTCCGAACTTTACAGGCGGGAAACGGAGGCTCAGAGACATCACTTACCCAAGGCCCCAGAGCCTGTAGGGGGCAGAGCTGGGATCTGAAACCAGGTCTTGTTTAGCTCTGAAGTCTAAGCCAAATCTGGCCTACCACCTGTATTTATCAGTTATGCTTTATTGAAACACAGCCCTGCCCACTCCATTATGTAAGGTTGCCCTTTAGAGAGAAAGTAGCCAACCCCTGGTGCTGGCCTAACCATTCCCATGGTATTTTACAGTCTGTAACAGCTGACATGTACCATTGGCTTATTTGATCCTCACTGCAGATCTGGGAGGTCAGGGAGGCTCCACCATCATTAGCCCATTTTATAGACAGGAAAACAGAGAGGTGAGGTGGTAGCCTATGGTGGCCCTCTGTGGCCCTCTGCTCAGGGCCAGGCTCAGGCACAGCCCCTGTGCTTTCCCAACTGCAGGATGCTGCCTCCAATTGCAGAAGGTACTGCCCTTACCCCCGTCCCTGTTTGGGTAACCTGGTTAGCCTCCCAGAGAGAACCGCTGTGGGAGTCAAGGTCAGGGCTCCAGGCTCCTGGGGCTTCCAGAGAACAGTGAGAACAAAGGCTGCCAGGAAACAGAAAATAATGTTGGTGGCAGGCTGGGCGTGCCAGTGAACGCCTAGAGGGCTAGGCCCAAGGGTCTGTCATGATGGGAGCAGCAAGGGTGTTCTTCTGAGGGAGCTCGCCAGCCCGTCCCAGACAGGAGCCCTCTGCCATCTGCCCCTTACTCCCTCTCCACAGCACTTAGCACCAAATGCTAGGTCTTCCTCCCACGGGACAGGTGCTCTGGTTTCTGGGGGTGGGGAGTAGTCCTCCCTCCCCCCGAGACCCCCTACCATGTTCAGATTCTCTCTACCAAGGAACAAGGCACAGACTGGCCGGCACAGTTCAGGAGGCTGGGGAAGATGGGTCACCAGAGACAAGAGAAAGAGGAGAGAGAAAGGGACGGTGGAAGGCCAAGGGAGAGACAGAGATGAGAGACAGACAGACCTAAAGATGGCCTGACAGAGGAGGAGAGCAGGGGAGAGTGAACACAGAAGGGAGCAGGAGGGGGAGATGGATGCGGGCTCCAGGTGCCCACCCTTGTCTGCCTGGCGATGTCCTGATGTTCAGCAGAAGGAAGAACTGCTTTAACAGGGGCTGCGAACAAAGCAGCATGGGGCCTGGCAAGTCGCTTTCCACTTTTATCTCCAGCCAAGAAGAATGTGGCCTGAGATGAAAAGCAGGTTCTCGGATCCTGCCCAGCAGCTGGTGGGGTCCAGGCATCAGGGCAAGGGTGTGTGTGGGTAACCAGCCCAGGCTCCGGCCACCACTGGGGAAGCCTGGAACGAGGCCGTCTGAGGGTTAGGACGCAGTCTGTTCTTGGAGAAAAAGGACTCTCCCCATTCAAAAGGAGAAACGAATAAGTAAAATGCCCAGAATCAGAGTTCTCACAGCTGCCTGCTAGGAGCAGATGTGTAGCAGGGAGGATGTGTGTGGCATGTGAGTGACAGCAGAGGTCAGGAGGGGAGCCCAGGAGGATGGGAAGAAAGGCTGATCCCACCGCTTTGAAGAGAAAAGTTCCTGAGACAAGAATTAGCAAAGGACACCACCAGGCACGGCAGGTATGGTCCCTAGTTGGTGGCCCCCCCATACCAATGTTGCTTAACCTATGACAGAATTTTTAAAGCATTTCCTCTGTTGCCAGTATGTTAAAAATTGTGTAACTGCCCACAGCAATCTATGTGTCTGGCTTCTCTTGGAAAATCTGGATCATCCGGTGACACTTGGTCCCCTTCCCATAGAGCATCAATTGGCTGGAAGTGAGTGGTGGCCGCCTTCTTTAGAAAGGGTGGGTGCTCTGTGTTTTTCCACAGTCCTCACCTCTCCCTACTGCCTGACGCCAAGTGCATCCTTCACCCCCAATGTCCTCAATCCAGATTTACAGAAGAATGACCATGCCCCTAGCAGGAGGCACTGGACTTTATTTATTCATTCAAAACATACTTTTCAGCATCTACGATGTGCCAGGCCTTGAGGATGCAGCCCTGAACAAGACACGCACATCGCCTTTATGGACTCACAACCCAATGGAGGAAGCTGACCTTAATCCAATCACACTTTATCTCCTATAGTCTTCACAACAACCTTGTGAGGACTCCATGGCTATACTCACTTTACATACAAGGAAACTGAGGCTTGAGGATTTTCTTGTGTTTAGTGAAGTAGGCATTTATGTTTAAGGGTATCTGAGAAAATTTAACAATCGTCATGGGATGGGCACTGGCCAATCAGAACACACGTCCAACCAATCAGAACACAGGCCCCGCCAATCAGGAGATAAGCTCAGCCAATCAGAAACACGCCCAACCAATCAGAACACAAGCCCAGCCAATCAGATTAAGTAGCGTTACAAATGCATAACAGCCGAACGTCTGCACTGCCTCTCTGTATTGCTTTTTACTGGGCAGGGATAATGACATTGGGCGCATATAAGAGAGAACCCAGAGGGCCTGCTGGCCCCCTTCCACCATGTGAGGATACAGTAAGAAAACACTGGCCAGGAGAGGGGCCCCACCAGAACGCAACCATCCTGGCACCTTGATCTTGGCCTTCCCAGCTTCTAGAACTACGAGAAATAAATGTCTGTTGTTTATCAGCCACCCAGTCTGTGGTATTCTGTTATGGCAGCCCTAATGGACTAAGACACTTAACATATCAGGAATTCAATCAATCCTGATGAGTCCATTCAGATATGGTGCCGGTGGGGTGATGTCCTGCAGAAACCAATGAGGATCAAAACCGACCAAAACCCAAACACCATACAGTAGCACTGATGACCACAACACTTAGGCACAGTGCTCAGCATCCTTTAATTTCAGCTTAGTAACCATTCCACAAGAAGGGCATATTATAGCCATTTTAAAGATGGGGAAACTGAGGCTCATAGATGTTAGGTAATCAACGGCGAAGATAAGATTCAAACCCAAGCTTGTCTGACTCTCAACTTGGTACCTGGCCAAGAGTGGGATGCTGTTTGTCTTGGGAATGGTACTAAGCCTCTCCCTGGTACCATGGGTTAACCTTCTCTGGTAGGCTGTGTGCTCCCTAGAGACTCCCAAGGAATGTCAGAGGGATAGTAAAGAAACTCCTTGCCAGGGATCACAGAGAAACACAGTCCGAGGGCGATGCTTGGAGAACTGCAAAGGGTTTTCTGTACAATGTGGAGACAAATGTCCCCACGAATTTGGATAATGAACTAATTTGGCCAGGAGGATTTTCCTCAAAACCCCTAGGATGGGGACCCCTGTTATTCATTGTTACTCTAGTGGACACTGGTTATCAGCTTCCCTGGCATTCATTCTCCATTCTTAGACAAAACCCAAAATTTCTAAGCCCAAAAGTAAAGATCACAGCCAGGATTAAACGGATAAGTTAACCTCCCACATGTCTGACCCCACTGATTGGTTTAGAGGTAAGCACACGGCCACGCAGGTTGAATCGGTGAATCTCAGACCTAAATAATCTCACTCTTCCCCTCTGGACCAGAGCAGGGAAGGGATTTCTGGGGTCATCTTACCACCACATGGAGCCTAAAAGTGAAACCATCCTGGAGAAGAGCCAAGTCAAGAGATACAGAGAAACTGAGACCGAGACTGAGCCCCTTGATCCAGCCATACCTGAAGCCTACATAACCCCTGGGCTTTTCAGTTACATGTGCCAATAAGTGACCTTCATACTAATAAATAAACAAACACCCCTGAAACAAATCATACATTATATGTGAATTAAAAAATTAAAAATAAATAAATAAATAAATAAAAGCTCAACTTGGACTGTTTACCACTTGTAAGTGTCAAGCTCTATGTTAGTACTACCACCACCATGCAGTGATAAAGACCTGCCTTTTTCCAATCAACAAAATGGTTTTCAGCAGTTTTGCTTGAGTGCCCGTTTCTTTGGTCAGTTAAGGCCGGAGTCCATCCATAACATCCCAAAGACTGCATCAAAGTTGCCAACAACTTCAGTTCCCACTTCGATGATGCCAAATTCAGCCAGCTGTGCAGCTCTGGCAGGTGACAGAATCCCTCTCCTTTGTCCTCTAGATCCTGAGTAGCTGAAGCCTCACAGTGCTGGCTGCAGAGTGAATGCTCAAAGATGTTAGTGTCCGTTCAAAAATATTTATGTGTGCCAGCTCCAAGCAAGGCACAATGGAGACAGGAACAAGCGAGAGCAATGTGGTCACAGCTCTCGTGGAACTGGTACTGCGGGAACAGGACATTAAAGAAATACTCATATAAATAAACAGATGGTTGTGGATTGAGGTAAGTGCTCCAGAAGGAAAGCGCAAGAGGTAAGAGAAGATGTAACTGAAATAACTTGGGAAGTTAGGAAATGCTTTCCCAAGGAAGCAGTGATTGAGACAAAGTGACAATGACAGGGTGTCCCGTCACCCATGGGTGCAAAACAGGAGAGAATGCAGTTCACTTAAGATCATGGTAGAATCTTAACCTGGGTTTGGGGGCCAGATCACTTTGGTGGGCTGGATATGGAAAGATCCATTTGGAGACTACTGAATAGTGTGGACCAGGGTGTGGTGATGGAGGAGGAGATGGAAAAAAACCGGAAGAACAGAACTCCCAGTCCATAACCCATGAGCCAAAGCTGGCGTTTTGCCAGATTTTGTGAATAAAGTTTTATTGGAACACAGCCACACCCACTTTATTGGAAGACAGGCTATGGCTGCTTCGTGCTACATGGCAAAGCTGAGTATTTGTCATGGAGACCATATGGCCAGCAGATCTGAAAGTATTTCCTACCTGGGTCTTTACAGAAAGTTTGCCAACCATGATTTAGAAGGTCAACTCAACAAGACTTGGAAATGGGGCATCATGGACAGGAAGGGGCAGAGATCACACCTAGATAAAATCCAGACTTGCTCAACTGGGGAGATGTACAAGACGGGGTTCACTAGAGATGAATTCGTTTTATTGGGGAGGGGAACAAATTTGATTAAAACAAGCCACCATACCCCGACCTACTGTCTCATGGAAATGCTGTCAGGCCAAATTATGTGCAGAGAGCACAAGCAGGTTGGAGTCTGAAGGTACCATGGTTTTCTAGTCTCAGCTCTGAGACTCAGTATAACCTGAAGCTATGCATGGATTTCTCTTCTTGGAATATCCGTTTCTTCCTCTACAGAATGGGGATGCAGGAGCAAGGGCAAGGAATATGAATGCCGGGTGCACCCTGCATAGTTCTCCAGCAACATTACTTGTTACTTCTTCTCTTGTTGCTATGAAATCGGTGGAAGTACTCACCAGGGGTGGGGGGTGGGGTGTTACTGGGACAAAGGTACAGTCAGACATATATCCTGATGACAGGCAATGGGACTGCCCACGCCAACAATGCGTACCTGACTGAGGACCAGGACTCATTCCAAAAGATATAAATGACCCCCTGGCTGCTAATGCCAACCACTTACGGACCAATTTTTGCTGCCACAATTCCTGGTGCGAGCAATCGTAACAAAAGGTCTAAGGTTGTCTATTGCATGCTGAGCCCAAACGGTTTGTGCAAAATTACAGAGAAGAAGAAAGGGCTGATGATAACCCAGAAGTTGCCTCGCCTAGAACATTCATAACCACATGCATGCACCACACACACACACACACACACACACACACACACACACACACACACACACTACCAGCCCTCTGTACAAACAAAAGGTGTCACCTTTTAAAGAAAGGCACCGTTTCCTTCCTCTAGAGCATGTTCAGTAGCAGCAGAGCCTATAATTTTGTAATCATCGTGGCACACGGGAGGAAGATATTAGCTCAGCATCAGGAGATCCATGTTCAAACCCCAGCTCTGAAACCCTGGGAAAATTCCTTCTACTTTCTGGCCTCAGTTTCTCCATCTGTAAAATAAGGGTTTGGACTCAGTAATTTCTGAGCCCCCTATCAGTTCTGATCTCTATGATTTTAGAACAGAGGCTAAAAATCGGGAGCCCCAAGATCTAATGCAACCCACCAACGTGCGGTATTACTTAATACCACCTCAAACAGGGTTAAAAGATTTTTCACTGGGTGCTAGCATTTTAAAATTGGGAGATTTCTCCTAAAGTCACAGTCTCAGGGCACCTGGGTGACTTGGTGGGTTAAGGTCGGCTCAGGTCACGATCTCAGGGTCCTGGGATCGAGCCCCGCAACAGGCTCCCTGCTCGGCGGGGAGTCTGTTTCTCCCTCTCCCTCTGCCCCTTCTCCCCCCTCAGCTTGTGGTCTCTCTCTCTCTTAAATAAATAAATACAATCTTAAAAAAGAAAGTCACAGTCTCTGACTTCTTTGGAAAAATGCAAACACCAGATCCACAAAGAGGGGATGCACTGAGAAGGACACACCCCCGGGTAAGTAGACATCATACCAAGACCGCACAGCCTGGGTCTAACATGGAGAACCACAGACAAACCCAAATCAAGAAACGTTCTGTGAAGAAGCTGGTCCTCACTCTTCAAAGACGTCGGAGTCACAAGCAACAAAGAAAGGCTGAGGAACTATTCAAACCCGACACAAGAACTTAATGCAATATGTAATCCTGGATTGGATCCTGTGCCAGAACATAGATAAATTGCTATGAAGGATGCTATTGAGACAACTACTGAAATGGGAATATGGTTTGATGAAAGTCTTAAGCCAATGTCAAGGTTACTGAACCTGGTACCTCTGTGTAGTTACGTAAGAGTGGAGACGACTCAGTCCCAAATGGTTCACAGAGAGAGAAAATGAGGTGGGGGATTACAGAGGAAGCAAATGCAAGCAATTGTTAAAAATGGATGAATCCCAGTAAAGGAGGTATAGGAATCCTTTGTAGTATTATTGCAACTTCTCTATAAGTTTGAAATTATTTCAAAATGAAACTTTTTTTTAAAGAGGTTGTCGTATAACTAAGCAATTCTCAAATGTTAGTGTACAGAATCCCCTGGAGGTTTGGTGAAAATTCAGATTGCTGGACCCTCCCCAGAGCTTCTGATTCAGTAGGTCTGCAAGGGGGAAAGAAAGAGTTTGCATTTCTAAAAAGCTTTCAGGTGATGCAGACACTGTTGGCCTGGGACACACTTTAAGAAGCCCTGGTACAACCTAGCTTAACCAGTGGAAGTAACTATTCAAAGAACAAGATACAGAAGGAGTTGTTAAAAAGCAGGATCGAGGGGCGCCTGGGTGGCTCAGTCGCTTAAGTATCTACCTTCAGCTCAGGTCATGATCCCGGGGTCCTGGGATTGAGCCCTGCATCGGGCTCCTTGCTCAGCAGAAAGCCTGCTTCTCCTTCTCCCTCTGCCCCTCCCCCCTGCTCGTGTTCTCACTCACCCTCTCTCTCAAATAAATAAATAAATAAATAAATAAATAAATAAATAAAATCTTAAAAAAAAATAAAAAGCAGGAATGACAGAGGGATGGTACAAAGGACTAGTGTTCTTCATCATGAACCTTTGTGGATTTTGTTTCCAGGTATACACATTTTAATGCCTAGACGCGCCTAGACCAGCACCTGCCTGGCAAGTAGCAGATGGTCAGTATGTGTTAAGGACCTGCCCGCTGGTATCTAAGTTCCTAAAATACAGCAAAGATTCCAGGCAACAAGGGAGCCTCCTGTATCTGCTGGGGGGAGAGGGGAGCAAAACCCAAAACCTGCTTGTTTTGGGAGGAGAAACATTCTCTGGGGCACTCCAATGTGATACATGGGTTCCCCCTTGAAACTGCCACCACTGAGTCAGGTCAGACACGGATTTCTCAAAGCCTCATAATTCTGAGCCGAGAACATGGTTCAGGCAGCCAACTTCTGTCAAGATATGCACTCCTCCTCGTCCTCTTCCGGGGGGTAATGAACCTTGGCCTCAAGCCTCATTAAACCCGATTATATAATCACCCCCATCCCGAGTCTCTTTATAACCCTTCCAGTGGCTGGTTTCTCGGGACTACGCAGTTCAGCTTCATCGGTCTTTATTGCTACCTGCTGCCTCCCTCAACAAATCAGCCTTCCTGGGGTGCCTGGGTGGCTCAGTCATTAAGCGTCTGCCTTCGTCTCAGGGCATGAGCCTGGGGTCCTGGGATCAAGCCCGGCATCGGGCTCCCTGCTCAGCAGGAAGCCTGCTTCTCCCTCTCCCACTCCCCCTGCTTGTGTTCCTGCTCTCACTGTCTCTCTCTGTCAAATAAATAAATAAAATCCTGTAAAAAAAGAACTCAGCCTTCTGACTCAGCCTCAAGGCACACAGGGCCAGGCCCTCAACAGAGGGTCAACTCTCTGTCACCTTGTGTCCAAGAAACAGCACGGGAAATGCTCGGCAAAGAGATGAGGAGAGCGCACAGTGAGACAGGGCAAGGTGAGGGTATGCTGTCTTTCAAGGCGCTGCGCGAAGGACAATATTTTCTAAGACTGGGGCCTTGTGTAAAACTCCAGCTGGTGCCATTAGGACCAAGAAGGGGCCGTCTGGGAATCATCAGTCACTTGTTCTCTTTGCTAGCTGCTGCCCTGAAGTCCTAGACCCCCACAGCTAATAAAGAAACACCCAGAACACTGAAGGTGGTAAAAAGTAGCCTGCCCTTCCTCATCTTCTACCAAAGATGTCCAGGAAAAATGAGTTGCAAAAGCTGTCTGCAACTCATTCTTCTGGCCACTCTCTGCAGCTGCCTGCCCTGCACCCCACCCCCCACCCCAGGCTGGCTACCACCTGGGCAATGGATCCCCTGCATATCAACACCAGAATCTGGCAGGGTGACAATTCGTCACCCAGTGTGGATGCTGCTCTCTGAGTGAGCACAGCGTGCTGATAAATAAGAGGCATCCTTGGAGCAAGGCTGACCCCCCACAACACAATCCCCCAACGAGACCAGGGTGCCAGCAAGGAAACTGGAACAAGTTAAGGTCCCTACCTGATGAGCAAACCAGTGTCAGCGAGGACAGCGTGGAAGCTCTGTTCCTCAGCATTACAGAACGGGGAATTCAGAATGAGAGCAAACTCCACTTCCTACCTGCCCTTGTGATCTTGGGCCAGCTACCCAAACCGTCCCAGCCTCAGTTTCTTCATCTGCAAAATGGGGCTAAGAACAGAAACTACCTGATGGAGAACTGGGAAGCTTATATAATACAAGTAAATTGCTTTGCCTGAATTGACGGCGCCTGAAACATTGTTAATACACAGTAAGTGCCGATGGCTATTACTATCCTCATTTTCATCCTTGTTGCAAGTTATCCCATCATAGGACAAACAGCAATAGCTGCCAAACCTACCCTTTATTGAGACTTTAGTGCTCTAAGCATCAGCCCCTGTGCTGGGAAACGTACACCCGTTCCTCATTTTGTCCTCACTACATCCTTGCCAGGTTAAAACTGACTCAGGGGGTTCAGTGAGGGCCCAACGAAATGTCAGCAACCACTTAGTCACTGTGCTCCCCAAATCACTTCCACCAGCCGGTAATGAATGATGATGAGTCATCACTCCTTCCCATCTAGACAGTATATTTTCATTCTGAAGAAGACTCTTTATTGGGACTTATAGCAGCAGCCTGATACCCTATAAGGAACCACCAGCACACAGCTTGTTGGACCAGAATTGGTCCATGGGTAGAGGGCATCCAATCAGACACCATCTGGGCCATGCGGCATGCCCCGATGAAACCCAGAATAAATGCAGCGAGGGTGGGGAGATCAGTCCATTGTTCTCTATTTCTTTGGGAGGTAGGTTCACTCCTGAGTCACCACCTTCCCCACTGAGCAGTAGGGTTTAATAACTTGTGTTCTGTCCACAGTTAGCCTTAGAGAAATGGTCCTCTGTAAGCTGGGGCTCCTGCCACTCCCCTCCCTCCCCCTGCTTGTCACTCCCAGATGAGGAACGTAGGGTAAGCCCAAGGAGGTGAAGGCTGGGCACCCTGAAGGTCTGAATCTCTGCCACTCTACAGCCATATCTGTCTGATGCTGTCCCCAGGCAACCCCAGCAAGGGCAACAAGATGGTGGATCACCAGCCATGGCCAGAACTAACAGTGACAACGGGGCAGACAGACCCAGCCCGGTAGGGACGCAGTTTCAGGGACTCCCTCCACTGGGTCACGGGGAGGAAGGCTGGCACCAGGACCCAAAGGCAGAAAGGTCTCTTCTGAAGCTCAGAGTAGGGGGAGAACAGGACTATTACAAGCGAGGGGGAACCAGAGCCTGCCCCATGTGTCCTCCCAACCACCCCAGCCCAGAGTCCTCAAACCAGCACTCTAAGTGGTCAAAAGATTTGCCCAGGAAAAGCTCACCGGGTTCGCCTTAGAATCACAGAGTTTCTAAGCTCTGGACTGGACCCTTGTGGAGTCTTTTATTATACAATTGGGGAAACTGAGACCCAGGGAGAGAAAGGAATTCGCTTCACCAAAGAGCGGGGATGCAGGCTAGAGCTGGATCGGGATTCAAGCCCTCCGTGCGGGCAAGACCATTTGCCCTTTTGAGCCTCAGCTTCCTTATCTATAGAATGGGAATGAGAACGCCTGCCCCAATGTTTTGTTTGTGGTGAGTTTTAACTGTGACAAGGCGGGGACAGAGGTCTCCACGGCAGCATCACAGAGACTCTAACAGACAGCTTCTCATTTCCTAACCTGGAGTCGATTCTACTGGGCTGCCCTCTGTTTCTGTCATTTATTAGGATCAATGGAAATGGAACTGGTCCGTGGAATTCCAGCTAATATTTGGGGTACATCCTCATTCTCCTACTGAGACTCAAATGTGACTTTTCTCCCTTATGGAAGATCAGAGGGCGACCTCTGCCTCCAAGGACAAGGACGGTCCAAAGAGGCAACAGTGCTTCTCCGGCCTCTTAGTGCTAAGGGCCGATTTTCATTAAGGACTTTGTTCCTGCCCCCAGGCAAGGGGAGAAGCCTCCCCTCTCCCATGGAGACCAGAGCAGGCAGGAAAAGTTGGGAGCCACAGTGACTCCTCATAAAACTTTCTGGCAGGAGAGGAAGGGTCTACACGTGCAAGTCTGTGGTTTTTTAAGCAAGCTGAAGATGTTTGTATCCTGGACAGAGCTAAAGTGCAGACCTGTGGTCCAGCCCCCAGAGATGGCGAAGCCCAGAGACAGAGGGCTGCTGGAGGCAGCCCCCCCGGCCTCATGCCAAGGTAAATTCCAAGCACTCTTAGGACCATGGGGAAGCGTGGGGGAGGGGGTGAACTGAAAGGCATTTACCCACAGCCCCCAAACTTATCAGAAAGTCAGAGGATGTAAACACAGCCAGGGAAAAGGAGCTAATTAACATCGTCATGACAGCTACTATGTATCAAGCACTTATTATGTACCAGGCCTTGTGCAGATGACTTGATGTGGAGGAGCCCATCTAATCCTCACAACCCCCTACTGAGGGCATCTATTGTGAGCCCCATTTTACAGATGAAGACACCTCAGTGTCTTCACCGTCAGAAAGGGCTCTGCACTTGCATGGGGTCAGGCACGCTGCTCAAAAAGACACAGAGCTGGGACTGGCCCCTGGCGTCTCCCTCTCAGGCTGGGACATCCTGCCTCACCCACTGCTATGACACATTTAATACGTCATCAGCCCCCTTGTCCTTGTCTGGGCTCCCAAGCCACCCTCTGACAGCCACACAGGCCCACCCCACAGTGTAGTTCTGGTTTCTCTGACAGTGATTTCTCTCGACAAATTAATAAATTGGCCTTCTAGTGTTGATATGTGTCATGAGTGCTATTTTAGTCCGCTCGATTCAGGGCCCGCGCCCCCAGGGCACTGAGACCAGCCAGGCTCTGGAACTTCTCCTAACTGACGTCCACACAGGTCTCTTCTGGTTCTGGACCCTCGGCTGATTCCTGCAGTGGCTGCATCATGCACGTGTGTGGACCGAGCTCACCATGCCCCTCAGGCCAACCATCCAGCGGAGGAAGGCAGAGCTTCTGAGCCCAACAGTCTTGACACCGGACACCGCGTTGGAGGTTATATGTGTGTGCAATTTCCCAGGGAGAGAAATAATAGATTTCATGAAATTTTCAAAGGGTCCACAGCCTCCCTAAAAAAAGTTCAAAAACCCTCATGTGAAGGTAAAGAATAGAACCCACATGTAGAGAAAGGCTCCCTGCTGAAGAGCTGAGGGATCTTGGATCAAATCATGTGTGATGGTGAAGCTTATCCATTCTGGAGTTAGGAAGAACCAGCTTCAAACCTTGGCTCAATGACTCAACAGCTGTGTGAGTTTGCCAAGTTCTTTGATGACCCTAAGCCTCTGTTTCCTCATCTATACAATGGGAACAACTCACCTGCACAATGGCTTGTTGCAGGAACCAAATGAGGTCATGCGTGTGGGTGATGAACATGAACAGGTGTCCAGTAAACACTGCTTATCATTTATCAGAGCAACAACCTGATTACCCCATGGCTGTGTTGGGGGCCCGGGGTTATTTCCTTCCTGTTCCAGCAGTCCCCCCCCCCAAATTCCCAGTCCATTAAAAGTCAGTGTCTTTTTTCAGGGGCTCCCCTCTGACCACATCTGAACCTGTTCAGCAAAACGGGCCTCTGGGCAGACAAGATGAAATGTCTTCTGAAACCTCAAGCCCTTGATCACCAGAAAGTTCCATTTCTACTCCGAGTAATAACCACTTTGTCTCTAGCAGAAATTCGTGGGAGCAGAATGTAAAACACCCCAGGCCACGCTCAGCCCAGTTTGAACCCAAATCCATCTTTGAAATGAAAGGTGATACGTGTTGACCCGAGTGGGGGAAAAAAATTACAAAATTTAATCATAGATGCCTGATCCACAGCGGCCCAAGAAAAATCCTGTGACCGGGCAACTGAGAAGCAGAGAGAAAAAGCTGATGTTTCCTTTCATGCCCTGCATGCTTGCTTTTCTCTGTCATCCCTACACACCTGCAGGCAAAAAGGGTAGGAACGTGGGACCAGTGACAACAGCCAGTCAACCTCCCAGTGCTAATCATGCCCCTTCCCTTCGAAACCATCGAAACCATCCAGAGGGGCGGGAGTGGCGCAGGTGGGAGGCGGAGGTCCCCGTTCAAAGCATCTCATGAGCATTTCTTGAGCGAGAACAGGGAGCGTGCACCTGGCCGACAAGAAGGTGACTTACTTGCAGAGAAGTTGGCCTCGGTGTGGACAGGAGGGGTGGAGGGCAGGAAAGGTGCGTGTCCCACAAAGAAGGAGCGGAGGGAGCGCTCCGACAGGAGCGGGGAGCGCTGCTGAGAGGGAATGTTCTCGCAGCTGCCCACGCTGCTGTGAATCTTGAGGTTCAAGGGCTTGCTTTTCTTCTTGGCTCTGAAAGAGAGACAGAAGAAGAAGAGAGGGACATGTATCCATAAGTGCACACAGAATGAGAGCTGGCAGACCCAATCTCGTTAACATGGCGCCAATGTCCACTCCCCACACTGACCTGGCCCTATTGCGGCTTCTGCATCCCCCCCTCCCTGAGCTCCAGCCAGGGTTCTGTGCTGTTTCTCACCTGCAACCCTTTGCTGGTGCTGTCCCCGCAGCCCGGAATAGCCCTCCTCTTCCCTGCCTGCTTAATCCCCATCTGTCTGACTCCGCTCTGGTGTCCTCTCCTCCAGGAAGCCTTCCCAGATACTCCCTTCCCTCCTTGCCTGGGTTGGGTGTTCCTCTTCAATTCGTCTACAGTATTCTGAGTGTATCCCTGCAGCTGTACTCTCCTATTTTCCCAAGTTTATTCTTTTAGTTTTTGTTTCACAAGTGAACTGTGGGTCTTTTAGGGCAATGATTCTGTGTTGTTCATTTCCCTGTTCTTGGCAATTAGCACAGAACCGGGCACACAGTAGGTGCCTATTAAATGACCAATCTGGATTATGACTGGCACTTAATCGCGCTGCACTCTAATTCCTTGAGGGCAGGAACCCTGTGGTTTTCGTGGCTGAATCTCTCAGCCCCTGGCTTGGCACCAGCTGAATGGAATGAACCACTGGAGCAGCTTTGGAAACACTTCTCCCTTTCCCTAGGAGCTTAGGTGATCAGTTTAAGAGAGTGTGATTAGAACAGCATCCCAAACCAGCCACTCTGCCCTCCCCCCACCTGCCCCCCACCTCCTTGTACCACCCCATTCAGGTCTGGCCCCGGAGTTGGGCGCCACCTTGTGGCCAAAGTGGACCCTCCTTGCAAATGTTCTCCCTTCTAGACGGAGAGCCCAGGAAGGTGCCTTAATTAAAGACTGGAGGCCTCCCACACACGCAGCCTAAAAGTCACCCTCTTCAGGAGGCCTGCTGCCCATCAGCTTTCAGGAATCCAAGTGCACCTGTGGAGTCGTTCCCTCGCAGGGCTTGGGCTGGCAGCCCTGCTTATTATATCCCTAGGGGTCCGCAGCAAGGCCCAGGAAGGTACCTTCCCTTATAGCCGCACACGTTAGCTGGCTCTCCCTGCCCATGGCTGGAGAAGAGAGGGAAACAAGGGAGCGGCATTTCATTCCATAAGAGCCTCCAGGGTTGGAGATTCAGAGAGGCATCTACACCGAGGCAGGAGAATTTTATAGTCAGACTCGCCAACTTTGGGGTCCGGGAGCCCGGGGCTCAGGTCCTGACCGGGACCTCAGGCCAGTGGTCTCATCTCTGTGCCTCAGTTTCCTCACCTGGATAATGGGGAAAATCACAGCACCCAACTAAGAAGGATTCTGTGACAGTTCTAGGAGATAAGATGCTTGGCACAGGGCCAGGCACAGAGTGAGGGTTCAGGTGACCCGTCAACATCACTAGGAGCAGGTTAAACTGGGTGTCTGTATAGCATAGAATTAGCCTGGAAGAAGCCAAAAGTTGAAGCCAAGCCATGCTTTTCACCCGAAACATCAAGCAACTCTCAACCCACCACTACCCTTGGCAGATGAATAGGATGCAGTCATACCCTCTGGCAATAGATACCATCATTATTTCCAAAACACTGACGGGAGCCTTGAGGCACTGGGCCACCCGATGAAAAGGCCAGATTCCTTGTATATGGAGAACCAAGTCCAACTCAGCACAAGTTTAACAGTAGCTCAGTGACTGCAGAGAGTCAATTTGCTTTACTAACTCAGGACCAGAGATGGAGCAGAGAAGGGGTGTATATAAATAAATGTTAGTTGGACAGATGCATGGATAAAAAGCTGGATGGACAGATGGATAGATGGAAGGATGAATGGATGGATGGATGAAAAAGGAGATGGGTGGATGGATGGAAAGAAGGAAGGAGGGAAGGGAGGGAAAAAGGAAGGTAGGAGAGGTGGAAGGGTGGACGGAAGATGGATGATGAAAAGGACAAAGAATGGATAGATGGATGAATGGATAAAGAGCTGGATCAGAGGATGGATGGATGGATGGATGGATGGATGGATGGATGGATGGATGGTTGGATGGATGGACGGACGGATGGGTGGATGGACGGATGGACGAATGGATGGATGGATGGATGGATGGGTGGATGGACGGATGGATGGACGGATGGGTGGATGGACGGATGGACGGATGGACGAATGGATGGATGGATGGGTGGATGGACGGATGGACGGGTGGGTGGATGGATGGATGGACGAATGGATGGATGGATGGATGGATGGACGGACGGATGGATGGGTGGGTGGATAGACGGATGGACGGATGGATGGGTGGGTGGATAGACGGATGGACGGATGGGTGGATGGATGGATGGATGGACGGATGGACGGATGGGTGGATGGATGGATGGACAGATGGATGGATGGGTGGATAGACGGATGGATGGATGGATGGATGGATGGATGGATGGATGGATGAGTGGATGGATGAATGGATGGGTGAAAAGGTTGAAGGACAGAAGGATGATGGATGGTTGGAGAGGTAGATATAAGAAAAAAAAGAGGATGGGAGAATAAAAAGACAGACAAGAGGAAAAGAGGGTAGGAAAAAGAGAAAGTGGAGGATGAATGGCTATTTGATCAGAGTAGGTGGCACGAAATCATACACCACTTCTTGCCCACCAAGGAAGTCTTCATGGACAGAACGTGGGATTCACCTTTACCATCTGCCCTCATTACCCAGCATGCTCAAAGGAGAAAACAGACACAAATGACTGTGTCCAATGACTGTGACTGTGTAAGATTCAGTGCATATTTTGCAGTACATCCTGCAGGTGTAATTAAAAAGAACATCTCTCCATGATCACAGGATATTAGAAATCTATCACATAAATCTCTTCCCTGGAATCAGGGCCAATTCTGGGGAAAGCAGCAAAATGAGGAGACACGAAGTATCGGCAGGGGCAGCTCCATCCTTCGGGGCCGTATGAGCCCCGGGTGGACCGTGCTGCTCTCTCGACAGGTGGGCAAGTCAGAGCTCCCCGACATGGCAGGCTGTGCTGAGAGTAGTCCCAGAGCTGGGCTCAGCTGAGGCTGCGCATCCATGGCAGGAAGACACCCAGCTCAGGAGCCATCATCTGTGCTTAGGGAAAATGCACATTGTTTTACGGGGTACAGCAAAGGATTATTCATTCCAGGGTTGAATTCAGAACAACTTCCTGAAGCCTAATTTGCAGAGAATATGTCTGAACTAAAAGGATCCCGAGAACCCTTACTTCTTCAACTGGTTCATCACTCTCCATCTCCAGCCTTCAAGCTCTGGTCCCCACTTCCGTCCCTCATTTCAGCTGGCGCCGCCACTGGACCTGAATCAGACCCCCAATCCCACTTTCTTTTTTTTTCACTTTTAAAAAATTTTTTATTTTCTTTACTTTTCATTTACACTGAGGTAAAATTCAGATGATATGTATTAACCACGTTGAAGTGAACAATTCAGTGGCATTAAGTACATTCACGATGTTGTGAAACACCATCTCTATCTAGTTCCAAAATATTTCATCACCCCAAAACAAAACCCTGTACCCACTAAGCAATTCCTCTCCATGCCCTTCCCTTCCCTATCCGGGCTGGATATTTCATATAAATGGAATTATACAATATGGGAACTTCGGGGTCTGGCTTCTTTCGCCAAACCTAATGTTTTTGAGGTTCATCCAAGTGGTAACAATGTATCAAAACTTCAATCCTTTTTATGGTTGAATAATCCCATCCCACTTTTGATTCTTTATAATCTATCCCCAGGCACCAAGGTGATGTTTTAAAAAGCATACACTGTATCATGTCACTCCCCTGCTTAAAAACTCCCAAAGGTTTCCTTTCAAAAGCTTCAAGGGACCCTCAAGGATCACTATCTGGAGAACTTCTTGTATTATCATCACTTTGTCACCCTCTGACTCTAGCCACTCTGGTCATCTTTCTGATTTTTTACCATACCAAATTCTCATCTACCTCAGGATCTTTGCACATGCTATTCCTTCTGCCAGGAACACCATTTCCCATCCTATTAGTGGGGACCTAATTTAGGCATCACTTCCTTAGAGGCACAGTCCTCAACCTTCAGAACTAGTCAGATCTCCAGGTTACATGCATTCCCAGCACTATCTGCTTTTCCTTCACAAAATGCATCCCAGTTGGAATTCTGCTTTTACTTATGTGGTTGCTGAGTGAATGTCTGTCTCCCGCTTGGTTTGTGCCCACTACACATGGGATGGGCCTGTATCCCAGCAACTAACACAAAGCAGGCAACCCACAGTTGCAGAGCCAAGACCAGAAGCTAGGTCTATAGACTCCCACCCAAGCCCATGTCCTCCAACTCAAGCAAAAACAACCTGGTGTCATCTGTCTTGGGAGAATTCTAAAGGAAATGTAGCCCAGTTTTGATCTGCAAGTCAGGAAGGCTGGTTTGGCAGCATCTTCTCAGTTCATTCCAGCTATGCGCCCCTTGAGGGCAGAGACACACCTGATTTCTTTTGCCAGCCCCTGGCCACCCCCAGCCTTGGTCTGGCAGACAGACAGCTCTGCACTCTAGGCTTCTGATCAATGCCCATTTGCCACCTCTCCCTCAGAGCCTTGGTAGCAAAGATCGCTGTGGGGGGTCCCAAACTGATGATTAGTCTTTGCACCACTTTCTCTTCCAAAAGCTTGCTGGGCGTTGAGTCAAGCAGAGCCGCTGGCTCATGTGGCCTGTTTACCCTCAGCTTCCCCACATGTGGGGTTGTGTCCCCTTGAACTCCGATGCTTCATCCGGCCATAAACTTCAGCATCTCATTAATGGTGTCTGGAGCATCTGGCCCAGCCAATTGGGAGGAAATGACAGACCTGGGGGCAGGCAAGCTCCTCGAAAGCGTGGCTGGAGGACAGGCCCAGCACATATTCTCGCACACCCAGCAACCTTGTCCCCAAACAGGAAAAGATGCCCCCGGCCCTACACGGGGCTGTGTGAGCTGTCCGAGCTGTCCCTCCCTCTCAAACGGGGCCATTGCTATCCTTCACAGTTGACA
Organism: Callorhinus ursinus; assembly: GCF_003265705.2. Taxonomy (NCBI): domain Eukaryota; kingdom Metazoa; phylum Chordata; class Mammalia; order Carnivora; family Otariidae; genus Callorhinus; species Callorhinus ursinus. The sequence goes on along the minus strand of NW_027397103.1, from coordinate 4,476,207 downwards.
CGATCTGATTACCCAAAATGAGGCCTCCGGGCAAGACCCTTTTCAAAACCAAAGAATAGCACCACGTTCTTGGGTGGGGAGAGGGCAGGGGATACGCACAGAGCCCAGGGAAGGAGAAGGTTTGGAAAAGCAAAGGGCCTGGTAAGTCTAACACCAGGAGAATGTTTAGTAGAATCTGCTCTGCTCCTTGACCACAGGCTACAACCCTCATTTCTGGCTCAAACACACCCCAAGCATGGCATTTAATCCACCCAAGCACTGGCAAAAAGGAAGCATGAGTGGGTCAGACACCGTAAGCTGCACTTCCCCAGTGTGGACGAATATGCAATGCTTTCAGATGAGACACAGGTGAAATTTTTGTATCTTAATAGTTAAAATTTGAAAAACAAACTTGCATCTCAACTCCATGGCCTCACAGCAACAATTTCCTTGTATACAGCTTTATGGGAAATATACTAAGAAGGAAATGAAGATGACACAGAAGGAGAAAGAGAAGAAAAAGGAACAGAGGGGGGAGAGGAAGAGACGTTGATCGAAAAACATGTTAATTCCAGTACAGGTCCCACCAGAATGGCTAAAAATAGAGTTGACAGTACCAAATGTTGACAAGAAGAGAGAGCAAGCCGAATCCCCCCCCCCCAAATTCTGGTGAGATTGCAAACCCGTTCAACCACACCCTCTGACCCAAAAATTTGGTATGTACCCCTGGGTGTGTACCCGACCAAAATGAGTGCACCCATGTCCACAAAACAACCCATGCAAGAATGTTCATGGCAACGTTATTCATACGGCCAAACACTGGGATTAGTCTCAATGTCCGTCAATAACAGAAAGGATAAATAAGGCATAGTATATTCATACAATTGATTACTGCATGGCAACAAAAAAGAGAAAACTCTGGCTAGACTATAACATGGCAGAATTTCAATGGTATAGTGTCGGGCCAAGGAAACCAGCCACAAAAGAGCTACTGTACTATATGACTCTATTTACATGAAGTTCAAGAACAGGCAAAATTAATCTATGCTAGAGGGGCCAGAAGGGTGATTTTCTTTGAGTAGGTTATTGACTGGAATGAGACCCAAGAAGCCTTCTGGGAGCTGGACATGTCTTCAGTCTTGATTGTGTGTGATTACATGCATATCGTGATATATACAAATTCATCAAACCAGACACAAACATTGTGCGCTTCACTTCTGAATGAAAGTTATGTCTTACAAAAGGTTTCTTAAAACAATACTAAAATGGGGGCGCTTGGGTGGCTCAGTCAGTTAAGCATCTGCCTTCAGCTCAGGTCATGATCTCGGGGTCCTGGGATCGAGCCCTGTGTTGGGCTCCCTGCTCAGTGGGGAGTCTGCTTCCACCTCTGCTCCTCCCTGTGATCACGCTGTCTCTTTCCCTCTCTCTCTCTCATCGCTCTCTCTCTCAAATAAATAAATAAAATCTTTAAAATATATATAAAAGCGGGCAAAGGACTGGAATAGACATTTCTCCAAAGAAGATATATACACCTAGCCATGAAGCACATGAAAAGATGCTCCACATCATTGGTCATTAGGGAAATGCAAATCAAAATCACAATGAGATATCACTTCATACCCACTAGGACGGCCATGATCAAGAAGTCAAAAACAGAACAAGGGTTGACAAGGATGTGAAGTAACCAGAACCTTGCACATTGCTGGTGGGATTGTAAAGTGGTGCAGCCACATTGGAAACATCAGCATATGACCCAGCAATTCCACTCTGATATCTATACCAAGAACTGAAACCAGGTGTTCAAACAAAAACTGTACGCAACATTTATAGCAGCATTATTCACAAGAGTCAAAAGGTGAAAACAACCCAAATGTCCATCAACAAATGAATGGATAAACAAACTGTGGTCTATCCATACAATGGAATATGATTCAGGATTATGAAGCACTGATTCATGCTACAATGTGGATGAACCTCCAAAACGTTAGCTAAGTGGAAAACACACACACACACACACACACACGTATGCGCAAACACACAAAGCCACACGTTACGATTCCGTTTAGATGAAATATCCAGAATAGGCAAATCCACAGAGACGGTAAGCAGATTAGTGGTTGGCCAGGTCTGGGGGCAGGAGGGGGACTAAGAAGTGACTGTTTAATGGGTCTGGGGTTCCTATCTGTGGTGATGAAAATGTTCTAGAACTGGATAGTGGTGATAGTTGCACAAAGCTATGAATGTACTCAATGCCACTAAATCGTACACTTCAAAATGGTTAAAATGGTAAATTTTATGCTGTAGGTATTTTTCTACAATTAGAAAAATAATATAATAGTAACACAGGAACTAGATCTCACCTCCTTACTAGCTGTGTGACCTTCATGAAGTCACTTAACCTCTCTGAACCTCGATGTCCTCACCTGTAAAACTGTATAATAATTCCTCTATCTCACAAGATTGTATGAAGATCCAATGAAATAATGTCCTTTGAGTGCCTGAGAGAGCGTCTGGCACCTGCTAGGTAATAGTCTTTCCTGCGATGGTCCCTTGCCAAGATATTTCCTTTCCTCTAGACAAACTGAGGCTCTTTATGGGCAAAGATGATGTGAAAGTCAGGCTCAAAATCAAGAGAAAGGGGACAAGCATCCATGAAGAGGACCAAAGAATTCCTCTTCATCCTGGACATCTTGCTTCATAAGAAACACACAAAGGTCTGTGGACCACACTGACCGGGAAAGAAGGCTGCCCATCCCTGGGATGCGGTGATGACCAGGCTGGGCAGGCAATGAAGCCTTTCTGGAAGAAGAAAAGTTACAACAGGATTTTCAAAGTCATCCAGAGAAAAGATTTGGCAAGGAATGCTTGCTCAAAGCACCCCTTTCCCCTCCCTCTGTCTCCCTAAGACAAGAAAAATACAGCAAAACAAAAATTGGCTTAATTCCAAAAACTAATCCAGTAACTATCACTAGGACAATAAGGTGCTTGGATTCTAGCAGTGAAGGAGGTAGACAAGAGCCATGCTCTTGCCTGGGCTGGCATCCTGGTGGTGGGTGGAAACAGACAAACGCATAAAGCAGTAAGGAAATACTGGAGAATAAGAGGAGCTTCGTGGAGAATTAAAATCGGGTGATGTGGTCATGAGTGGGTGGTAAGGCCTTCCTGGGGACACGGCATTTAGACTGAGAACTGAATGTCAAAGAAGCCAGATTTGCAAAGATCTGGAGGGACAGGGGACCAGGCAGTGAGGCAAAGTCAATGCTGGGGAGTCCAAGGCCAGGGCAGGTCAACTTAAAGTGAGCAGGAAGAGAGGGAAGGCGGGATCAGGGGCGGGACCAGATCACTGTGATCAACCAGTGCTTGCCCCTGTAGGGAGGCGGGTTTTTTTAAGAGCAGTGGGCACCTGCTGGCAGGTTTTAAGAAGGAAGATGACAAAACCTAATTCTATTCTTGAAAGACCACTCTGCCAATGCGTAGAGAGTTGACCATCGTGCGGGCAAGAATGGGATTCTGGGGGGCGCCTGGGTGGCTCAGTTGGTTAAGCGACTGCCTTCGGCTCAGGTCATGATCCTGGAGTCCCGCATCGGGCTCCCTGCTCAGCAAGGAGTCTGCTTCTCCCTCTGACCCTCTTCCCTCTCGTGCTCTCTACCTCTCATTCTCTCTCTCAAATAAATAAATAAAATCTTTAAAAAAAAAAAATGGGATTCTGGGATTCTGGAGAGGAGGCTGTGGCCGTCACCTAGATAAAAATGGTGGTGGTGGCGTGGACCAAGTTCTGGACATCAGAGGGGGAGGAAAAGGAAGCATCTGGAACACAGCTCTCCCAGGACTTGCTGCCAACAGTGTGGTAGGGTGAGAGGAAGAGACATCTGAGGTTTCCTAAATTGGTGCGCCCTGTAGGTGCCCAGTCTTAGTTGGGTACTCTCCCCTGTATGGAAACATTCTGGAAGGGTACACAAGAGGCTGTTACTTTTAGGCTTTGAACTTAGTAACCACTGGAACTGAGTACCAGGTGTATTCTTTGATAATAATAAAACATCATTGTAAAATGACATGCAGTATTTTGGGCTTGAATTTTTTCTCTTTATTTTATTAAAACAAAACCAAAAAAAAAAAAACAACCCTCTAGAAAACAGAGGTACAGACATGGAATAAAGTGGTCAATCGTTATTTAATATTACAATGATGTCTCATTTTTTGAGTAAGTTTTAAATTGAAAATCAAATTTGAGAGGGATTTTGTTTCCCAAATGGCTTCTATCAGTCACTTGGTAACTGGTATCTCAGATTTAGTTGACAGATATAAAAATGCGGTCATTTATAGATTCCTAGAAATTAAACATATGTATATGTTTCATTATATATATATAATATTTTATATAAGCATACATATGTATAGTACATAGCATATAGTGTATATACTATATTACAGTAGAGTATTATATACGTAAATTTATATATAATATATATTCAAGTATAATATATAATATAGTACTTATTATATTTATGTGTACACACTTATATATTTATATATTATATAATAGTATAATATATAGCATATTATATATTCATGTATATAAATTTATATACGTATTATAGTGTGTGGTTAAATATATGTTATATATAAATGTATGTACTTAAAAAATATGCAAAATAGCTTAAGAATAGATACGTGGTATGTCTTTTTAAGATTAAATTTTGCTCAGTAACAGATCAGCTCTCGATATCAAACAGACCTTCTACTAAGACTTGATTGGGAAAAGAGCAAATTGTTCCACATATATATACATACATATATATATATACACACACACAATATGTATATATGTATAATATATACACTATATATATGTAGTGTTCCTCTATATACAGTGTATATATATTGTATTCCTCTATGTACACCATGTATATATATTGTATTCCTCTATGTACACCATGAATATATATTGTATTCCTCTATGTACACCATGTATATATATTGTATTCCTCTATGTACACCATGTATATATATTGTATTCCTCTATGTACACCATGTATATATACTGTATTCCTCTATATACACTATATATTGTATTCCACTATGTACATTATATATGTGTGTGTGTGTATGTGTATATATATATATATATATTCATTCCTCTCTTGTGCACTAAGACACCACTTCAGATCCTCACAGGGTATGAGAGAGGAAGAAGGAATGAGAGAGGACAGGAAAAATGTTCTAATGCAGAAGTCAGTGACATTTTTTCTGTAAGAAGCCTCTGCAAGTCTTATGTTCTCTGCCGAAACTACTCAGCCCCACCGATGCGGCACAAGATCAGCCCAAGACAACGTGTGCATGAATGGATGTGGCAGATTCCAGTAAAACATCTACAGAAATCGGCGGTGGGCTGAATTCGTTCCTCACGCTCTAGCCTGCCAACCCCTGTGCTAGTAGGATCTGGACTTACCTAAAAGTAGGAAACGTGAAGCAAACCACCCAAACCACACTGCATCCCCCTCCCCATCATCTGGCTCACCCCAAGAGCTGCCACCCCTGCCACCTGGGGCCCTTCCTTCCCCATCCTGCCCACACCTACACGTTTCTTCAAAGATCTGGCCCCTTTCTGGAGTACACGCTTGTTGTTCGGATGACTTGCTGAGTGTGGGCCCCTCCCACCCACGGAGGGGTCCTGTGCGACTTGTTCTCTGTGGATCCCCAGCACCCAGCACAGGACCTGGCGGACAGGGAGCCCAGTGGAAGTCTGTGTTTCCATTGCACCAGCACGTGCATGCTGGCGGGCTCCTCGTTCAGGGGAGGCGAGGAGGGGGCAGCCCTCCAGGACATCCACTTTTTCTCCATGCTGTATGGGGGGCGGCCAGGCCAGCACCCAACCCTACACAGTGATTTCTAATAGGAGGCATGTGCTGTATCTGGTGGCTGTGGCGGGGGCTCATCTGCAGGAGAGGTAAGCACCTGCGTTAGCCCACCTGGGATTGTGAATTCAGGACTCTCAGGACTTCTGGCATTGTCACCAAGATCTGCAGGGCTGAGACGCCGGGAGCAGGTGATGTGCTTGGGACACGCCATCTCACTGGAGGGAGCAACAATTAGAACCCGTTTTGCAGTTAAGGCAACTGGGGTTCCCAACAGTTAATGTACCCAGGTCACAACTCAATAAAGGCCTGGGGTGTGAACATAGATTGAACTGACTTCAAAGCCTGTTCTTAATGCCTCCATTAATTCGACTGTAAGAGCTGATTGCACACATTCCCATTTTACAGAGGTGCCTGTGCACGCTTGGGGTTGTGTAGGTTGTTGATTTCAGGGTTCACTGGGAAGAGCCCATCTTGTGCCTGTAAACCGGGCACCTTGCCACAAAGTTGCTCTCACCTAGTTCTTGACCTGCACATGGACAAGGCTGTCTTGGCCCATTATTATGGAATAATCTGGAAGCCCACAGCCTCCTCTCCAAGTGAATACCACTGCACAGCCCAGCCCGGCCTCCTCCCGCCCCATCTGAGCTCACCCAGACAGCCAACCTCACTTCTGCCTTCCAGGCCCGCTGATTTTTCTGCATCCCTGTGATTAGCGACTAATCTTATTTTTTTGTTCCCCAACCCATAAATCAGTTACAGACCAAATATTTACACAGGCCATCATTTCCGACTGAACCAGGGCTCTGACAGCCCTCATTATTAAAAAAGATGACTGATTTTGGGCAGAGATTTCACAAGCATGTGGCTGGATGTTTTCTTTTAGGCTTCCTTCCCCCCTCCTCTTGCCTGAAGAAAAGACAATTTCCAAGATAAATTGGCACAGAGGTCTGCTCTTGCTGTCTCCCCGGGGCCAGTGGGACATGGGCAGCCTCCATCAGCCCAATAAGTGATGACCAGCGCTGGCTTCATCCCACTTTCCTTGGCCTCCCCCTGGGCAGGGAGTCATTTGACTCAAAACATCCCCTAAGATCAGAACCCTGAAGGGAGACTGAGAGGAAAGTGTCCAGGAAGGGTGAATCAGCCACACCGCTCGCCTCCACCCAGGACACCCACCCTACTGGGTGACCCCGAGGGAGGCCATGTGTTGGGTGGATAAGATGACTGGGTGGAGAAAGCAGGAGGCTGATTTCCTGACCTCGCTCTGTCATTATTAGCAAGTCACTGTGGGCTTTGAGGCTGGTTTCCCCTCCTGTCTGAAGCAGGGATTTGCTGAGCCGTCTCTTTCTGTTCCAGGTATCTTGGCTCTAATTGTGACAGCTGCCGTTCATTGAGCCTTTACTATGTGCCTGGCCACGTGTTAAGTATTTATGGGCATTAGCTCATTTTATTTTTCAAGATGGGGGAAATCATCTCCAGGTGAAGAAACAGAGTCAGAACGGCTAAGCAAGTTATCCAAGGTTACACAGCCTATAAAAGGCAGAGAACCAGGATCTGAACTTAGTTCTGTCCGACCCCCGTGCTCACAGTCTTAAAACATACTGCAGCCTCCCTAGGACCTGGATTTGCTCCTGACATTGTGGCAAGGAAGCATGCTGTTATCTGGATTCTCAACATCCCAGACATCTCCATGTAAAATCATCCAGGGTCAGCATCCTAAGCAAAGGCAGAATTGACAATCGTCTGCTCAAGTGTTGAGCCAGCGAAGGGCCTTCTCTTGGTGAGCTGGAGTTGATTAGAAATATTTATTCGGGGGAACTGAGTATTTTGCCACCTATGGAGTACTTCAAAGAAACTCCTTTACCCTGAGGGAAATTAACTGGGAGTGAATCTTTACCGACATGCGTGAAGAGGCCCTATCTGTCAACCTGGTAGTTCTATGAGATTCCCACTGGAGGATCACGGCCTGTGAAACAGAAAACAGCATCTACCAGCTGTTGATGGCTCGGGAAGGATCCGCAATACTGGGGGCTAGCTGGGCGCCCCAGGCCAGTCGCTGAACCTGGCACGATCTCGGAGTCCTCACTTGTAAAATGAGGGCTGAGAGCAGACCATCCTTAAAAGCTCATCCATCCTCACTGCGATGATCCTGCAACGCGGCTCCCTTTCCTCCAGACTTACAGCGTGACCTTGGGCAGGTCAGAATCTATGAGGCTTCCAGTCTCCTTATTTATATGGTGGGATCACCTCTCCGGACCCTCCGTCTGCCCCTTGCTTCGGTGTGGGGGGCAAATGAGTCAGCATGTGATCCCAGCCGTGTGGGGTTTCCAATAAGTCATCCGTGACTGTCCTACAGTGACTCCAAGAAGTGAGTGTGAAACTCTTTTTCCATATGAGTGTGAAGAATTGTTGCCTGAAATCAGTGGGGGGTTTTTTTTTTTTGCTTCTTCAAACCAAGGCCTTTGACCTGCTTTCTCCTTTTTCATCCAACAGTGACTTGTTACGATACAAAGTTTGTTCATTTGGGGATAAAATAATATAGAGGATGGCCCTTTTGGGAACTGTAACTTGACATTCCCATCGAGAGTACTTATTCCTGCCCCGAAGGCTCATGTATTTAAAGATCTTAGCCAATGACCTGTAATGCTTCTTTACGGTGGGTTGTTTGTGACCATCCAGCATTCACCCCGCCACCCCTTTGAGGGAATTCTCTTTCTTCTGAGCACAGTCTTGTTGGGGGTGTCGACCAGGGGACAGATGCTACCCTCCCCAAGTCACCAGGTGCCAAGTCAGACCAGTAGGAATCTCCCTGGGAGCATGAATCGTGGCCGGCATGACAATGATGGGAAAAAATCTTTGAAGCTAAGTTAATCTACCAGTGGCTCCCCCCAAAACCCATCAAGCCATTCCTGCTGCTTAGAGCCCCCGGGATGCTCTGGACCCTGCTTCTTTCTGAGCTTTCCTGTCTATCCTAAGGGTTACCCTAGAATCTTCCACAGAAGTTCATTCTCTGCTTAAGCCAACCAGAGATGGCTTCTAGTTTTTGCAACCAAAGACCCTTAATGCATTCTTGAGACCTTTACTTAAGCTGGATTTCTCTCTTAAAAAAAGTTTACAGCTCAATGTTTCCCTAAGTCAGGCTAAGTACCCTCAGCTCTAGAGTTTCTCAAATCCTTTGATGTCAGGTAGGGCCCTGACCTCTGCATTTTAACAAGCTCTCTAGAAACACCTCCCCAATTCTGAGAACCTCTGCTCAGCTTGGTAAGTCTACATCGATGACAATTGCCTGCACTGTTACCGGTGGGTCTGGCACAGGCTGATGCTCTAGAACAAAATACCATTCCCATTGCTAGCATCTGCTCAGGCTCTCCACAGACTCAGGGACAAGGCTGAGAGTTGAGCCAGACCAGGGTTGGAGCACACCAGAAGAAAAGAGGTAATGGAGCAGCAAAGGACATTCTCTGAGCCACAGGGAAAACTGTGAAGCAGAAGAAAACTGTCAAGCAACACATATAGTATGAGCTCATTTATACAAACATAAATATGTATAAATACACTTACAAAATGTTTGAATGTATTTCCTATATAGTCGTATGATGTATTTAAGGTGTGGAAGGTGAAATAAAATGGAGTCATTCACATCAAAGGGTTTTAAAACGAAGCCAGGAGACCAACTAAGGAGGTGGGGCCTTATGCGCATCCTCACCAGGTAGAACCATGAACTTCTGAACTGGGCGAAACGGCAAATAGTCCAATGACTCAAGAGGAATACCTGCAACTTGCTACAGTAAGAGAACTTGCTTAGTGAAAGCCTTAGCAACCAATTACGTTCAGCCAAAATTTGTTTTCTGCCACCAACACCAATCAAAATTCTTTGAAAACAATGAACACAAGCATTCCTTTCTGCCTTTAAAACCCTTGACTTATGCTCCCTAGTGGGACACAAATTGGGTTGCTACTTGAACTTGTGCTCCCCAAATTGCAATCTTAGACCCCAAATAAATGCTTTTGTTTTATTTCAGTTCTACCTCTTTTTTTGTTTGATAAAGGCCACCAAAAAAAAAAAAAAGAAGAAGAAGAAGAAGAAGAACTGGAAGGGCTTCCACTGAGAAAAACAGTGGGAGGAAGGGGGCTGGGGAAACTTCCACATTTGACTCTGTGTGTGACTTTTTTACAAAAAAAAAAAAAAATGTCTACCATGAGTGTAATTGTGTGTAACTTGGAAGGAAGAAAAAAAGGAGGAGGAAGAGAAGTAAGACGGAGAGAAGAATGAATGAAGAGGAAGAGGAGGGAGGGAGGGAGGGAAATTAAGAAGGAAGGATGTGTTCCAATAAAACTTTATTTACAAAAACAGACGGGGGGGCCACAGTTGGCTCATGGGCCTTAGTGTTTTTTGTTGTTGTTTTTTAAAGATTTGATTTATTCATTTGCGAGAGAGACAGAGAGAGAACAAGCAGGGGGAGAGACAGAGGGAGGGGGAGAAGCAGACTCCCTGTTGAGCAAGAAGCCCGATGTGGGACTCGATCCCAGGACCCTGGGATCATGACCTGAGCCGAAGGCAGACGCTTAACCATCTGAGCCACCCAGGCGCCCTGGGCCTTACTTTTTGACCCCTGGTCTAGACTATCGACTCCAAGAGGGCAGGGTTGTGGCAGTTTGGTTCATCTGTCTCTATTGACCTGGAAAATGAACAATTCAACTATTTATTATCTTAAGCCTCTGACACGAGCACGTGTGTTACTTATTTAAACATCTTGAACTAATTGCTGCCAGCACACAGGTTAATTAAATGGCAGTGATCTCAAAAAAAAAAAAATGAAAAGAAATTCCATTCTCGTTCTCACATTATCACATCAAAGGGGTCTCATTCTGTGGTACTTTGCTGGCTTAGAAAAAGAAAAACAGGGCTGACGGCTTCGGCTCCACATCTAGAGAACTGTTTTCCAGATCCCGCCAGGCACAAAAGCTGGTCTGTGGTCACGCAGGTTCCCAGATCTGCAGGCAGATGTTTCCATCTCCAAGGAAACCGCATCTCGAAATGCCACGCAGTGTTTTCCAACCACCGGCAAACCGATTCTGATGCGGAGGAAAATCTGCAAACCCTCTTTCTCGAAAAGAGGAACAGGGCTTCCGGGAGGACCCGACATCACCTGGCGATGCTGCAAAGGTGACTTTCAAAAGAATCAGGGCTGCAGTTTTGAGGGGACGGGAGGAAAAATGGGAAGCTGTGCAAGTGGCTTTTTAAAGTAGAAAGAAAATTGCTACACTTTTGGACACTTTGTTCCACGGGGGCCCTGGGATCAAAGGCAATTGGTGTCTTAAGTGGCGGACTAGAGCAGCAATGTCAAAGGCAATCTTGAAGTCATTGGGAGGGGGCACCACCTGGAGTCTTACCGCGGCAAAGAAAGACTCCAGCAGTGGCCCCGCAGTCACCAGTCCTCACCTGGAGCCACAGGGCCCCAGGAAGCTGGAGAAGAGGCTCCCGTCTTCCTCCTGAATATGCAAAGCTGCCTGCCCTTGGGGGCTGCTGTCTACAGTGTGACTTCAGCATCCAGATGAATTATGCATCAGAGCGGCTTCACGGACTGACAGAGACAGACTGCTGCTCGCCCAAGGCCATGCTGGGTGCCAACAGAGCCATCCCATCAAGGTGTTTCAAGAGGCCCCTTCCTGTCCCTTGTTTGCTTGGGTGCAGAATCCCTATGCTGGGTGGCTGTCTCTCTCACTCTCCAGTGTCCGCACCAGATCTCTTGCGGGCTCAAAAGCATCTAGGAAGGTAGTATGCCCATACATACACGGGCCAAGCCATGAGCCACAAATGAGATTGAGAAGCAGGAAGCAGAATCAGGCTACTAAGAAGCTTTACCGCCTCTTGGGGTAAAGTGTGGGAGGTAGAGGACCAGGTCCCCATTGCACAGTTTGGGGAAGCTGCTTATCTAAGGGCCCACAGAGGTGGCATTCTACCCAGAGTCGGTGCTCACCCCCCTCTGCAGGTGCCACAGG
>NW_027397103.1:4367462-4463970 GCF_003265705.2 Callorhinus ursinus | reverse complement strand
CCCCCCCCCCCGTCCCTCCCACCCCCCACCACTCCAGCAGGCTCTGGTCTTTTTAAAAATCGAAAGAAACAATTGTTTGTGAGGATGTGGAGAAAGGGGAGAGCTGGCGTATGAGTTGATTCTGATCAAGGCCATGGGCACAGAGGGCTCGATGGTGCCCCTGCCATGCAAAAGGGCCTTTCCCCTGGGAGAGAGCCACATGCATGAGGGTTCCAAGTAATTCCGGGAGCAGAGACATCATTTACTATTTCTCAGGCTGCACTCAGGGGCTCTTCCTGGCATGCCTTTGCCAACAGAGACCAGCCCCGACAGAAAGCCCTGCGGACAACGCCCGGTCCCAGGCCTCGGGCAGGCAGGAACTACCTCCACACAGCCCGCCTGCTGCTTGTTTGGCTGCAAGGGTGAGTGTCAGTACAGCGAATGGGATACACGGTGGAGGGGGACAGGAAGCAGTAGGAAAGGGAAGGGGAAAGCGGTTGCCGGAGGCAGCTAGACGTCGCTCTGGTGCTTACTAAGCTTGTGTGAGTCATTCCGGGTGCCCCGAGCCTCCATGTCCTCATCTCTACAATGGGGTTGGAAATAGCGCCTAGGTCTCCAAGGCTGAGGATTAAATGAGGTGATGCGTGTAAAGAGCATGTGCCCGGCACTTAAGGAATGCTTCGTAAGTGTTTCATGGTATCCCCATCAGGGAGCCGTCACCAGTCCCTGGAGCTCCGTATTCTACTGCAAACAGCACCGTAAACTCTAGAAAATAACATTTTTTACTCAGGGCTTCCTATTTGCCAGGCACCGTCCTTAAAAAAACTTAATGTGTACTCTTAATTAATTCTCCCAGCCACCCTGGGAGGTAGGTACTGTTGCTGTTGTACCCATTTTGTCGATAAGGAATCTGAGGCAGTATCCAGCCTTATATTCATTCTCTGAACAAATATTTACTGAACGATAGGGCCGAATACATGTACAGGGACATGGAGTAATATACGTAAAGGCACCTGCCCTCAAGCTGCTAACAATCTAATTGAGGGGCCAAGACAGATCCCCCCCTCCCAACCCAAGAAGTTACACAGAACAAATAAATACTGACAAAGGGGAACACACAGTGTTATATAAATGTCCAGTGCCTACTGGCCTCGGTTAACCAAAGAGGAATATAGGAGATGTTATAGAGTAAGAATCAACATAAAATGAACCAGCTATGAGCAATGAATGACTCCCAATCTCTGCTCTACAGAAGCCCAAAGAATGGACCCAACTTCCTAGAACATTCCTGAACTGAAGGAGGAAGCTCAATGTTGAAAATGAGTGGCCACTTATAAGGACCCCTGCACGTCAAGGACTGAGTCTTGAGAAGCAACAATCACAATAGACCATACATGCCTCTGAATCCCCCACGCCTAGCATAAGCAGATGGTTGATAAATCCTAGGCAGATCAATACCCTCCACCCACAGTGATATTCCCAGAGTGCTTATCTCCTATGAGACCCCAGGCTAGATGCTTTCTAGGTACAATCTCATGGAACCCTCCCTACTTTGGGAAGCAGATCCTACTATTGTCCCCAGTGACAAAGGACATCTGAGGCTTAGAGAGGAGAGTGATATTTTTCAAGTCACCTGCCCCATGAGCAATAAACTTGGGCTTCAATTAGACCATCTCGGACTCCTCTGCCTTTGGACTAAACTACTCTGCTCTTCCTTCTCGAATAAGTTACTTTCCCCAATTCCATGCTCTTTGAGCTACACTGGCTGAAGGGTCATCACTTGGCCCTTGAACTTTGTCTGAGGGGAGGGACCTAAAAATGCGTGGAGGATGTGCAGGAACTGGAGCCCTGGTGCATTGACCACATGTGATCCATCCATAGAGTAGAATATTACTCAGCCTTAAAAAGGAAGGGAGCTCTGGCACCTGGGCCAACATGTCAGGTGAAATCAGAAAGTTACAAAAGGACAAATCTTGTAGGAGGCCACTTGCACAAGGTACTTAGAGAATAAAGAATATCAAGTCAAATGGTGGGTGCCCGGGGGGCTGGAGGGAGAGAGGCTGGGGAGTTAGTGTTTCATAGCTATAGAGTTTCCGTTTGAGAAGATGAAACCTTTCTGGAGATGGACAGGAGTGAGGGCTGCAGAATAATGTGAACGTACTTAATGAGCTCTACACCTAAAATGGTTATAATGGCAACATCCCCATTGTATGCATTTTATCACAATATAAAAGATGTGTCAGCAAGTGGAAGGAACATCCATTTTCTGATAATGGAGAGCTGAAATGGGCTGGGAGGAGAGTCCTGAGGGGAAAGAGACAGAGACTTGGGGAGGGAACTGCTTTTCTATAAGAAGACCAAAGGGAGGGCCCCAAGGCTCGCAGTAGGGGCGAGTTGCCAGCCCTTGGGGGCAAGGGGGCTGAACCCATGCGAGTGAACGCTGAGAGCTGGCTCAGGCAGCCAAGTCTGATTCCCCTCCACCTTCTCTGCAGCTGTGAAATGTCTTCTGTAGCTGAGTGCTCTCCACCTGCTCAGATCCAATTTAATTAGAGGGTCAGGGCTCCCCAAGTACCAGAACCGAATGCCAAGTTTATGACCATTAACAAAGGAGCCATAAAACCCAGGCCGGTGGAGTACTTCACAGTGCCACCTGCCACCCCAGGTCCCAGCTTGATTTCTTTGGGGTCCCACTGCACCCATGATCAACACATTATCTGCATCATAAGAAAACCAGTGGACGGTGAACCCCAAATGAGAGTGGATTTCTCAGATGCACAACGTGTACAGACTCTCAGAAGTGATCACGGCAATAATCGTCCTGGAATAAATAACCTGAGCCGTCCTTACAGCTAAGTTTCATGGTGGACACCAAGAAAAATGTGGATCTGGACTCAGATAAACCTGGAATTTGCCTCTCCGTACCCTGGATTTCTCTTCCGTAAGAAGGGAGGACCTACCTCCTAATGCTGTTGGACCTAGTGTCATGAAGTCATCTGGGCTGTGGACCCAGGAGTTGGAATGGGAATCAGAGCCCACCTGCTATGATATTCTAGCCAGGTTGTTTAATCTCTCTTGTAAAGGGACTGACTTGGGTTAGAGAGGGCCATTCCCCAAAAGAACTCTTCTCACTCCAATCCTCCCTAGGACTCATGAGTGTGTCAACTAAGGAGTGACCCCGGACATCCAAAGACATCCATGACCTCCCCTCACTACATCCAGATGTCAAGACAGCCCCTAAGACACCAGACCTGGAAGTTACCTCATAGAGCCTCAGCCTTCACACCTGTCTAATGGGACTAACTATAGTTCCTATTTCCGTGGGTGCCTGGGACAGTTGCCTGAGATGGTATGTGTCAAGCTAGACTCCTCAACCTTTTCCCCCTCCTGACACAGAAAGTGACCCAAGGCATACACCAGGGTAAGCAGAGGAGGGGGCACCAGCTGCCCCAGGCAGCCAGGGGACTGAGTTGATCGATACTTGGAGGTAACGTGAACCATTCTGCAGGACGCTGTTGGGCAGCTCCACTGAAAAGCACCCAGCATGGAGAGTAAAGCTGCTCTCCTTCCCAGGGGATGGAGGAATGAATCCGTATCAGCTCTTTCTCCTTGATCGGCCATCAGCTAAAGCTCTTTATTTTTAAGTTCAGTTTGGTTTTATGGTAAAAGTAAGTCCACACGGTTTTAAAATGTTAAAACAGTATAGAAAGGTACGCAATGAAAAGTAGAGGGCCCCCACTGGAGGGCTTCTGGGGATTCTAGATCTGGAGGCTGGTTACATGGGTACATTCATCTGACGTGCAATTCAGGCAGTTACAACACTTACTAGTGTTGTGCGCATGTGTTAGATTGCAATAAAAAGATTTTTTTTTTTAAGTTCCCCTGTTATGGGTTGAATTGTGTCCCCTCCAGTCTTAACCCCCAGTACCTCAGAATGTGACCTCATTTGGAAAAAGAGTCATGGCGAATGCAATTAAATTCAGATGCACTCATACTAGAGTAGGGTGAGCTCCTAATCCTGCGGACTTGTGTTCCTGATGAAGAAGGGAAATTTGGACACAGACACCCAGAGGGGAGAGGAGGTGAGGAGACCCGGGGGGGGATGCCATACGAAGATGAGGCAGAGATGGGGGTGATGCTTCCACAGGCCGAGGAACACCAAACATGGCCAGCAAACCACGAGAAGCTAGGCGAGAGGCATGGAACAGGTTCCCTCACAGCCCTTGGAAGGAACCAACCTGCTGACACCTTGATGTGGGGCTTCTTGCCTCTAGAACTGTGGGACTATCCATTTCTCTTGTTTAAGCTGCCCTGTTTGCAGTTCCTGCTCAGGCAGCCTGAGAAAATTAATGCTCTCCCTCCATCCCTTCCTCTAAGCCTCAGTCAAGCTACTGAGAGGTCCCCACTGTAATGACCTCCTGGGTCATTTGTTTTAATCACTGCATCTGTCAACCATTCCTAGCTTTTGTCCACAGCTTGGCTGTGAGTGGTTACGCGCACCTGGATTCAGAGCTCCAGACCCACTTCACAGAGTGGAGCCTGCTGGGGACTTTGGGACATGAACACAGAGCTAAGAGCAGCCCCCCAGCCTGCCCCCCCCACAAGCTGAGATCACAGTCACCCTCAACAGCAAAGAGCAAAGAGGATGCTGCTGAGCTACTCCCAAAAGCTAGCCGTCTAGAATGTACATAGCCCTGATATCAAGATCCTCAGGGAGACCTTCCTTGATCATCCACTCCAAAGCCTCCAGTGGCCTCCCATGTTATGTTCTGTCCCCTCATTCACCTTATTTTTTTTCCTTGTTTATCCTACCACCACCCGACGTTATGTTACTTCTTGTTTATTGATCTCCTGCCCGTCTCCTGACGGGGGCCATCACAGTCTTTACTGGCTACCTCAGGGCCTTTGCACCTACTGTTCCCTTAGCCTGAAATACTCTTTCTACAGAAATCCATACAGCTTGTTCCATTATTTCATTCAGTTCTGTGCTCCAGTGTGCCCTCATGAGAGAGGCCACGCCAACCACCTCAACTAAAACAGCAGGCTGGGGGCGCCTGGGGGGCTCAGTCGTTAAGCGTCTGCCTTCAGCTCAGGTTGTGATCCCAGGGTCCTGGGATTGAGCCCCGCATCGGGCTCCCTGCTCGGTGGGAAGCCTGCTTCTCCCTCTCCCACTCCCCCTGCTTGTGTTCCCTCTCTCGCTGTGTCTCTCCTCTGTCAAATAAATAAATAAAATCTTTTAAAAAATAAAAATAAAAAAAACAGCAGGCTGCTCCCTGACGTTCTCTGCCTCCTTACCCTGGCTCTCATTTTCCTTATGGCAGTTATCATCACCTGACATCATGCACATTTATTGGTTGATGCACCTACTGTCTAGCTCCCTCACCAAGCTACATGAGCACAGGGCCTTTGGAGGTTGTGTTGTGCTTGCAGCCCAACTCCTAAGACCGTGCATGGCATGTGCTCGGCATTCAGCAAATACCCGTGAACAAATCCAAATTACAGCTTCTGTGTAAAATGTCAGTGATAATGATCACCACCTTCTTACTGAGTATTTCTGATGCATTATCCTATCCAATTGTCCGGAGAGCCCAATAAAGTAGGTATTCTTCCCCCATTTTATAGGCAGGGTACAGAGTGACTAAATGACCTACCCAAAGCCATTCAGCTACAGGTTAGTGCAGGTAGGAGTGGACCATGAGATGCCACATCCTGGAGCCCATGGGCTGGACCATCTGCCTTGCTCCCTCTGCTCACCTCCCACACATACCATGTGACCATGACTCTCATTGTCCACCTACCACTTTGCCTCCTCAGCCATGATCTGACCTGAGCATCAGAGCAGAGTGAGGTCCTTCATGAAATGCAAATTACATGCAACCCACAAGCACCAAATTGCCTTTCTTATTTATTTTTTCCTGCGCAGGACTGTCCTGGTTGTTATAAAAAAAAATAATAAGCCACTGAAAAATAATGATGCCGCACGGATGCCATGGAGATATTTGGAGATATATAAAGCCTGCCCGTGCTTTAATTGGCTTCCTGCCACTGTGTGCAAAATTAACTAGATGAGAATGCTATTAACTGCTCTGAAGAAAACATTTATTCACAAGAAAGCCACATAACGAGGGACTCGTCAACGCGAGAGCAAATGTCGGCGTCTCTCAGATAAGGCAGAATGGCTCATTCAAACAGCAGAAAACTGTAAAACTCTCTCAAGATTGGGGCCATCATGCAGAGTGACACCAAAGAAAAGATTCAAGCCGATAAAATCGAACTTCCAGTTTTTGCCATCCACTTCTCAATGTCCCTCCCTCCATCACTCTAGGACTTGCCCTGATCACCTCTCACCAGGTGATTGAGAAAAAACCCTCTTCACTGAACCTGAATGCCCACCAATACTCTCTCCACATTAAGAAGAGAAAACTTTTTAAGAGTTTACATCTGATCACGCCACATGCCTGCTTAAAACCCCTCGGTGTCTTCCCAAGGCACCCAAGATAAATATCAAATTCTTCACCACAGCCTCTGTAGTCAGTGGAATGGTACACACACCCCCCCCCCAAATACATATCCGCTGGGACCCGTGAATGTTGCCCCATTTGTGAAAAAAAGGGCCCTTGTAGATGTAATTATGTTAAGGATCTTTAGACGAAATTATCCTGGATTATCCAGCTGGGCCCTAAATCTAATGACAAGTGTCCTTATGAGAGAAAGGCAAAAGGAGCTTTGACACAGAAGAGGAGAAGACACGGAGGGGAAGGCTGTGTGAACAGGGAGGAGAGATTGGGGTAATGCAGCCACAAACTGGGGACACATGGAGCCTCCCAAAGTTGGGAGAAACAAGGAAGGATGCTCGCCGAGAGCCTTTGGAGGGAGCATGGCCTTGCTGACACCTTGTTCAGACTTCTGCCCTCCAGAACTATGGAGAATGAATTTCTATTGTTTGAAGCCACCTGGTTTGGGATAATTTGGTACGACAGCCACAGGAAGGTAATACAGCCTCCAAAGTCTCCATCTGGCCCCTCACACTTGCCCTCTCCTCTGCCACCCTGCCCTTCTTCACTCACCCAAATGCAACAAGCTTCCTGCACACCCCAGGGCCTTTGCACATGCTGTTGCCTCTGTCTGCTCCTAGTTAACTTCTCCACCTTCAGAGAGCAGCACAATTATCGCTCCCCTCAGGAAGCCTTTCCTGATGTCATTGGCCGAACACTCCCTATTTGATTCCCCGTTACAGACCTTCCCAATATCAAGTAGCTCCCGCCACTTACTACTGCAAAGGTGTGGGGCTCAGCCACCTCCCTCACCAGAACTGCTCTGCAAGGGTGGGGACTCCTGTCTCCAGAGCTATGCACACACAGTGCTTGATACATAATAGACCCCCAAATATTCGAATGAGTGAAGGGAAGAGTAATTTAGAGAATCTCAAAAACAGGTACAATAGCCAGATATCAAGTAAACCCATCAAACTAAAAAGGGAAGAACAAACCAAAAAACAAAACAAAACAAAACAAAACAAAGGTCCCTGGGGTGAGCAGGCAAATTAGCCTGGCTTGTTTTCCCAAAACCACATCAAAGTTTTCAAAACCAACTTTCAGAGCCTACAGATGGTGTCAAACCAGGACTCCCTGTCTCCCACGTTCCCCAGACTTGGCAGAACTAATTTCCTCATTAAGGATCATTTTCAGCCCTGCCCCCACTGAACTGGAATATTCCCAGAGAACAAGTCAAAGGCTCCAGCCACTTGCAAGAAGATAAAAATTCAGTGAAGTGGGTGGCCGGCACACCATGGCCCTTTTAAAAGCTCCTCTCTGGCTAATGGGATGTTCAGCTCCAAATGAGAACTTTCAGAACTACATTAGCACACGTTTGGGGCCATTTTTCTCTGTTCAGAGCTGGACACTTGACTGGAGGGGAAGCCAGCCAGCAATCCGGGGGGACGAGGGGTGGGGGACTCAGGGAGAAACAGTGAGGAAGGGCCGTTTTCCAGCAACAGACTTGTTTCCTTCTCATGCTCTCCAGACTCAAACTCATCAAGCCCCTACGAAAAGCCAACCCAGAAATGAAGGGGAACAGAAAAAAAGCCAGGATCGAGTTGCGGTCAGGGAGAGAGAGAGACAGGTGGCTCTGGAGTCAGGCTTGGGTCAAATCCCAAACTCGAGATCTGCCACGGGCCAAATCCCGGGCAAGTTATTTAGCCTCTTTTATTCTTGTTCCCTCATCTATAGAGCAGGGGTTTAAGTGGTCCATTCAACAAACACTTGGGAGTACCAGCAAGGTGCTGGGGCCGGGACACAGGGGAGGTGAGTGGACGCCTCCAGCACAGCATGAAGGTACCACTTACCCTCAGGCACGTGCCCAACCCCAAAGTGAACCCCTCGAATGTTGTTCCCCACCCTCCTCCCGTGCCTTGCGTTGGCCCTGGGGCTGGCTGCTGGGGTCCACCAAAGACCACCACCAAGGCCGTTTTGCTGTTTTGCATAAAGTCTACGAGCTGAAGGGGAAGAAAGTTGCCTACCCCTCGTGACACTAATCCCCGGGCCACAACAAAAACAGCAAAGAAACTGCACCTCGACGTTCTTAAAAGGTAATTCCATCTCCCGCTGAAAAACCACTTGTGTGTCCCAGGCTTGGGTGAATTTATCAAACACACACAGCTACCTAGCAATCTTCCCGGAGAGCAGGATTAGAGGCCAAAGGAAATGAACGCAAACAGACCCCGTAAAGATGAGTATCTCCCAGACCCACTCTGCCGGGGTGTACGTCCTCCCCACCGCACATCCCCACCGCACAGGGGGTCTAGACCGCAAGCGCTGAAATTACCTCCACTCCATGCAGTGTAAATAGAACAGGCTGAAATCAGCGAGTCTCTACTTTGCAAAGAAACCACGGAGGAAAAGGACAAAACAGGACAAAACAGCAAGGTCTGGGTGAAAGCTGAGTCTCGTTTTCAGGGCCTGGTTTGATCTGCACACTGCTTCTTATGGGGTTCCAATAGAGGACCTATAATCTCCAGGATTATCTGGATTTCAAGGAGGATATTTCCTATTCACGGATGGAGGAAATTCATACTCATACCTTCGCGGTGAAGGGTTCCTGAGCTGCATGTGCCCCTGGAAAGATCTTTTGCATCTGTTGTCTTCAGTCACGGAAACCCGGCTTTCCAAATAGCTGTAGCCACTAAAACCGTATGCCACCCACCGCCACCTCCCACCAAGTGGACAAGTGGAACAACATGTTTCCAGTGTGGAAGGAGAAACGGGTCACGGGTAAAGCCAAAGGAATCCAACTGCCACTGATCTCGGATCTGACTTCAGCACCCCTTCAACACTGGGCAATGCAGCCATTCCTTGCAACCAGACCACTGGGGAGAGAAGGAATCCGAATCCCTGAAGAGCACTGGTTTGGGACCCTGGAAGGCCACTAAGCAAGAGTGTCAAAAAGCACGTGTTCCTGAATCATACCCCTGTCCAAACCCCTGGCCCATTCTGTACTAAGTGAAACAAGATACTCAGTCTCTCTAGACCTTGATTTCCTCATCTGTAGGATGGGAATGATAATGGTATCTACCTCACGGGGCCATTGTGAAGACCGCATGAGATGACCATAGAAAGCTCTCCGTGCTTCTTAGCGTATCGGCCATGTAGGCCATTAGTGGTTCCGAGCAAGGCAGATACTCTCCCCCCACTTGCATTCGTCTCCTCAGGCTGCTATAACCAACTCCCACAAACTGGGTGGCTTAAAACAACAGAAATTTATTTTCTCACATCTCTGGAGGCTGGAAGTTGAAAATCAATGTGTTGGCAGAGCCACTTTCCTTCCCAAAGAATCCCTCCCGGCCTCCGACATCTTCCAAGGGCTCCGGGCGATCCTTGGCGTTTCTTGGCTTGTAGCTGCTCACTCCCATTCGTTTCTGTCTCTGTCTTCACGTAGCCTTCTCCTCTGTGTGTCTCTGCGTCCGAGTGTCCCTCACCTCATTTTCTAAGAACACCAGTCAGTGGATTGAGGGCTCACCCGAATCCAGAATGACCTCGTCTTAAGTTGATTCCATCTGCAAAGACTCTTATGCCAAATGTGGTCACATTCTGAGGTTCCAGGTGGACATCGTTGTGGGGAGATACTACTCAACCCACTCACCACTGACGCTCTCCCTAATCCTGAAAATCGCCAGGAAGAAGACCCCAGCAACTTCCTTCAGCAGACATCTTTCAAGATACCCACAGCCCACCTGGTTCCGGTCTGAAGAATCCCACCACCCACTGAGCTTGCACGACATGGACCCACCCCCCGCAGCAAAAGGTGACTCGATGAGGGTGGACTTTTGACCTAGGATGGGCCGATCGGATTCTCTCTCTTGGGATTTTGGAGCTGGGACCCAGTGCGTCCGGTTAGTTAGCTGCAGACACTGCACTGTGAGGATGCAAAGAGACAGGGGGTAAACAGAGGGGCAGGGAGGCGATCACCTTCCCCTCCCAGGCTTTACAATGCCAGATCTTCCAACTTTTCAACTACAGTCCTCTACACCTGAGGTCAGCACACTGTGGCACTCCCGCCAAATGTGGCCCCCCACTTGTTTTTATAAATAAAGTTCTTTTGGAACGTAGCCACCTCCACTCATACTGTCGAGCACAGCTCTCACATGGTAAGCATTGAATTAGTTGCAGCAGGGACTTGCAAAGCCTAAAGGACTATCTGGCCCTTCACAGAAAAGGTTTGCTGACCTCTGCATTACACCAAGCTCAAGATCCAATGGAAAAGAATCTCAAGATGGAATGATTTTAATTAGAAGGCAAGTCTACTTACTTAGTCTAAGATCAGAGAGGAGGGCACAGTCAGAAGGGCTCATGTGTCTGGCCTTTTATTTAGTGGTATGTCCCACAAATATTCCTTACTAAGGGCCTCCTCTGTGCCCAGCCCTGGGCTAGATGCTGTGACCTGGACCAGCCGGGCACTGCCACCAAGCAGCTTAGGGTTCATTCAGGGATGTTTAATTCCAACTCTGGAAAGTGCTACAGGAGGGCAGTCCTGGGTGCTCTGAGAGCGGACCAGAGCCATGAAGCTTAGTGAAGAAAGCCTGGAAGTTTCCCTGCAGAAGCTAAGGCCAGTGGGGGGAGCAGAGATTAGTCAGGCAAAGGACATTCCCCGAGGGGGAGACACATGTGCTATTTCTCCCCTGCCCTGAAAAATATCAGCGTTGTAAACATTTGTTCCAATGCTCTTCCAGTTACATGAAAGTCCCACTTATGTATCAAGAATCAGGGACACGGGGGACGCCTGGGTGGCTCAGTCATTAAGTGTCTGCCTTCGAGCCCCACATCGGGCTCCCTGCTCCGCGGGAAGCCTGCTTCTCCCTCTCCCACCCCGCCCCCCACTTGTGTTCCCTCTCTCGTGTCTCTCTCTGTCAAATAAATAAATAAAATCTTAAAAAAAAAAAAAAGAATCAGGGACATGGGACACAAGATGCAGGGGCTCAGGGATACCATTTCCTAGCTCCTCTATGCACAGGGGCAGGTGCTCTGTGCAGGTGCACAGTGGCAGGTGCCCTAGAGACACGAAGCAGAGGTCCCTAACCCAGTCTTTATCCTGATAACTTCAGATCCTATAGCCCTAGCCTCAAGCGTGGGACGTGGCTTGTGGCAAAACAGCTACATGTGCCTTTTGCTGCTGGATGACAGTTTCCAACTGCTTCATTACCATCAGTACCCAGAAACCACATTTGCAGCTAAGTGCTCTCAGCCCTAATTGGTTCCTGACAGATTGGGCCATAACAAAGCACTTAGAACCCGCCACGCAAGGTTGGGGCCAGGGGTTGCCCTCCTCCGTGAAAATTCTTGCTGGGAAATCTAGCCTGCTGGTGGGGTGGGAGGGCCCAGGCTTGGGAATCCACCTATCTGGAACTCATTCCCAGCACCTCCACCCACTGCCCTGAGCCTCAGTGTGCTCATCTGTAAAATGGGGTGATGACACCTGCTTCACAGAGCTGGTAGGACAAAGTGAGACATGACCATAGGGTCTAAAACTCACAGAGTGCCCCCCATGTGCAGAACATTTAGCTGAGTGTTTCAAGTGCATTCACCAATGACAACTTCCAATCCCATAAAATCATCTGCAGTGATCAACCCCACAGACAAGGAGGTGAAACTCAAAGCGGTGACAGCACTTGTCCACATGCCCATAAGGGATAGCCTCTTCTCTCTCAGTATTAGTCATTCTGCTTGGAAAACAGATTTACAAGTATCCCAGTCGCATATGTAGAGACAGAAAGCAGATCAGCAGTTGTGTGGAGCTGGGACAGAAGTAGGGATTCATGGCAAATGGGCCCAAGTGGTCTTTTTGGGGGGTGACGGACAGGTTCTAAAACTGGGGTATGGTGAAGGTTGCATATTCTGTAAACTGACTAAAATGCATTGCGTTGTACTTAAAATGGGTGAACTTTATGGTATGCAAATTAACACATAAACACATGATTATGCTTTCAAAAAGTAGCCTGGTCAATCTAATAGCTCTAGATACGAAATAGACATTGTAATCGATGAGAGGGTTAAAATGCATAGGAAAACATGTCTCCACAAAAACATGAGCATCTATGTTCACAGCAGCCCTATTCACAACAGCCGAAAGGTAGAAACAGCCGAACGTCCATCAACTGATGCATGGATAAACAAAACGTGATCTATCCATACATGGGAATCCTACTCAGCCATGAAAAGGAAAGATATACCGACACCTGCTACAACAGGGATGACCCTCGAAAACATGGTTCTAAGTGAAAGAAGCCAGACACAAAGGGTCATGTAGTACATGATTTTAGGGTGACAAAAATGGCCTAGGGTCAGATGGTGATAACGATCGTACAACTCTGTGACCATACTGAAAACCACTGAATTGTACACTTTAAACAGGTGAACTGTATGGCAGGAGAATTTTAGTTCAATAAGGCTGTTAAAAAAAGCAGAATAAAATAAATAAGGAGGGTTAGCTGTCATCTTAATACAGCCAGTGTTCAAAGCTGAGCTGTACCACCTTCTAGCTCCGTGACACTGAGCTGGTGCCTTGGCCTCTCTGAGCTTTGGCTGCATCGTATACAAAAAGAAGGGTGTGAATCATAAGAGGTGAGGACAGCAGAGTCCCACTATCCCCCATCTATTCCAACTGGGATTCTGACTCTAAAACCAGCATCAAGGCGTGGCCATCTGGGGAGGGCTGCCAGCGAGCTACCAATACTCTCCAGCCCACCACGTCCCTCTGGATCAAGGATCTCTAGCACTGTTTCCCCCAGGGTGCTCCTCGGAATACTAGTTCCAATAGCTCTTGAGAGCTACCATACGAATGAAAAGGTCCCTGAGGCAAATCAGAGAGTGATACCTACAAACTCAAATCAGAACTCTGTTCTCCCACGATTCCAGCGCCAGTCTCTCTGCGCCTGATCTCGTGGGATCCTCTTAAGAACAGGGAGGTAGGGGCTGGGATGTCCCCTCATCTCTAGTGATAAAGGGGCTTGCTCAGTGAAGGAACAGTGGTGCTAACACTTGAGCTTCTTTCAGGGGTGGGGCCCCACCTGAAGACGGAGTGCTCCCATGCGGTCACTCCAGCATCGACCTCCCTGTAGGGCCACTAAGGTCTCCACTGAGACTCCTGTTCCCACCCCCCCATCCACCACTGCCCCCTTCCCGATTGCCTGGGGCTCCCAAGGCTGCTGTGACAATGACCACAACCTGAATGGCATTACACAACACAGATGCACATGCACATTCCGTCCAGCCCCGGAAGTTGGAAGGTCAACAGGTCGCGCAGATCTAACATCAAGTTGTCAGCAAAGGCTCTGGGGGAAAAGCCAACTTGCCTTTTCTGGCTTCTGGCGGCTGCCTGGGTTCCCTGGCTTATGACCACTCCCCTCCACCTTCAGATCTGTTATCACACTTCTGAATCTCTCCCCGCCTGCCTTCCTCTTGCAAGGACCTGTATTCTTATCATCTCCCCGTTACAAGATTCTTAACTTAATCACATTCTTAACTTTTACCCTCTATGGTAGTGTATGCACAAGTCCCAGGATGCGGACATCTTTGGAAGAGGGCCATCAGTCTGCCTCCTCCACCCATCTGGCTTCCAATCTTTTCTTCCCCACATGTTGACCCCAAGAGCACTTCCTAGTAAATGCCCTGGTCCCTATTTTTGATCTGAGAGGCTGCTTCTCAAAGAACTTCACCTAATGATCATTGGGCTACATGCTCTTTATGTCTTATCGACTTCAGTGACCCAGAAGGGACTGAAGGGGTCAAATGTCTTGTCTAAGGTCATCAGCCTAGTTGGTAGCAAGTTGGCTTGACCTCAAACATCTGGAGTTGAACTCTGTCCCCCAGAAAGATATGTCTAGGTCCCAGCCCCCAGTACCTCTGAAGGGGACCTTATTTGGAAATAAGGTTTTTGCAGATGTGATTAAGTTAAGGATCTCAAGATGATATCATCCTGGATGTAGGGTGGGCCCCAAATCCAAGGACTGACTGGTGTCTTTAAAGAGGAAGAAGAGAAAGATCCGAGATACACAGAGGAGACAGCCAGGGGAAGATGCAAGCAAAGATTTGAGAGAAGCGTTTACAAGCCTAGGAATGTCAAGGATTGCCGGCAACCACCAGAAGCTAAGAGAGAGGCAAGTGACAGATTCTTATTCAGATGCTCCAAAAGGAAGTAACCTTGAAGCCATCTTGATTTGGACTTCTGGCCTCCTGAACCATGAGAGAATACATTTCTGTTATTTAAACCATGCATTTTGTGGTCATTTGTTACAGCAGCCCTGGAAGACGGATACTTCCAACTCCTAAAATGTCAGTTCTTAACCTCTACGTGAAGTTTTCTTCCCTGAGTGAGGCCTTTGAAGGAATGTCAGGGGATGGCATCAGCAGGAATAGGAAGCAGGGTCAGGAGGAAGCAGGTTACAATACAGACGGGCCACTTGGGAGGCAAGGAGTTGTGCACCTATCTACAACCGGATGGATTTCACACAGCGATGAGCACTATGGCTGGGTGTGTGGAAAGTGTGATGGATTTGGAGGAGGGACACTGGCACACCCGGGGGAGTCAAGGAAGGCTCCCTGGAGGAGACACCTTACTTGAGTGTTAAAGAATAAATGGGAGTTCACCAGGGGAAAAAGACAATAAAGAGCTTGGAGAAAGGAACAAGTAAATGACACGTGGTCGAGGGTTGCTGGAGAGGAACGTGGAAGGACGGAACACGCAGATGGAGAAGCAGATGCAGCCCTCTCCAAACTCCTGGCTGAGAGCAGCCACATAAATCATTCACTCAACCAACATTTATTGAGTTTCTACTGAGTGCAGGCAGCAGGCTGGAGACCCAGCTGGAGATGAGACACCTTCCCATAGGAATCACAATCTAACTGATGGTCTTTCAGACGGGGCCAGATAATTCTTCGTTGTGAGGGGCTGTCCTGTGCATTGTAGGTTATCAAGCAGCATCTCTGGTCTCTACCTATGAGATGCCAGTAGCATTCTCATTCCCAATCGTGACAACCAAGACTGACTCCAGGCATTGCCCAGTGACTCCTAGGGAGCAAAATCACCCCAATTGAGAACCACTGGCCTATATAAGAGACAGATTCTAAATGCACTTGACTGTAAAGAGTCTAGATTCTTATCCTAACGGGAAAAAAAAAAGGTCACAGAGTGGGTTTGCTCCCACCTCTCAAGGGGGCGGATCTGGATAGGACCTTGGCATCTGAGAGGTATTTGAAAAATCATCTGTAAGGCAGGTGGAATATTGAATCCAAGCCCCGAATCTAAGGAGAGAAACAAGTGAATAAAACATAGCGAGACCCGACAGGTAATGATGCCATCTGAATACGGCCTCTTGCTCCGAACCATCAAACCATCGCTTCTGTTTTGTTTAAAGAAAAAAATGACCAACACAAAAATTGGCAGGTGACATCAAAGGCCTTGGGGGCATCTGGATTTCATTATCTGCCTCTCATCTTTTATTTAACAAGGAAGTGGGAATGTTTCCAGGCATTTGGGGGAATGAAAATCATGGAGCATTCAAGCACATTACAAAGAGGGCTATGTATGAAGGCTGGGCTGGGTGATGGGGGAGCCCGGGGTGCTCACACCTCCCTGTACCCCGGCTGGCCTTGGCCACTGGGGCAGAGGAACCTGATACAGGAACACAGTGTAGACAGAAGCAAATTTAAAAGCTTTGGAGTCCTGGGTTCAAATCTGATCTGCCCCTGCAGGTTGCAGGGTGGGGCTTTGGGCACGTTACCTTCACCTCTGAGGGACTCAGTTTCTTCATTGAAGCTCTGAGAATAATCAGACCCATGGTTGTAAGAATTCAAGGGGCCATACAGAGCCTTTAGCTCAGGGCCTAACACATACTAGGGACGGGAAAAAATGGGAAGTACCATGACGCTGGTGGTTTTTTAGCAGACGCAAGCTCTGTCCCCTGCCCACGTCTCTAGCACCATGTCACACATCTCCTCATTCACCAGGCTCCATCCATACCAACCTTCCCTCCGTGAACACACTAACACTGCTCCTGCCTCAAGACCTAGGCATGTGCTATCCCCCTCCGGGCAGGGACGTCTCACTCCACTCTGCCCTTGGCCAATGTCTACATGTCCTTGAGAGCGTGACTTAAATGTCACTCAATCGGAGATACTTCCTTCAACTGTCCCTCCTAAGCCAGATCCTCCTGGCCTTAACCCTCATTGGGCCCTTTATTTTCCTTCCTATCCCTTACCACAATTTTAGGGTTTGTATAATTCTATGTGTAATTAGCCTCTTTACAGGCTATTGTTGCCCCTGTGTACTACAAGACCAGGGACATGGGTTGGCTGACAGGCTTACAATCAAATACATAAAATCATTTCAATGTGTCCGAAGTGCTATGAAGGAAACACACAGGGCACTGAGATCGAAGATGACAAGGTGGTCAGGAAGCCCTCTCTGAGCAGTGGAAGCTGAGATCGGAATGATTAGAAGGAGTCAGCCATGCAAATAACAGGAGTGGAGATGGGGAAGGTGTTCCAGGGAAAGGGAAGGCACGAGCAAAGGCCCTGAGGCAGGAAGTGTTTGCGTGCTCTGGGAACTCACTGGACACCAGTGTGGCTGGAGCTCTCTGGAGAATGGTTTAGAGGACAACAGTCATGATTGGGAGGCAGTCACAGTGTGGGAAGAGCCACATGAAGGGTGGATGGAGTCAAGACAGATGTTGGATTTGTCATGACCTTAAGCTCTGGCAGAGATGCCCTTTGCTACCTCCCACGATATACACACCAGTCGGCACTCCTGTGGGTTAGGAAGAAAGCCTGAAGAACCCCCTGCGGCCAGCTGTGTGCCACGAGGAGTTGGCCCACTGGCATGGGGGTGAGGGAGACTGACGACTGGCCTATGCCTTTTCTCTGCTCCTCCCTTAGCCTGCCCTTCATGGATGGAGGAGGCAGGGCTGAGCTCACGGCCCATCTCCCTTCCCATGCAGGCCGCATACATGCATACATGTGAGGCTTGCGGGGTGTAAGGCCCCCAAGACCCAGATGTGAGTCACCCACACCAGCCCTCGCAGGCCCGGAAGAAGGCTGCCGGGGAACTGTGCTTGTCAGCAGTGATCAGGACTCTCGCTCCTCGTTCTCTTTAGCCGGAGGAGGCAGGTGAGGTAGAAGACCAAGGTGCACAAGCCTTCCTTATCTTCCCTGCAGCAGAAACAAACAAACAAACGAACAAACAAAAACACCTCATCTCCATTAACAAGATACTCCCAAGCTCCCCTCCAGGGGACAGGCCTTGGGAGGTGATGGTAACTCTTCCTAAGAAAGAATGAAGTCTGGGGACAGGGTCCCAGCGTGGGGCTGGGGAGGGGAGAGGAGGAGAGCCACAAAGACCACGGCCAGGAACGCCCCAGGAGCTTGGCAATGGAGACCCTCAGAAACATCAGCGGCTGGAATCGGGGAGAAGGGGTTCTTCCCCCCTGCCCTGCAGCAGGAGCACTCTCTCCATCTCCCACCTGGGCTTCCTTCCCTCCACCGGTAAAACGGGGCAATGAGTTTAGTCTCTACCCTCTAGAGTAAGTGATACAGCGGTGTTAAAGGGCTTAACGTGGCATTTGCCACGTGGGAGGGAATTCTGCCTCCGGACTCAAGATTGCAACATTAACTCCAGCCAAGACTGCCTGCCTCAGCAGCCCCGACAACTCCATGAGTCAATTTCTTAAAATCTCTCAGGCAGAGATAGAGATGATATAGCTGGAGACGTAGAGATAGGGAGACAGACACACACACATTCTATGGGTCTGTTTCTCTAGAGAAGGCTCACTGAGTTTGGTATGTTAGTTAAGACTCTCCAAAAGGATGCACATCACAGGGTTAAAAGCAGTTATTTAGGGACGACGGCGGGGGGGGGGGGGGGGGGGCGGGGCAGAACTTTCATTGATTAGTAAATAGAGTGCTGTGCACCTTTGTATAATTTGTCTCTGTTACACCAGCACAGATTAATTACCTTTACCATTTAAAATAAGGGAAGGTAGGGAAATGGGAAGAACAGGACAAATCAAGAAGAGGAAGGTCTGTCCAGCCTCCACCGTTCTAACCTTCGCCCTCTCCTCCCTCCCCTCTTCTGTAAGCCCTGATGAGCAGGTCCTGGAGAAAGGGCTTCTAGAGTGAGGCGAGATGGGGCTGCTCCCCAGGGAATGAGGCAAAAACACAAATTACTCCCAGGGGCTGACTCAATTTCAAGTGCTTGAGCTCCCCGGATGACAGCAACCCACTGCTTCTAAGTCGGATTTAAATGAGTTCCGCACAGCATTACTTGTGATGTTTGGGGGCTGGGGAAGGCAAATTATTCCCCAATCTTTTACTTCATCCCTTTCGCCTTCGTCGAAGAGGTCAGAATGAAGAAGAGGAATTTTCTCTCCTGATTTGGGGGCAGGACCAGGAGAAGCAGCAAGCTCTTCATTATCAAAGCTGGGATCGTTAAATATTCATCCAAATGCCTGTCACCGTTCCAGGAGGACGAGTGGATTTAAGGTTCGAATCTCACTGATCTATTATTCTTTTTGGAGCCCCAGGTGGAACTCTTTCATGCAGTTGCAAATTATAAGACCGTGCCATTCCTTGAAGGGAACTTTAAGTAATCAAATGTATGCAACTTCTTCTTCACCCTGACATGTGACCTCCTACGCTGAATCTCATGCAGAAAGGCAAAAGAAGGAGCAGGGAGGAACTGAGGAGGGCAGCCCGTGCCCATCTGCCCCTAGAGATCAGCTAAGCGGGAGAAGGATTCTCAGAGTCTAGGAACAAGGGAAGAAGAGGAGGAGTCAGAAGAGGGGAGAAGGGCAGCCAGGAGAGAAAGAAATCATCCCGTTTCATCACTACAACAACCTTTGAGGCAGGAATTATGTTCCAAGAGGTTAAGTGACCTGCCCAAGGTCACATAGCACACCCCAGGGATTTGAATCTGACCTCTAAGCCCTGTGCCCGACAGCAGCTGCCTCCAGATTCACACAGACATCTCATGGGTCCCTCTTTACCAGTGCTTCTCAACCAGGGATGACTGCCCTCCAGGAGACCTCTTTGGTTGTCACAGCTTGGGGAGGGCCGAGCTACTGGCATCTAGTAGGTAGGCGCTGGGGAAGCTGGTACACACCCACCACACGAGAACTGTGTAGCGCCGAATGCCAACAGGGTCAAGGCGGAGAAACTGAGCTATGCAGAGGGTATTCACCATCACCCTCGTGAATCCCGGCTTCTGGCTCTCATCCTGGGAGTCTAGAAACTCCACCCAGCACTCATATTTTTGCCCCGTGCCCAGGACAAAACTCACCTGTAGTGAGCAGGTATTTGGGGAATTCTTGCCTTTCTGTGTTGCCCCTGGATACATAAATTCTCATCTAAATTCATGCTCACGCTCACAGTTTCATGATGGCGAGAGGCACAAACTTCTCATTAAGGGCATGGTCTAAGTTTCTCTCCACTGAGAGCAGTAAGAATCTGGGCTCCTTTGAAATGAAGCGCGGCCGTAATTAACATTAATGAAGCCCCTAAGTCAGCCCACGTGCCAACAGGCAAGGATCACGGCAGCAGGGTCTAGGAGCCACAACCACCCCCATCCTACCCCCCGCCCCCCATGCAAATAAAATGTTAACATTCAGGAAGAACTGGGGGATCCAAAGAGGAAACTCCATCTCCCATTTCAGCTGCCTAGGAACCGAAAAGGTCCACAGGAGCCTTGGACCAGGGGCTCAGAGGATTTGAGGGAATTCGGGGGAGAAAATTCAGCTCTTTTGAGTGTATACAGAGATTAAGTGTCTGGGGCAGACAAGGGACATCCTCCTCTGATTTAATCCCCACAACGTTAAAAGAAGTTAATCTCAGTGTTGTCCCCATTTTATAAATAAGAAGTCAACACACTTTTTTCAGTTAAGGGCCAGATGTGGATATTTTTTACTTTGTAGGCTATAGAATCTCTGTTGCAACTACTCAGCTCTACCATTTCAGCACCAAAGCAGCTGTATACAACATATAAGGAATGTACCCTTCTGTCCATCCATCCATCTGTCCTTCCAACCATCCACCTATCTAACCATCCAAACGTCCCAACATCCATTCATCCATCCATCCATCCATCCATCCATCCATCCATCCCATCCCATCCAACCAACAAATATTCACTGACAATCTACCAAGTGTCAGGCACTTTGGATATCAAAGCAAATGAGTCTCCTCTAAGTCATTCCCCAGATAACTTTGGCCAAACTGGTCTTCATTCAGTTCCTGGAACATGCAGGTGCTTTCCTGCCTCAGGGCCTTTGCATATGCCTTCTCTCCCACTAAAACACCCTCTTCCATCTGCCCCCCCAACTCTTTGTATGGACACTCCCATGATCCTTCTGATCTCAGCTTCAGTTGCACAGAGGACCTTCCTGACCCCACCTATCATTCTCAATCCCAGTACCCTCCATGTTTCTTTCATAGCACTTGGGACAATTTGAAATGTTTCATGTATTTCATTTTGAATTTGTTTTGTGGCAGCCTCCCTCATTAGAATATGAATTCCATGAAGGTGGACATCAAGTCTTTCTCGTCTGTCATTGTAGCTTCAGCATCTGGCACATAATATATATTCCACAAGTAGTTCCTGAACTAAATTAATGAATTTAAATCCAGAGAAGTTGGTTCCAAAGTATGGCTTCCACCCATTCGACCTGGCACAGTTCAGACTGCACCATCCAATATGGCAGCCACTGGCCACATGTGGCTAGTGAGCACCTAAAATGTAGCTAGTCTGAATTGAGATGTGCTGTAAGTATACAACTAGATTTGAAGACTTCACACAGAAAAAAAAAAAGTAAAATACCTCAAGTTTTTATACTGATTATGGGTTGAAATGATGTTTTGGATTCAGTGGGTAAAATGAAATGAATTATTAAAATCAATTTCACCTGTTTCCTTTCACTTTTTTAATGTGGCTACCAAAGTTTTTTTCAGTTGCATATGTGGTTTGCATAATGAGTTTATTGAGTGTTACTGGTCTAGAACCTCCCCAGCTCTATTCCCAGACTTCTCAGTAATTAGCTCTCTGATGTTGATCCAGTCCAATTAACCTCAATAGGTCTTGGTTTCTTTATGCAACAAATGAATATAAGGATTTCTGACCTGCCAACCACATGGGTTGTGGCAGCTCAAAGGAGATAATGGGGATGAAAGTGCCCACGAGAACATCTATACAAATACAAGCCCTTCTGTAATGAGATTTTCTGACTCTCTCCAAATCCCCTAGTGTGTTCTTCCCTCCCTCACTGGCTCTGGGATATGACCTAGCATCTATCTTTCCCACCTTGTGATACTCACGATCTGACTTCTGGAGTCAATATTGGTTCTTCCTCTCAAGTGACACACTGCCCCATCCTGTCCAGCCCCAGGGATGGGATTTTAGAGCTGAAGAGCTTGGCAAGACAAGCCCATCGTCAGACTCCTCAAATTCACCAAAGTCATTGTCTACTTTCCCGTCCCACTTTGGGTGATCTTTCAAGTAACGATGGCATGATCTTTCAAGTAACGATCTTTCAAGTAACAACGATAATTCAGACAATCTCCTCTTATATTACAGCTGTACACTCTTCAAGAGAGCCCTGTATAATTTAGGCTAACCAGGGGCTGAGGGTTTAATTATTTTTAAAATGTAGATGAGATATGTTGGTGTAGTCTGCCTACCATCCATCTCCCTTGGTTCCTGTAAATGCACAATCATTTGGCTTTTGAGGACCCACTCCTTCCTGAGTCTCCGCTCACTTGGTTTGTGTACAGCAGACAGGTGTGTGTACCTGTGCCAACCAGCTTATTCCACCTCCCTGGACATAGAAATGGTTTCAAAGATGGACATGAAACCCAAGCTGATTTAGTGAGGGCCAAACCCAGAACTTTGTAGGAAACTTCAAGAACCTTGCTTTTACCACTGAAGCCTGGAAGTACTTAAGACATAGAGTTGGGGGGAGCAGACAGCCACAGGAAAGCAACGCTATCATAGAGAAAGAATCAAGTTCCTTTCAAGAAAGAATCCGGAGTCCTTTCAAACTGTTTAAGCACCTAGATCCAAATATACCTGCAGCCAGCAATCCCTCTGAACTTCACAGTAACAAAAGCCAACAAATACATTTTGTGGGAAAAGCCAGTTTGAGACTTCGTTACTTGCAACCAAAAGAATCCTGTCTAATGCAAAGAGAGTTCAAGTACAGTGCATTTTAAAATAAATTTATTTTTATGACTTTTAATTAATGTAGTAACTCCCTCTAGATTAACAGTGTTGGCTAGCAGAGCTGCTAAGAATCTTTTACAACTGGACTATGAATTAAGTATAAAGAGGCTCTTCTAAGGTCACTAGAAATGCACAGAGGTCCATGAGAAGGGCACTGGGAGTATTTTATTAAAATCCGATTGTTCACTGCCTGTGGAAGAAAAACCGTGCTTGGCAAAACCAAACTTTAAATTACTGTGGCCTTCAGGGTTTTGTTCTTGTTACTTGAGAGAAACCTCCTGTCAGGCTGCTACCTGGAAAACCTCCACCTTTACCTTGAAATCCTGGCCCCAGGTCACCCTGTTGGCCAGCCCATGAGGTTAGTGGGTGGGTGGCTCATGGACAGAGGCAGATGGGGAAACTGAGGGTCACAAGTGCCCAGCCAGAATTAAGTGTATGAACTTCAAAGTCCAGCTTTGCCCTCCAAGCCAGGCTTGTCATGAAGATTAATGAGGTGATGGTTGTCAAGGGCCTGGAGGTGGTTAAAACAAAACAGCCACCCATACCCCTGGGACTATTTTTAGCCTCTTCTGCATGGGGCTTGAATACATATGTCAACAGCAGCTTTGGCCGAGCATGGCCTTTCTGCTGGTCTCTGCTCTGTTCCCTCTGCCGTATATAATTTGAATATGAAGACCCTGACAAGGTCCAAGGTAATGACATGGTGTCACCATCTCCCTAAAAGAGAGGACTTCTAACCTCCTGACCAATCACCCCCCCCAATGGACCCCAGCAGGCTTTTTGTTTTGGTGGACTTCAAGGAAAGCTCTTATTAAATGGGTCTGCCAGGGGTTGAATTTAGTATGCAAAGTGGTGACTTGTAGACTAACATCTGGACAGCAGACAAATTTTAGCTGGCTCTCACAAGGCTTATATATGGATTTGTTGGCAGCATTTTTTTAAATAGAGAAATGTCGTGTTAGAAATTCCCACTTCTGCCTTCTCTTGATAAGTTGAAATAATTCAGGACCTGCCTCCTACATGGCAACAGTGAGCTGGAGATGAGGAGTGGCTGCCCTCCCTAGGTGCAGCATGGGCTGGACTGTTTGCCCAACTCTCCACCATGCCCTACAGTGACTTCTTGAGTCACAAGCAGAATGTCACTTGCCATTCATCCTCTTACAGCAGGGCCTCTTCCTCCATTTAAACTTCCTGACGGGTCCCACTAAATATTGGAGTTTGCAAGCTCTGCAAAAAGTACATGAATTAATTGCACGGCAAATTGTTTAGGTAAAATCTAAACAAGTGGGGCGCCTGGGTGACTCAGCTGTTAAGCGTCTGCCTTCGGCTCAGGTCATGATCCCAGGGTCCTGGGATTGAGCCCCGCATCGGGCTCCCTGCTCCGCGGGAAGCCTGCTTCTCCCTCTCCCACTCCCCCTGCTTGTGTTCCCTCTCTTGCTATGTATCCCTCTGTCAAATAAATAAATAAAATCTTTAAAAAAAAAAAAAGAATTATAGTAAAGACCCAAAGCTAAAAATAAAAGATGTAAATAACTGCACTCTGTAAAAAGAGCTGCCCATGAGCCACAGTTGGGACCAGACTCCTTCCCACAAGGGTAACAAAGAGGGGGCAGAATCAGCCCCACACCCCAACTCTCACTGTCCCATCCTCCCCCGTCTATGGAAGAAGAGCAGGGGGATGGTTTGGGGTTTTGTCTTCCACCTTGTGAGGGTATGGGATTCACAAAGAGAGTGCATTCCTATTCCCCAGAAGTGCCTGCAAGAAAGAGAAACTGCTATCTCATTTCCTAGTTGTACAGAAGAACGGTTATTGCATATTTCTGGCATTGAAGTACTAGTATATGCTTTAAGTAAGCTAATCATTTAAAGAGCCATGAAATTCTAAATTTTTTTATCTAAGTATTTTAGACTCAAGCTGTCTTTACGGGCTGCTTACTATTTATTTCAGTTTACTCTTTAAAACATAGTATGTTTGGGGGATAGGATTTAATGTGTATCTTTTAAACTATACCTGGACATAAGTGGCAATGCCTCTCAGATACTGAGCAATTGGTACAGGTTCTCATTTATCATGGGCTTATACAAAAACTGGACTTTTCCTAAATTGTGATGCGATGAGCAATAGAACCTTTGCATTCAGTCCCGAAGAGTCATGAGACTCTTTGTGGTTTTGCTGCTGTTAGCGACCCAACCAGCATCATCTCTCTGGATCATTAGCAAAAAATAGTCTTGGCCCCCTACGTCCCCTCCATGCAGTTTTGGGCTGCTAGATGCTCCATGATCCACATCAAACAGGCAGGGGGTCTCCACTGCCAGGACATTGTCAATGGCATCATCCCAGATGCACAAGAACATGCCAAGAATAAATGGGAGAATCAACAGAGACAAGAAACATTTTTGATCCCTTGTAGAGATGGCTGTAAGTGTGCAGTCCTGGCTTGATGAGTCACTCATTAGGAAAGAAGAAACACGACCTTTTCTTATTGATTCCAGGAAGACTCAGGGCTGGGTGGGGGTAGAGATTTCAAGAAGTCAATCGAGTCAAAGACACGGGGAGGAATCAGACTTAGAATCTGCTTAGTAGGATGATCTTGGGACAGTGAGAACTGAGGTGGTGACTGAAGAATAAGAAAACTGGTTAATAAGAACAGGGATGCTGGGTAAAGTCACATAATGTTTTTACTCCTGGCTTAATCGATTTTCATACACACACAGACACACACACACACACACACACACACACACACAGAAGATGGCAAGGGATACAGATTGCAAAGAGACAGGAAAGAAGAAGAAATTAGCTTGGTTTTTCTCTCCCAACTGTCCAGCAAAAGAAGGGAAGTTGAGAGAGGAAGAAACAGAACAGAGAGTCCTGAAATAGACTCATATTAGTGACCAGTTTATATATAACAAAGATGCCAGGTAACTCAGTGGGCAGTGGGTGCTCTTTTCAACAAACGGTGTGGAAACCACTGTATGTTCATAGGAAAATAATGAGCCTTGACCCTTACCTCACACCATATGCAAGAACTAATGTGATATGGATAATACACCTATCATAAATGCTAAAATTATAAAGCTTCTAGAAGAAAGCAGGAGAATATCTTGGTGTCTTTGGGATTTGCAAAGATTTCTTAGGATAGAAAAAGCACTAAGCATAAAAGAAAAAAAAATGTGATAAATAGGACTCCATTAAAATGGAAAACTTTGGCTCTTTGAAAGACAACCCTAAGACAATGATAAAGGAAGCTCCAGACTGAGAAGTAGGCACAATACATGTCCTGACAAAGGGCCTACAACATAGTAATGGAAAGATAAGCAACCCAATATAATAGCAGGCAAAAGATTTGAACAGATAATTCAATAGAGAGAGAGAGAGAAAAATGGCTAGTTAAGTCCACAAAAAGATGTTTACCAACTTTAGTCATCAGGGAAATGCAAATTAATGAACTAATTAATGCAAATTAAAACACCACGAGATACCACTTTCTATTGCTATTTCAGGTTGGATAATTCTTTCCTGGAGGGTGAAGGTGGGGGCTGTTCTGTGCATTGTAGGCTGGCTATCAGCCTCCTTGGTCTCTACCCTACGTGCTAGATGCTAACAGCACCCTCCTCCCAAGTTAAGACAACCAAAAATGTATCCAGACACTGCCAAATGTTGTCTGAGGGACAAAATTTCCCCATGCTGAATACCACAGATACAAAGCCACTGACTTCTCTGGTGGGGTTGTAAAACCTACAAGCACTCTGGAAAACAGTTTGGCAGTTTCTTAGAAAGGTAAACAAATACATACACTATGAACTAGGAATTCTACTGGTGGGTACTTACCCAAGAGAAATGAAAACGTATGCTGACCAAAAAAGAAAAACAAAAAAGCCCATATAGAATGTTCATTAACAGATTCCTTCTCAATACTCCCAGACTGGAAACAATCCAAATGTCCATCAATGTGTGTGCAGTGGGCTGTCCTGTGTCCTCAAAAGATATCCCGAAGTCCTAACCTTCAGTACCTGTGAATGTGACCTCATTTGCAAACAGGGTCTTTGTAGATATAACCAAGTTCAGGGAAGATCACACTGGATGAGGGCAGGCATGAAATCTAATGACTGGCATCCTTAGAAGAAGAAGAGAGAACATACAGAGGGAAGAGGCATTGGTGGACGGAGGCAGAGATTGGAATGATGTAGCTATAAGCCAAAAAAACACCAAGGTTGCTGGGAGCCCCAAAAAGCTGGAAAAGGCAAAGAACGATCCTTCTCTAGATCCTTCAGAGGAAGCAAGGCCCAGTTGGCACCTTGATTTTGCACATCCAGCCTCCAGAACTGTGAGAAAATAAATTTCTGTTTTTTTAAGCCACCAAGTTTGTGGTACTTTGTTTTTTTTTTTTAAGATTTTATTTATTCACTTGAGAGAATGAGCGAGAGAGAGAGCACAAGCAGGGGGAGAGGCAGAGGGAGAGAGAGAAGCAGACTCCGCACTGAGCTGGGAGTCTGACGCGGGCCTCGATCCCAGGACCCTGGGATCATAACCTGAGCCGAAGGCAGATGCTTAACTAACTGAGCCACCCAGGCGCCCCAGGTTTGTGGTACTTTGTTACAACAGCCCTAGGAAACTAACACAGGGAGCTTGGCTAAATAAACCATGGTGTATTCATACAATGAAATAGTATTTTTTTAAGATTTTATTTACTTATTTGAGAGAGAGAGCACTAGCAGGGGGAGAAGCAGAGGGAGAGGAAGAAGCAGACACCCTGCTGAGCAGGGAGTCCCACGCAGGGGTCGATCGCAGGACCCTGAGATCACGACCTGAGCCGAAGGCAGATGCTTAACTGACTCAGCCACCCAGGTGTCCCAAAATATTTTTAATATAGAATAATAAAGTAATACAAAGGAATGAACTAATACATACAGTATGGATTAATTTGAAAAACATTATGTTGAGGGAAAGAAGCCAGACACAAAAGCATATGTCATAATGCATCATTCTTTTTATATCAAGTTCTGTACGAGATCTAAACTATGTGATAAAGATCAGAACGGTGGTTGCCTTCAAGGCGGGGGAGATGATTGGAGATGAGAGACATGGGGGAACTTTCCAGAGTGCATGAGAAATGTTCTATGTTGATTGGGGCGGTGGGTACCTGGGGATATCCATTGATCGAAACTCATTTAACTTCAAACCTGTGTTTTTATTTATATAGAAATTAATACTCAATTTTAGAAACCATAAATCAAGAGGCTAAAGGGGTGGGAAAAAATTGGGGAGCATGTGACCCTTTCACAGGAGAAGGGGCAGGAAAGGAGAAGAGAAGGCAAGGGGTCACATGAGAAAAAAGACCAACTGCGGAACACCAGCAACTTTGAACATTTCCAGCAAGTTTTGTCATTTTGTTACACCTGAGCTTGCCACCACGGTTAAATAAACTCACAAATTCTCCATTGGAGGCCAACTTTGCCCAGCTGCTCACAGCAAATTGGCCCAGGCAGACATCCCAGCTGCTGTCCATTAGAACCTGGGATGGAACATTAACTTCTGAGAGGCCCCTCTGGCTCCCATAGAGCCCCTAGATGCCCCATACTTCAGGAGTATTCTTGGAAATCTAAATGGACAACTGAGAAACACCAGAGATGCAGTGCCTGGTGAGGAACCCATGTGCATCCCCAGGGCCGTGAAACACTACGAGGGGGGATGACAGTCCTGCAGCCCTCACCCCCCCACACACACCCCCCCGACGGCACCAGGCTTTCATTTCATGCAATGCTGCAGACCTGGCTGGGGGCAAGCTGCAGACGTTACCAGGTAAGGAAGTAGCAGCCAGAGGCCAAAGTCTCCTATGCTGCCCCCACTCACGGCCAAGCCACGCCAGGGGGTCACTGCAAATGTGGGGAGAGGCCAAAATCCTTAACTTTAGCTCCAGATAGTCCAGAGTTCAAGTGCAGAGACTGCTTCTCCCCAGGGATCTGTATGCCATCAATTCCTCATCTGGGAAATGGGAAAAATGTTCCATGGTTTGGTTTAAGGGATGCCTACCTGTCAGGAACCGATGCTCAATAAATACTGGTTTCTTTTTGTGAAATGCAGTCAGGAGCACCCTTGACATGAGGTTGTAAATGCCCCATGAATTTTATCCCTTGCTAATAAAAGTGTTCCCTGCCAGCCCTTCTTTTTCTATAGCCTTGGCATTTGACAAAACACTTCTATGCACATCGCTGCGTCTGGCCACATAACAGCCCTTTCAAAAGGGTGATGCTGCTTTGCCTCTCCATGGACTTTGGTCCCAGCTGGCTCAGCGAAAGAGCACCCCTCTTGTGCAGATGTGTTAGAGCAGCTCTAGGGAAGGGTCCCCACAAATTCACACTCAGGACGGGGCTTGCCATGTGAGTCGATAAGCATTGCTTGAATACAATGGTGTATTAGTCATGTTCAGAAATTGAATTCCCGGCAAGGACAACTCTAAGAGATTTGTCAAAAAAGAACAGTAAAGAATGCTTCCTCTGGCATTGGCCAGTAATGCTTCCACATTACTCTGCCTGGCAGGGCTGGAAATGATGAGGCAGGTGTCTTCAGCAGGGCCAACGTCTCTCACCCCCATTCCTGCCTTAAAGGGGCATAGCTGGAAAAGGGCCATCCTGTGCAGCTTCTCTCATATTCATTGTGTAATAGGGAGAGCACTGGCCCAAGAATCAGAAGGAATGGCCTCCAATGATGCGGGGGGTGGGTGGGGGGGTAGAAAAATCATCTGTCCATCTATCCATCCATCCGTCCATCCATCCATCCATCCACCTACCCAACCATCCACCCACCCACCCACTCATCCACTCATCTACCCATCCATCCATGTATCCATCCATCCATCCATCCAAAAAATATTCATTGAGAATTTAACTATGTACCCAATGCTGTATTGAGTAGAGAAGTAAAAGAAATGAGTAAGACAGGGTCTACTTGAAAGAACTCACAGGCTAGGAGAACAATACATACTTAAAACCTGCTGGATGAACAAATGACAGACATGGGCAACTATTGAGACAGCCTACTATACGTATGGTCATGAGTTCAGCCTCTGGGTCAGATTTGTATCACATCTGCCACTTCAGCTAAGGCCAGGAGTCTGCAAACATTTTCTGGAAGGGCCAACTAGTATATCTTTTAGGCTCTCCAGGGTATACAATCTCAGTTGCAATTACTCAGCGTGAAAACAACTGTGAACAATATGTCAATGGATGAGTGCGGCTGTGTTCCAATAAAACTTTATTTACAAACACAGGTGGAGGGCCAGATTGGGCCCTCAAGTGGTTGTTTGCCAATCCCTGAGAGAGAAGGCATGACCCTGGGTGAGTTATATAATCTCCTTATCTCTCAGTCGCCTTTACTACATAAGATAGATGGTGATAACTGCTACTTCATAAGGTGATATAAGTTGATACTACACATAAAGCACAGTGCCCA
This sequence comes from Callorhinus ursinus, assembly GCF_003265705.2. NCBI lineage: Eukaryota > Metazoa > Chordata > Mammalia > Carnivora > Otariidae > Callorhinus > Callorhinus ursinus. The sequence goes on along the minus strand of NW_027397103.1, from coordinate 4,433,789 downwards.
TAACATGGTAAGGATGCAATGTTAGCTCTATTATTATTATTATTATTATTATTATTATTATTATTATTTGCACTACTGTATGATAATGGAAGTGTGCAGACAGAGGCAGAAAGGAGTGCAGGGTCAGCTCCACATGAGGGAAACCAGATGTAACAGTGGGGCCCTGAGCCCTTCTGCATTGACCTGTCAGAACAAGGTCAGAGCCTACCTAACTTCTCCGCAGGGCTGGGCTGCTGTCCAAAATGCTTTCTGAAGACTGAAAAACCCTCAGGTTCTTGCACACAGTGTTTCTGTGACACAAAGGGTGTAAGAAAATGAAGCTGTACCTTCCCAGAGCAAAGAATATGTCTCTTAGACACTCCTCCTCATCTTCCCTGAAAACAAAATGTTTTACGTCTCAACCTCTTGGAGAGTGAAATCCAAGCCGGTGCCAACCTCAGGTCCCATGAGAGGGCATCCACCACAGCTCAACCTCCACCCCAGATACTTCCCAGCCCCGCTCAGTGATGAAAGTCCAAGTAGCTGCTAAAGCTGTGACCGACTCAGCTGACAGACACAGAAGGGCCACCTCCCTAATGGATACTTCATGATCCTAAAGCATGGCCAGGCTGGAAGGAAAGACCCAGTGGCTGTCTCCTGAAAATCATCAAGGACCACTCTAGAGAATGAACCCCGCCGGCTCTCCTGGTAGCTTCCAGAAGCCCAGCCATGGCGGAGGGGCCCCCAGCTGGAGGCCTAGAGAGTTGTTAATATTGTTATTCTTCCTCCATTAATTCAAGTTAATAAATACCTCCAGCCTAAGGGGAGCAGGAGGAGGAAGCGGAGAGCTCATTGCTAGTGACCAGAGAGCCCCTGGCCATGCTCATTTCACATTCATTTCAAATTACAGAGTCCCACTAGGGCCCATCAGGAGCCAGAGGCCAGGAGGCCATCGGAGGTGATGCATGTGGGGAAGCGAGCAGCACTAAAGGGGGGTCAAGGGCTCCCTTCTCTGCCACCAGCCACCAGGAGCAAGATGGCACGGCCTCCTGTTGACTTCTGCTTACCTGTGTCACCAGAGCCACACTCTCCCGTGTCCTGGAAGGCACACTGCATACCTGAAAGAATTAATTAATGGGAAACAGGAAGAAAAGGGCTCAGAGCAACTGGACTGAGGCCTCGAGGCCAAAACGAGCCTCTCTGAAAATGATGCCCAGGAAGTCATGCCCCTCCATGCTGAGAGGCTTTTCCAGAGGTTCCCTACTGCCTATCTCCAGGATAAACTCCAAACTGCCCAAGAGCACTTCCTTAACCCTCCCCTCCCACCCACCCCATGCCAGACACACACACACACACACACACACACACACACACACACACACACACACTCACACTCACACACACACAAAGTCTAGCCCCCCAGTTTTCAGTTCCCCAACCGGCCCTGGCTCCTAGGCCTTTCCACCTGCTAGTGTTCTGCCTGGACAACTCTCTTCACCTGGTCACCTCCCACTCAATCTCATCTTAGGTCAGGGGTGGGCAAACTACAGCCTGAAGGCCAAATGCAGCCCACTACTTGTTTTTGTAAATAAAGTTTTATTGGAACACCACCATGCCCATCCACTGGCAAACCACCTATGGCTGCTTTTGCTTTACTACTGCAGAGTTGGGTGAATGCAAGAGAGACCATAGGGCTGCAGAGCCTAATGTATTTACTACCTGAGCCCTTACAAGGAAAGTTTTCCAACCCCTGTCGTAGATGACAATTCCTCCCGGAAGCTGCCTCTAGCTCCCTCGAATGTTTTAGGGGCTCTTGATCTGCGTTCCCTCAGCCCTAGTGTTATTTCCTCTCCCCTAAACCTTTTCCTACTGAATTATACAACTGATGCTTCCATCAAACAACAACAACAACAAAAACCAAAAGGCAGCTAAATCAGCCAGGAAGAAGTCAAGTTTTCACTATTTGCAGATGACCTGATACCCTATATAGAAAACCCAAAAGACTCCACAAAAAAAAAAACTGCTAGAACTGATCAATGAATTCAGTAAAGTCACAGGATACAAAACCAGTGTACAGAAATCTGTTGCATTTCTATACATCAATAATGAAGCAGCAGAAAGAAAAATTAAGGAACCAATCCCGTTTACAACTGCCGCAAAAACAGTAAGATACCTAGGAATAAACCTAACCCAAAAGATGAAAGACCTGTACCCAGAAAACCATAAAACACTGATGAAAGAAATTGAAAATGACACAAAGAAATGGAAAGACATTCCATGTTCCTGGATTGGAAGAAGAAATATTGTTAAAATGTCTACTGGTGCAGCCACTCTGGAAAACAGTATGGAGGTTCCTCAAAAAGTTAAAAATAGAGATACCCTATGACCCAGCAATCACACTACTAGGCATGTATCCATAGAATACAAAAATAGTGATTCAAAGGGGCACATGCACCCCAATGTTTATAGCAGCAATGTCCACAATAGCCAAACTATGGAAAGAGCCCAGATGTCCATCGAGAGAGGAATGGATAAAGAAGATGTGGTGTATATATACAATGGAATATTACTCAGCCATCAAAAAGAATGAAATCTTGCCATTTGCAATGACATGGATGGAACCAGAGGGTATTACGCTAAGTAGAAAAAGTCAGAGAAAGACAAATACCATATAATTTCACTCATATGTGGAATTTAAGAAACAAAACAGATGAACATAGGGGAAGGGAAGGAAAAATAAAAATAAGATGAAAACAGAGAAGGAGGCAAACTATAAGAGACTCTTAACTCTAGGGAACAAACTGAGGGTTGCTGGAGGGGATGGGGTGGGGGAGGGGTAACTGGGTGATGGGCATTAAGGAGGCCACTTGAAGTAATGAGCACTGGGTGTTATATGCAACTGATGAATTACTAAATCCTACCCCTGAAACTAATATATGTTAAATAAGTTGAATTTAAAATAAAAAATAATAAAATAGATAAAATAAAATGTCTATACTACCCAAAGTGACCTATACATTTAATGCAATCCCTATCAAAATACCACCAGCATTTCTCACAGAGCTAGAACAAACAATTCTAAAATTTGTATGGAACCACAAAAGACCTTGAACAGCCAAAGCCATCTTGAAAAAGCAAAACAAAGCTGGAGGCATCACAACTCCAGACTTCAAGTTATATTACAAAGCTGTAGGGTTCAAAACAATATGACACTGGCACAAAAACAGACACATAGATCAGTGGAACAGAATAGAAAACCCAGAAATGAACCCACAACTGTATGGTCAACTAATCTTTGACAAAGCAGGAAAAAAATAGCCAGTAGGGAAAGACAGTCTCTTCAACAAATGGTGCTGGGAAAACTGGACAGCAATATGCAAAAGAATGAAACTGGACCATTTCCTTACACCATACACAGAAATAAATTCAAAATGGATTAAAGACCTAAATGTGGGACTTGAAACCATAAGAATCCGAGAGGAGAACACAGGCAGTAACCTCTTGATATTGGCCGTAGCGACTTCTTTCTAGATCTGTCTCCTGAGGCAAGGGAACAAAAGCAAAAATAAACTATTGGGACTACCTCAAAGTAAAAAGCTTCTGCACAGCAAAGGAAACAATCAACAAAACTAAAAGGCAACCTTCGGAATGGAAGAAGATATTTGCAAATGACACATCTGATAAAGGGTTAGTATCCAAAATATAAAGAACTTATAAAACTCAACACCCAAAAAATGAATAATCCCATGGGCAGAAGATATGAGTAGACATTTTTCCAAAGAAAACATACAGACACATGAAAAGATGCTCAACATCACTTACCATCAGGGAAATGCCAATCAAACCAACAATAAGATATCACCTCACACCTGGCAGGGTGGCTAAACTCAATAACACAGGAAACAACAGGTGTTGGCAAGGTTGTGGAGAAAGGGGAACCCTCTTGCACTGTTGGTAGGAATGCAAATTGGTGCAGCCATGTGGAAAACAGTATGGAGTTTCCTCAAAAAGTTAAAACAGAATTACCCTACAATCCAGCAATTGCACTACTGGGTATTTACCCAAAGAATACAAAATACTAATTCAAAGGGATAAGGCATTCTGATGTTTGGCAGCATTATCTACAACAGCCAAATTATGGAAACAGCCCAAGTATCCATCGACCGATGAATGGATAAAGAAGATGTGGTATATGTATACAATGGAATATTACTCAGCCATAAAAAAGAATGAAATCTTGCCATTTGCAACCATGTGGATGGATCTAGAGATATAATGCCAAGCAAAATACATCCATCAGAGAAAGAAAAACGCCATATGATTTCACTCACATATGGGATTTAAGAAACAAAACAAGCATGGGGGAGAAAAAGAGAGAGGCAAATCAAGAAAGACTTTTAGCTATAGAGAATGAACTGATGCTTACCCGGGGGCGGTGGGGGTGTGTGTGTGTGTGTGTGAAATAGATCATGGGGATTAAGGAGGGCATTTGTCATGATGAGCACCAGGGAATGTTTGGAAGTGATAAATCTCTAACTTGTATACCTGAAACTAATATTACACTGTGTGTTAATTAACTGGAATTTAATTAAAAACTTAAAAATAAATAAATAATAAATAAATTGATCCTTCCAGGCTGTCTCCTCTAAACCCTGAGCTCCGCGAGGGGAAGGCTGGGGTTTTTTTTGTTTTTTTTTTTACAACTCTGGCACCCCAGATCTCTGATACATCAAAAGCCCTGAAAAATAAGTTTGCAGAATGAAAGAATGAGCAAGCGAGTAAGGGTTCCGCTGCAGTGTTAAAGAACCCAATGACCCCACTAAAGAGAGTACAACTAATGCACGCTGTTGATGCCCTGATATGGACACCGCACAGCAGCAGTATTTCTTTGAGAGGAACGGAGAAAAGGGGAAGGCTCAGGCATTAGTCCTGTCCAAAGAACAAAAAAAGGCCCCAAAGTATCTCCTGGGGGACTGTTTCCAGAGCAACACGAGGGAGAAGTGAGGAAAGGCTCACTAACAGGTGGGGCGTGGACTATTATTCCAAGTTGGGAACCCAACTCTAAATCCCACCGTTGCTTCCAAGGTAGCCCCACTGGTCCTCTGCATCCTGCTCAACACACATTACTATTTTAGTCTGCTAACTAATCGCTCTTTTCTGCTCAGTTGTAACCTCCTGGAAAGTAGGGGTCATTTGCTCACCAGGGAATCCCTGCAGGACTTGGCACCATGTAGGCAAAAACGAATGACCCATGAATGAAGGAATGAATGAATGAAATAAAACTCAATCCTCAAAGCCTCCCATCTGGCTTATAATGGTACAGAGTTACAGGTGGGGCCAGATTTCACTCTGGGGTGGACAAAGGACTGGCCCCTGACCCAATAAGGAACATAGAAGAGCCCTGTTTAATAGGGTGGTCATGACTGTTCCGTGGCTACCTTCCAACTGGCATGCTGAGGCTACACACTTGGCCTTAAGTAGCTTCTCCATCATGGCCTCTAGGTTCTGGAGGCATTTCTGTGGTCTCAGCTGTCCCCAGCCTTGCTCCCAACCTCTGCCTTGGCTTTCAAAGGTCTCACTGACTGCCTGCCTCGGTGCAACCACTCCATGTGATGCTGGTGTCATGCCCCCAGACAGGCCCCCCATTATCTTAAATCCAAGTGCTGGGCAGCTGCCCTCAGGTTGCCATCCAGGAGCCAAAGCACAGGGGAGAAGGTGGCCCTGGAAGGAATTTGTATGTCTCCCCATTTATCACACTAAAAGGCTACATTTCAAATTCCATCAATGAGGTCAAATATCAAGATAGAGCGCGGTGCCTTCTCTTTCCAGAAATGGCACCACCCTGTGGAGCGAGTAGATTTGGGGCATTTAATTTGGCAACCAAGGGACATTCCCTCCCGGAAGGCTGGCGCCTGCAAGAGCAGAGCAAAGGGAGGGAAGCAGGAGAAGCGAAAAACTCAACATGATTACCACAAGGATAGATAAAAAGAAACCATAAATTTTACTTGATGAATGAAGTCTCTCGGGAAACCCTGCAGTGTCCTGTACGCGAGATGGGTGCTTATGCCTAGGCACCTCAAACCCGAATCTAAGTCTCACATTTTTCCTTTTATCAGGGTAATAACAATCACTATAATTATGCGTTCAAGATACCAGCCCTATGCAAACTGTAGCATTTCACTTGTGAAGCATTCTGCGGTTTGCATAAACAACAGGCCTGTAGCATCATGCTGCTGGATGATTTGGGGAACGTGCATCTATGAGATAATCACAGTGCCATAAAACCACAGGGTGCCCTAAATAGTAGCTAAAAAAATATGTTTACCAGCTTAAGGATGACCCTCTCCCTCCGGTTCTTTCTTACCTCTAGCTTAGTTTCACATTCTAAGTCACCTCCCCCATCAAGAGAAGAACCATTTGTCCTAACCTATAGAATGAGGACTCTGGGAAAAGACAAGAAATCAGTATTCATCAAACATTCCACTTCTGATGGACTGATAGCAACTTTCCCAGAATGTTGTCTTGAGAAGGATTCTGAACTCATACCGGGGTCTGCGAGAAAATGCCTGCCCTTGGGACTGGATGGGGAACGGCCAGCCTTAGACTTAGCAGATACACCAACCTTCCCTTTGGCCATTTGACCATAGTTGAACCAGGTCGAAATGGGTACTGAAATGTCTCCCCCGCCTCTGTACCCAGCCAACTCAAATACATCCCCACGAGGTCCCATTAAAATTTCACTTACTCACTTCTGCATGCCTTGGCATTGTTTCCTTCTACTCAGCAAAAATAAACACCCCCTTGTTCAAACATGTAAAGTGATCAAATGTGTGAATTCTACATCTGCTTCTATTCTGGTACTTCCGATGCTGACCAGGGGGATCTGCCTCCACATTCATCTCCATATCCCTATTCTTACCCCAGTGCCTGGTCCACAGTAGGGGCCTGGCAAATATTTGTTGAATTCATGTTCCATGTGAACAAATTCCATCATCTTCATCTCACCCCGAGAGTTTTAAAAACAATAAGGGGTATGGATATGTTTCCACAAAGGGGAGATTTCCAACAAGCTCATTGCAGAGTAGGAGGGCTCTCCCCTTCTAAGAACCAGGCTCCGCAGCTCAGAGGGAGGCATGGAAATTAACAAAGTGGAGAACCACAGGAGAAGCTTCACACCTCACCTGTAATGCAAACTCTTCCATCTACTACAACTCTTCCTCCTACCTCTGTGAACTTGTGTGTTTCATCCACTTTTGAAAGTTAAATCTGACCTTTTGTGGTAGGAAGATAACTTTGAGGTGGTACTTCCCAAACTTTATTCATGGTCTGAACTGCTTTCCAAAGCTCTGCCATATCAAAGTACACCTTATTTACTTACTGGTTCTTTAAACTGATTATTATTATTATTATTATTATTATTTGCTAGTCTCTTAAGCACCAACTTCTAATAAATCCTGGATCTGATGTGTCAGCCACACTTTTTTTGAATAGCACTTAAATGCTGACATAATTTGAAAGGTTTCATGTTGTCCCATGTGCCTCCTAAAGTCATCTGGCCTGCCTCAGGGCTTGCAGTCCCGGAGTGTCCAAATCATGGCCCTAACGGATTTCTCCACAAACACAGATCAACAACATAGTAAAGCTGTGCCTTCTCCAGGGCTGTCCTCACCAGGGATTCAAACCCAAGTGTCTCTTGGGCAGAAGTCAACACTATCCGAGAAGCAGTAGGGTGCAGCAGTTACGGGATTTGGAGTCAGGGTTGCATCTGAACTCTGGCTCCCACTTAGTGGCTGCGACCCTAAGCAATTTCTCCATGTTCTCTGAGCCTCAGTCTCTCTGTGTGTAATATGGGGATAAAGACAACACCCACCTCACATGGGGTGCTATGGGAATTAAACAAGAAAATGTCTGAGGCATCACGGGCACTCACTAAATCACCGATGCTGATATTATTATTATTATTTAAAGATTTATTTATTTATTTTAGAGAAAGAACATCGGCGTGTGAGTGGGGGGAAGGGCAGAGGGAGAGGGAGAATCCTCAAGCAGACTCCCCGCTGAGCGCGGAGCCCAACGTGGGGCTCGATCCCAGGACCCTGAGATCATGATCTCAGCTGAAATCAAGAGTCAGACACTCAACTGATGAGCCACCCAAGTGACCTGGATGCTGATATTATTATCGATACCCATTCATTTAACAAATGCATACAAAGTGTCCGTTGAATTCTCACTAAGAAACTAGTGCTGAGAAAGACTGGCAGGACCCTGACAAAGGTAGGAGTGGTGGTGAAGACATTCTAGGGAATAAGACAGATGGACAACAACTGTAGAAGGCAGCTGGAGATCAGGCAAGGTGAACCATGGGGAGCCACCATCGGGGAGCTGGGAGCTGACATAAGCCCCCATCCCTGACCAGGGCACAGGATCAGGGAAGAGTCCCAGGAGGGAGTTTCGGCACATGGTTAGACTGCCATACTTGGGATCTGACTATTTAATAGAACCTGGCACATCCCAGCCAGATGATAATAATGAAAGTGATAAACAAGGATAAGAAAGACAATAATATTAGCTCAGTGCAGATGATCTCCCAGCAGGCTGGACCTCAGCCACCTTCCCTCTGGGCAGCTCCTCTAGAAGAACCCCTGGTCTTGTCATCCATCTAGGATAAAGAGAAAGTAGTAAGGAGAGAAGGAAATCACTTTCCCCCTGTGGCTCTGAATACTTACCTGATGGTCAAAAGCAAAAGGCAAACAGGTGGCAACACCAGCCTTCTAAGACCATCTGATTTCATAGACTCTAGAAAAATCCACTAGGACCAAAATATCTGCCCCAACCCCAGTCTTAGTGCCTGAGCCTTCCTTTGATCCTTGAAAGTGCTGCAATCTCAAAGAGATCCTCCCTCCCCCAAAATACAATTTTAATGTATTAAATAAATACATTGGCCCTGTAATTCCACTTTGAAGGATGCCTCTTAAAGAAACTCTTATACCTATGCACAAAGAAATACGTACAGGAATTTCTACTGCAACTCCACAGTTACAATAGTAAAGGCGGGGAAGCAACCAAGATGTCCATCAAAAGGAGAATCGTGCCATAAACAAAGGCACGTCCATACAATGGAATATTATACAGCAGATGAAAGTAAATGACTAGAAACTATGTGTGTATCACCATGAATAGATTCCAAAAATGTTGAGTGAAGAAAAGCAAGTAACAATGATATATCCATATTTATATACCAGTTATGAGAAAAGTTTAAAGCTTACAAAACAACACCTACCCATATACAGGAAGGACATCCTCTGAAGTGGGTTTGTAGCTGCCTCTGGGAAGAAGTAGCAGAAATGGGGGTGAGTTTTCAGGGGGATCTTCAACCTCACCTGTTAGTTGTTGTTGTTGGGGAAAAAACAGCAAAGCAAATAGGAAAAAACGTTCACATGCATTCATTCTGAGTAGCGGGACCTAAATGTCCATTCTATTAGTGATTGCATTTTTCTATATACTTTATAATTTCTCAGAAAATTACACCCCTCAGGGGACAACCCCTGAGGACTATTACTGTGAAGTAAGGGTCTGGGAACCAGAAAAGAAGAGATACTGCATGCCTTTGTGATAGCCAGCTGTGTTCTGGCAGAGCCTGCCTGCCCACTGCTACTAGAAAAAGATCAGGAGGTCTGAGGTTCTGTCAAGGGTTAGCACATCATCATAATAGCAGTGATATTAATAAGAGCCAATGCTTACTTTGCACAATGCTAAGCTCTTTACAAATAGTATCTTATACATGAAAAAAAGAGAGAACACCTGGCTTCAGATAGAGATTCCACATCTTCTTGTGCCAGAAAATAAGGCAATGCTCAAAGAAAGACAAGAACATGTCTAAAGGATGCAGGAACCAGCTTGAAGGGGCTTCTGCTGGCCAGATGGAAGACAACTGAGCAACAGAATAAATAGAGACAGTAAAGGACTATAACCTACTGAACTAAGTAGGAATCCATGAGGCCACATGGATATAAACAAAGAAAGAAGGGGAAGTTTTTCCTTTTCAGTAGAAAGCCGACCAGCAAATATGGAAGAAATGATGGAATTAGAAATGACCATTTGGAAACCATCACAATAATACTTGATTCAGGCAAGAATCATCAGTGGATGTTAAAATCAGTGGTGGAATTTTGAGTAACAAAATATTTACATGGTTTCCAAGTATCTCCCCATTAGATACATACTAACCTCAATGGGTAAAATAGTTAACTATACAGTACAGAAATGGGCAGACACCACCTCCACCAAATGATCATAATTAGCAATACCAGTAATTCAGATCAACATGTATTTCCTGCTCTGATCACTTCTCGGCTAAAATTGTATAACCTGAATCTAATCATAAAGAAACATCAGACAAACCCAAATTGAGAGATGGTCTATAAAATAGAGCATGTCCCAGGGGCACTTCCTCATCAAAGGAAACTAAGGGGTCATGATAACGTGATTCACCACATGATCTGCATTTTTCTTTTGCTCTGGGACAACTGAAACCTGAATAAAGTTACACAACTAGGAAGTGGTGAAGTCAGGATGCAAACCCAGGCCATCTGGCTCCAGAGTCCACGCCCTTACCCGTCCCATCCTCCAGTGTCCCCATGGACTTTGGGTGAGAATGAGCTGCAACTCTGGTGCTTAGTCTGAATGAGCTTGGGACAAAGCATGTTCCCTCTTAAAGCCTATTTCCTCACTTGCAAAATGGGATTAAATAAAATAAACCATGCAAAGTACCAGTATACAATAAGTGTTCAATAAGTGATGGCCATCATGCATATTATTAGAATTATCATTCAATCAACAAACCTTTCATTTAGTGGAAATGTATTGTGTACCGAGCTTAATGCAACCACATTAATGATGACCTGTTTTAGTTTGGGTCCCCTCAAAATCAGACCCTAAGAGAAATTTTGGGGTGCAAGCAGTATATTTGGGAGGTGATCCCAGGAAGTATGATGAAGTGGAGAGGTCATGGGGCTCGGTCCCTCTGGGGACCCCCCAGGAAAGTGTATAGAACAGGAGACAGAGGCAGGTTCCAGAGAGGTAAAACTTCTCCACATATAATCAGATCAAATCTCACTGGAATAATATCTTCAGTTATTCCTTGTAAATAACAAGGTACTTCTGATGAAATACTGTGTTACCCAGCTCACAGCACACCTGACCACAACAGTTTCCGACAAAATAAGCACACTGCTGAGCTAATTTTTCATGCTGGAACTTCAGAGCTGCTATGTCAATAGGAATGTGGTGATGAACGATGTCTCACTGGTGTTTTTATAAGCCTCTGGGGCAAATACAAGGAGATGGTTTTGATGCTATTTAGAAAGCCAGACTTATTTTAAATGGGTCTCTTTGGACACATCATAGGACTGACAGATTCAGCAGCTTGAGGGGAAGGATGAGGTCTCAATAAGGGTAGAAGCCTATTCTTGCTCTAGACCTAGGAAAGTGGGCCTGGAATCTGGGAGAGGGGGCACTAGGTCAATAGCTGGCCAGGAAGATGGGGCTGTGGATAAAATTTTCTTATGCAAAATAGTAACAATACTTTAAAAAAATCGATAAGCATAGATTTTACTGGAAATATTTAAAAATTATATTATATATAATATACATATTATATAGTAGTATATAGATTACAAAAGATCTCATTAAAGACCTCACCAATTCAAAATAAGAAACTCAGTGTGAATTGGTGACAAATCCACCTTATAAGATTTTTAAGGAGGGGCTCCTGGGTGGCTCAGTTGGTTAAGCGACTGCCTTCGGCTCAGGTCATCATCCTGGAGTCCCGGGATCGAGTCCCACATCGGGCTCCCTGCTCAGCAGGGAGTCTGCTTCTCTCTCTCCCTCTGCCTGCCATTCCACCTGCTTGTACTCTCTCTCTCTCTCAAATAAATAAATAAAATCTTAAAAAAAAAAAAAAGATTTTTAAAGAGAAGCTATGGAAAAGAGTGAACACCACTTTTCGTCCTCTGCAAATGGGAATTTGACCTTGGCCTGATTCTCTAGGTCTGATCCTCTGAACACCCCTAAAGTGGAAACATCAACTGTTTTAGTAGACTGCATTGCTCGTGGTAGAACTGCCTCTGGTTGGCAGATTGCATATGGACTGGAGTTCTCACCATGAAATTGAAATACCTCAGGAGGGATCCACAGCCTTGGGGACCCTTGAGCTGCATGACTGTTATAACTACGCATGTCCCCTGCAGGGCCCCTGGGAGCTACGTGGATGGAGCCACTACAAGAGCAACTGCGCCCTAAGTCCGGATGGCTCCCACACCTCCTTAACATGGGTCTCATCACCTTGCTCTTGAAATGCCACTTGGAGGTGGGGGCAAGGAAGAGTAGCCCCTGAGGACCCACAGAAAAGATACCTGAGGCTACCCCATATCCTCCAAGTCAATCTAATGCCAAGTGTGACCTAAAGTAATCTTATGTGTCTGAATGCTTAATTAGACCTAAAAGGACCCCTTGCGTGAGCATGGCAGAAGCCTTCCTTTTTATTTTTTATTTTTATTTATTTATTTTTAAAGATTTTATTTATTCATCTGAGACACAGAGATACAGAGAGAGAGAAAGCATGAGCAGGGAGAGAGGCAGAGGGAGAGGGAGAAGCAGGCTCCTTGCTGAGCCAGGAGCCCGATGTGGGACTCGATCCCAGGACTCTGGGATCACGACCTGAGCCGAAGGTAGACGCCTAACCATCTGGGCCACCCAGGCGTCCCAGAAGCCTTCCTTTTTAATGAATATACTATTATATACAAACTAATCACTCCACTCGTGCCCTTACAAATCCATTAGAGTTTGTTGTAATAATCAGCACAATGATCTATAGGTATGTGTCAGTGAGTATCAGGGCTTGTAATTAGTTTTCTAAGACAAACAAAAAGATCCCTCCTGAAATCTTAAGTGCTTAATTAAGCTGTTGAGCAAAGCCTGTTCATACTAGCTACAAATGATATAGCCCAGGCCATGGACAGATTCTGAATTCGCTGGAACCAGAATGAGGATGAGTGTGGGTCTCCTTCAGCCTGGTTGCCTTGCTCGCCGGCCACCTGAGGTTTTTCACATGCTCCCCCAGAAAAGCAGGGCTGCAACATGTCATACCTAAACAATACAGAGGTCTGAGAGCAGAGGCGTGCACAAAGGCACCTTCCAGGTGTGCTTCGGGAAAACAGAAGAATTTCTAAAAGCGATAAAGTGGGAGAAGGTCGTAAATGGAATATTCATGTTTATGCAGGACTGACAAAGTCACGTCACATTAGTAAATGTATAGAGTATGGTTCTGATTATGAAGAAAGTAAACTAAATATATTATATATGCCCTATGCAAGGATTCCCAGCAAAGGATTCCTGCAGTTCTAGCCTCTCTCTATTGCAAGGGGAAGGGAGACCTTGACCTTGTATGGCCTACACTTTATATTGCCTGTATTTTCAAAATAAAGATGTGTCTAGAAACGACTTCTGTAATGAAAACAAAATTGTAATTGAAAATCACCTTTAAAAAAGATTTGCAAAAAAGGGAAGGGGTTCACAATGAAATTCCTCTTGAATACGGAGCTTCTCCCATGCATTTAAAATGGGATCCATGGGGCACCTGGTGGCTCCGTTGTTAAGCGGCTGCCTTCAGCTCAGGTCATGATCCCAGGGTTCTGGGATCGAGCCCTGCATCAGGCTCCCTGTTCGGCAGGAAGCCTGCTTCTCCCTCTCCCACTCCCACTCCCCCTGCTTGTGTTCCCTCTCTCACTGTCTCTTTCTCTCTCTCTGTCAAATAAATAAATAAAATCTTTTAAAAATAAATAAATAAATAAGCAAGTAAATAAACAAAATGGGATCCGTTTTCAGAAATCCAGCTTACCCTTTTGGATGCTCTGACAAGAGAAAGCAGGTGATTTGTGTCACAGGAGGGCAGACAGACAGATGAATGTGAAGACGTACCACTCCTAATGTACCTAAGAATTGTTAGGTTTTTCCTTTTTCCAATACCATGGCCATGGGATCCCTGGACTGAAGGCGAGGTGACCAGAATCCCTGAGATTGCATGGACTTAATTTTCCAAATGGCTGAAGGTAAGGAATCAATGCCAACTGATCCATGTAAGTGTGGCCACAGAGCCAGAGGGAGAAAACTGGTAAGAACACTGGGGAGACTCTTGATAACCCCCAGTGTCTAAGTCTAACTGTATCTACAGGATTATATCCACAGAGCCATGTCAGTGTTTTTCAATCTTTTTTTTGAGTATGATCCTTTAAGGAAACATTTTGGATTTTTGTCCTAATTGTCACCCCTAATGAACTTTTGATACCACAAACATACCATATGTCTGTTTATGTAAGTGGCTCTTTGGAGGGCCACAAACTATTGTAATATCAGGTTGGGGGTTTTTCTGTTTTTAGTTTTTTTGGGTTTTTTGCCTTCCTCCACCAGGAACTGATTTTGGTCCCCTGGGGATGATTTCAGCTCTGTTGAAGAAACACTCTGTATGTTTATGTCATGTGTATATACATTCTATACAAACACATACACAGAAAACAAAGGACCAGCATATACTTTCCCCTTTCCTCATCAATTTCCTGTGTTGTCTCAATTTCCACAATAATCACGTGTTACTTTTAGCCAGGGGAGGGGGGGGCGGAGTCTTTCCCCCCACGTGTATATATGTGCGTATATGTGTGTGTGTTAAAAATGCCATGTAAGTAAAACCACACACTTAAATGTAAAAAAAAAAAAGGAAAGGAAAAGAAGAAAGTAAATAGGACTTTGAGAATGAATACTAGGCAGAAAAAATGGTTTTGACTAAGATCAGTCATAGCAGTTCTGATATTTTCCAGCATACCAAGGCTCCCAATGGAGGTGAGAGATGTGCTATGGCTAATATTTTCTTTTCTTGCCATGCTTTCTTCTAGAAATGCCTGTGGTATACTATTAGGGACAGGCTTGGAACCCAAACAGACCATCTGATACACACCACCATGGATATGCCGAGGGTAAAGGATCTAAAACCTAGCCTTCCTCCAGCCTGAAACCTACTAGGGTCTTGGGGCTTGAAAACTCACAAGAATCAATGGTCTTGAGAGACTCAGATCTGTTCAGAAAGTCCTGTGACTTCTGAAACTCTGCTTTATCCATTAAAGGGCAATAAAGGTAGACTTAGGACAGCCAAGTTGGCAACAAAGAACCAGGCCCAGCAAGGGTACAGGGTTGAAAAAGAGAAGAAACCAGACATGAAACAGACTAATGAAACCAGAATGAGGTGAGTAATTCAGGATAAAGGGCTGGCTTCTCAAACCTTCTCACCTAATCCCTGATGGGGTTTCTTCTAGCATCAAAGCCGTCCAGAGTAGAAAGAGCCACCAGAGTAAGAATAACACACACACACACACACACACACACACACACACACACACACACAAATATATGTGTGCGTGTGTGTGTGTTTCATAAAACAACTCTAATAGTTAGCCTCACTACATGTAATACATCCCAATATCTAGCCGAGGCTATTCTATTTCATTTCCTTAATGCTGGTTGCAGCTCATTAAAATGGTGCCGCCATCCACAAATGGCTCATGACCACGGATTCAATAGCACACACGTATTCCAACCCCTCTGGTTCACAGATGAAACTAAGACTCGGATTAAACGCAAGGTCACAAGGCTACTCCCTTGCAGAACCAGGACTAGCTCAGACCAAGGCAAATGTTGGCTGTTCTCAGTCTACTTACTGGAACTCAACTCAACTAATGTGTCTCTGAAAACCCTTCCCTAATTCGGTTGAATTTCTTCCCCTGCTTCCCCTGCCCATACAGTCCAAAGTGCCATTGTCTCTGTCATGGATTTTTTCTTTAATTCCCAAAGGCCAGGTACCCTAAAATCCCTGTGGATCTAATGACTGAGTCCAAGGCCAAGTGGTCACACTGCATCTCTACATCATGAACCTGACCACTCTGCTGCTTCCATGCCATGAATCTCAGCATCCTGTGAAGTGAGCCAGGAGAAGTACCTTCTTCAAGGAAGTGGTGAACTTGCTAAATTGGACAGAAGAACCCTGATGGACAAAGCTGAACTTGGCCTAAATCCTGATAGACAATTTCTAAAACAGCTGATGGTAGACGAGTCGATTTGGAAGGCCTTGAAAAAGTAGGTGATTCAACCCTATCCAGACAAAGTAAATCCCTCAGGGGTCTGGGGAAAGGCTCACATTTAAAGTGCGATACTGGCATAAAAATAGACACATAGGCTGATGGAACAGAATCAAAGGCCCAGAAATAAACCCAAGTATATGTGGTCAACTAATATTTGACAAGGGAGCCAAGAACACTCAAAGAGGAAGGATAATGTCTTCAATAAATGGCATTGGATAACTGAATATTCACAAGCAAAAGAACAGAACTGGATCCCTACCTTATACCATTTACAAAAATTAACTCAAAATGAATTAAAGAGTTAAACATAAGTCCTGAAAGCATAACTCTGAGAAGAAACCATAGGGGAAAAGCTCCTTGGTGACTTCTTTGGATATGATAACCAGAAGTACAAGCAACAGAGGCAAAAATCAACAGATGGAATGATACCAAACTAAAAAGCTCCCGCACAGCAGAAAAGAAAAGAAAAAGCAACCTATGGAGCGGGAGAAAATATTTGCCAATCTGATAAGGCATTAATATCCAAATTATATAAGAAACTCTTACAACTCAATAGCAAAAAGTCATCATCATCTGATTTTTAAATGGGCAGAGAACCTGAATAGACATTTTTTCCAAAGAAGACATACAAATGGCCAACAGATCCATGAAAAGCTGCTCAACATCACTCATCATCAGGGACATGCAAATCAAAACCGCAATGAGACAACACCTCACTCCCATTAGAATGGGTATTATCAAAAAGACAAGAGATGATAAGTTCTGGTAGGGATGTGAAGAAAAGGGAACCCTCGTGCACCACCGGTGGGAATGTAAATTGGTGCAACAACTATGGAAAACAGTATGGAGGTTCCACAAAAAAATTAAAATAGAACTACCCTATGATCTAGCCATTCTACTTCTGGGTATAGATACAGAGGAGATGAAATTGCCATCTGGAAGAGACATCTGCACCCCCTTGTTCATTGCAGCATTATTCATAGTACCCAACACATGGAAGCAACCTAAGCGTCTGTCGACAGATGAATGGATAAAGAAAATGTTACACACACAATGGAATATTATTCAGCCATAAAAAGGAAGGAAATCTTGCCATTTGCAACAACATGGATGGACCTTGAGGGGCATTATGCTGAGTGAAATCGGTCAGACAGAGAAAGACAAACACCGCATGATCTCACTTATATGTAGAATCTAAAAACATCAAACAGAAACAGAGAATCAAAGGTGGTTGCCCGGGGTTGGGGGCTGAGGGAAATGGGGAGATGTGGGCTAAAAGATGAAAAGTTCTAGTTATAAGATGAATAAGTTTTGGGGATCTAGTGCCCAGCCTAGTGACTATAGTTAACAATACCGTATTACATACTTGGAAGTTGCTAAGAGAATAAATCTTAAATATGCTCACCACAAAAAAAAATCCTGTGAGGTGATGGAGGTGTTAACTAACCTTATCGTGGTAATCATTTTGCAATACCTCTGTGTGTTAAATCATCATCTTGCACACCTTAAATGTACATAACATTATATGTCGATAAAGCTAGAGAAAGCCCCTAAAGGTCGGCCTCTCTCACTTCACCCCTTCCTTATAGAGCAAAGATCATGTGTCCATAGAGCCTTCTTTCAAGTTCCACAACTCCTGGGGCTCAGCACAGGGAGGGGTGAGGGAGATGCGCAGTTGGGAGAAACCACAGCCTCAGACCATGAGTGACCATCATATGTGATCATGCCTTCCACCTTGAAGACCTTCCCGGTGCCTTATAAGGGAGAATCATTCTCTATAGCACGGCTTCTGACAGAGCAAACTACAGCCTGGGGCACCAAACTCAGCCAGGCCCCTATTTTTTTTTTTTTTTTACAAATAAAGTTTTATTGGAACATCGCCATGTCCATTCATTTACCTGTTGTCCACGGCTGCTTCTGCTCCATTGGGAGAGGTGCAGACCACATGGCCCACCAAACCTAAAATATTCACGATCTGGCCCTCTACAGAAAAAGTTTGCCAACCCCTAGCTTTCCTAACTCTTTGTTGCTGTTGTTGTAAATGTGGGTACCTCATGTAAGTGAATTCATACATAAGTGGATCCTTTTGTGATTGGCTTCTTCTACTTGGCATACTGGTTTTGAGATTCATCCACGTTGAAGCCTGTGTCAGAATTTCATTTCTGTTGACGGGTGAATAATATCTCACTGGCTAGAGTGGGCACATTGTGTCTACCCTCCATCCGCCGACGGACACTTGGGCTGTTTCCACTTTGGAGCTGCTGTGAAGAGTTCTGCCTCCTAATTCTTGAGTCTCCTCCTGCATCACTTGCCTTGGTCCCTCAGCCATAGAGGCCTTCTGTCACCTTCTGTCAATTCCTCAGCTGTATGGTGCCCCCTTCTACCTCTTGGCCAGATACTCCCCATGGCCTCCACCTCTACCCCTTCACCCTCTTAACCCCTCTTTCGCCTTCAGTCTAAGCATCACTTCTGGGAACTCTCCAGGACCAGACTCTCCCTAGTTCCCCCACTCACCTCCCTGCCAGCTCAAACTCGATCAGCTCCACCTGGTCATAAGCTCTGATGGTGCCCTGCGCTGCATCTTTAGAGCCTCTAACACTGTAATTACTGGACACAATCTTATAATATTTATGTGTGGTTATCTGATTAATGTCAGACTTCACGAGACCAAGGCTATATCTTTGCTTCCCGCCATACCCCCACTGACTAGCCCAGAGCCGAAAACAAACCACATTTCATCAGTTCTAAGACAGACATATTTTTCACATTTATCTCAGGATGCAACTTATAATCAATGTCTTAGATCCACCTGCATAGGATGATGAGAACTCACGAGATACTGGCTCGAGCAGTGGAGACCCTTGCAGGGAGGTGTTACTCTGAACCCCCCGAGGGGGTGACTGACGGCAACAGGAGGGGTCAGGTGTGAGTCCCAGTGGGTTCTGGGACCGTGTCGCAAAAGTAACAGATGACAGCCACATGGGCTCTCTATTGCTTGAGACAGGAGGAAGGGAGAAGATCTGAGATTGGGGCAGGCCCCCTGAATCCCTCTGCATACCTGCCCAGGACAGAGAGCCAGCTCTGGATAAATGCCCGAGTCAAAGGTAAATGGGTACAACTACAGGGGTGAGGGTGTGAAAATCCCTGAGAGCTTTTGCAATGTCACAGGAAGCCAAAGTGAAGATCAGGTTCAGCCAGGGCCTCTGCACTTTGTTTCCTGCAGGAGCCTGGGCCAGACACTCTGTCTCTGGCTGGCCTCAGCCCTCCACATGGGCCTTCACGTGCTAGAAATGCAATGGAACTCTCCCCTCTGCTCCCCCACACCCTAGCTGCAGGGATCCCAGAGCAGGGGTCCAGGGCTCTGACACACAACAGGTGCGAAACTCAGACTCCTTATTGGTGTCTCCTAGTGAGATTATAAATTATCATTTTATGTTCTATGCCTTAATGGCAATTTTGTTCAAGTGTAAATATTTAAAACATGCTCCCCACTTTTGGAGGCCTGTTTAGCATTTCTTCCATTTTCAATACACTGAGAACCTCAGAAGAATACAAGGGACCCGGGCCACCATCAGCCTCCACTGGGCCCTGCAGAGAGCTTCCCCATCCCTCCTGCAAGCCAATATGTAGCTATAGATACTGTGTCACCCTCTGCTGGCAGCAAGATGCCCCCAAACCAGAGCCAGGCACACATTGTACCCCACTTTGATGATGTTCCCCCCCGGGCGCCTACACGCCCACCCTAAGCTTCTGTATGAAGTCCTTTGCTCTGATAGTCTAGTTCCCCACTCTCTGACCCACTCCCAACCCCAAGCAGACCCAGACATGCCTTTTCATTATAAACACTAGCATGTTCCCCAAAATGCTGCCCAGTACAGGCCCCACGGGGCCATTGCCCACTTAGAATGCAGGGAGTCTGAATTGAAATGAGCTGAATTCCAAAGCCCTCATAAGGAAAAAAGAATGCAAAATATTTCAGTGTTAATATTTTATATTGATTCTATGTTGCAATGGTAATATTTTTCCATATCGGGTTAAATGACACATATTATAAAAATATCACTTGTTTCTTTTCACTCTCTCTAATGCAATACTAGAAAATGTAAGGTTAGGTATGCAGCTCACAGCCTCTTTCCAGGGGCAACACTAAGACAGAGTTGGCAGGAGGAAGCTTTCCCTGCCCAAGGGCCTGATGGCAAATATTTCTGGCTTTGCAGGGGGACCCAACTCAGCCGTGGGGCAGGAAAGTAGCCACAGACAACGAACCTAGGAAGGAACCTGACTGCATTGCAAGAAATGCAGATTTGGCGCCTAGGCGATAGTTTACTGACTCCTGCTTTAGAGAATCTATCTCATAAAAAGGGTCATTTCTGGAAAGTGCTATTCATTTTCTCATTGGCCTTCCGTGAAAAGCCACCTCTCATTCAACTGAAGAAAGAAAACACAAGTGCATTTGAGGCTCCCCTAACCCGGGGTGGTCCTGGGGCCATGAAGCAGCCCCTGACGGCCCCCAGGGCTCAGCGGGCGCAGGGCACCCACCAAACACACTTACTTGGGTGTGTGGGCCTCATCCACACGGTGACCCAGCTGAAATTCATGGGACTTGCTTCGATGCAGGGCCGTGAAACCTGGAATCAAGTGGATCAGCTTCCGGGAGGAGGGCGGTGGGGTCCCCGGGGGCTTCAGCTTGTTCTTCCTCCTCATGGGTGGTGTACCAGGTGGGGTCACGGTGGTGACGATATTGGGGGTGCGCGGTGGGGTGCGGACAGCATGCCGCTGCCGGGGCGACGGGGGCAGGGAACGGTGGCCTGACTCCAGTGGTGGTGGCGGGCACAGACCCGGGTAGGCATCCACGCTGAGCCTGTCCACATGCGTGTACACGGGGGCCCCGGGCGAGGGGCTGGCATGACAGTAGCGCTGGACACACTTGGTCTGGACCCTGGGGCTCTGGGGGAGGTGCGTGCGGATCCACGGGGTGGGCTCCGGGGGGCACACAGGGTTGTTTTCCTTCCCTGTTTCCGTGGTGGGCCACTGGATGGTCCAGTCTTGTTTGGAAAGGTTGCCTCCTAAGTTGGAACAAAGGAGCAGAGAGACAACAGATAAGCCACGAGAAAGCACCTTACAGTGTATGCACGTTATAGCAAGTACACCTTACAGCATACACACATTACATCCTATACACGCCGCACTGTGTATGCACATTACACATTATGCACCTTACAGCGTGTGCACATTACATCTTATACACACTGCACTGTGCATGCACATTACACATTATGCACCTTACAGCGTGTGCACATTACATCCTATACACGCCGCACTGTGTATGCACATTACACATTATGCACCTTACAGCGTGTGCACATTACATCTTATACACGCCGCACTGTGCATGCACATTACACCATGCGCACACTACACTGCATAGTCATTTACATACATTCATCTCCCCTTGGCCCCTCCAAAAAGAGAATGAAACCCCTTTGCTGACCCTCTCACCATAATCCCCGTTCAGCAGCTTGGCCCCACCCCCACTCCCCTGTGGTTGTGGAGCCCACAATTCAAATGTCCAGAAAAGCAAAGGAGTTAATTCTCACCTTTTGAGCTTCCAAGGATCCTACTTCCAGCAGTTTCAAGGTGATTTAAAGGATTTTCAAGGATAACCTTTCCCTTACAATGCAATTTTACTGCTAGCCCTTACATGAGATACGTGAATTCTGCAGAAGTCAAGTTTGCCCCCCGTCACTCCCTGACCACTTATTCAGCCACTGCTTACTTCTCCTGGATCTGCTGTCGCCATGGGCTCAGACACACCTTCATCCAACAGTTTCTGAATGCGCCAGGCACTATGCTCAAGAAAGGCCCAGCAGATCACACACAGGCCAGGCTCTCTGATACCCTAGACTTAACATTCTGCTGCAGGAGAGAAATAATAGATAACAAAACATGCTCACAAAAGGATTTCAGAGGAGGATGAGTACCTGAGTGCCGGGGGGAAGAGGGGGGGGCAGAAGAGACATAAGAGAATTGGCAATGGTGAATGGTTACCAGGCTGCGGGGTGTGCCAACCACAGAACACTACACAGCGTGAAAAGGAACGAACTATTGAGCACACATATACTGGCTGACTTTCCGGACAACTATGCTGAGCAGACAAAGCCTGGTGACTTTCCAGACAACTATGCTGAGCAGACAAAGCCTGGTGAGTTTCCCAGACATATGCTGAGCAGACAAAGCCAACCCCAGGTTACATATTGGAAGATTCCATTCACATTCCATTTTTGAAATGACCACGTTTTAGAAGTGGAGGACAGATTGGTGGTTGCCAGGGTTTAGGGATGGAGGACACAGGCAGGAGGGAGGTGGGTGTGGCCATGAAAGGACAAACGCAAGGGACACTTGTAGTGTTGGAACTGTCCAGTGTCTTCATCGGGGTGAAGGATACGTGAACCTACCCAGGTGATAAAATTGCATAGAAGTAAACACACACACACACACACACACACACACACACACACACACACATAGGAGTACTTGTAAAGCTGGGGAAACCTGCATGGTATTTGGAGGTGGGGCCTTGGGGAGGTGACTGGGTGAAGATGAGGTGGGGCAGGTGGAGCCCTCATGATGGGATTGGTGCCCTTACACAGAGACGAACACACAGGAGGTCCCCAGAAAGAAAGGCCACGTAAGACCGCAACGGTGGCTCTCTAGAAACCAGGAAGACCCTCAACAAGAACCAAATCTGCAAGCACCTTGATCTTGGACTTCCAGCCTCCAGCACTGTGAGAAGTAATGTCTGTTGTTCAAGCCCCCCAGCCTGTGGTATTTGTTAGAGCAGCCTGAACAGACAGTAACAGGATCGCTCTGTATTATTTCTTACAACGGCATGTCAATCTACAATTAGCTCCATAAAAATTTTAACTGAAAAAAATTAAAAATAAAAGCCTTGGGGGCGGGGCTGACTTTAGGTAGAGTGCTCAGCCTCCTAAAGAAGTGACATTTAAGCTGGCATCAAGGACAAGAAGGGGATCGGATCACCAAGAGCCAAGGACAGAGCATGGCAGGTGTGGGGTGAGGGGAGGGGGAGGGCCAGGCCAAAGGCATACAGGCAGGAAGGGACATTTTTTTATTTTTTAAGTCTTGCAACAGTTTATTAGGGAAAAAAATGGAAGTATTAAAACAATCCCGACTGGGGGCACCTGGGCAATTCAGTCGGTTAAGCATCTGCCTTCTGCTCAGGTCAGGATCCCAGGCTCCTGGGATTAGCCCTGCGTCGCACTGGGCTCCCTACTCCGGGAGCAGCTCTTAAATAAACAAAATCTTAAAAAAAAAATCCCCACTGTCTGAATGCAACTTGGGGTTTTCAGCCCCGGTATAAGTTAAACCAAAAAATAAAAATTTAAAAACCCAATTGTGCATGAATATTTTTCACTCCTTTGCCATACTGGAAGGGCACATACCAGCGTGGCCTACATGCACAGACTCCGTGCTAAGAAGCATAAGCGTCCAATAATACCAAGTGGACAGGCTCCAAACCCATCTAAATTAGGGTAGGCACTTTCCTGGGTCCCTTTTCGGGGTGCCTTCTCGAAGGCAGTGTGCACAAGGCGTGGTGACAATGGGATGAGTGGCTCAAGGAGAGGCCAAAGGGACAGGCGAGGGACAGGCCACCAGGACCACGGGCCAAAGTGCAGTGTGGCTTTTACGCCAAGGTCAGTGGGAAGCCAGTAAGAATTTTGATATGAAGTTCCCTTCTCAAAGATCCTGCGTGGACACAGAGAGCCCATGAAGGGTTTTGCAGGGCTCCAGGCAAGAGATGACCCTGGTCCCCACAGGGGTGGTGGCAGCAAAGATGGAGAGAAGTTGGTGGGAATCACTGCGTGACACAGCAGGACCTGGCGGAAGGTGACTGAGTGGGCCCTCCGATCACGGACCAAGGAAGCGACGAGGGACAGAAACAAATTCCAGCTCCCGGCCGACTAGCAATAACCATAATAATTACTATAAGGACCATAACAAGAGCTAATTTATAGAACATTTGACAGTTTACAAAGTGCTTTCATGAACACTGACTCACTGCCCCATTTTTAATTAAAACTACTCATTTGGTTATTATATCTTCATTACAGAAAAATTAGAAAACTCAGATAAGGAAAAAGGCAATGTTGGTCCACAGCCTAACCACCATCCCTATTAATGTTTGGCTGTGGAGCCTGCCAGATGGTTTTCTGTGCATCTTTTTTTAAGAAATGCCATAAGATCGTATTTAACGACTTGTCATCTGCTTTCTTCATTTGCTACATTAGGATCGCTTTACATCTTATCTAATTTTTGTGACTCTGTGTGCAAAGGGCCATTTTTATCTCTACTTTATAGATAAGGACGTGGATTCACAGAGAGGAAGATGTGCCCAAGGTCACACCAGAGAGGGGGACTGGCAGCTGGGATTCAAACCCAGAGCCTGGGCCACCTTCCACAACCAGGGCCCAGAGGCATCCAAGACAGAGGCCTGGGACTCTACTGAGGACCCCAGGCCATCGTGGATGAGCCAAATGGGAATAGAAACTGGAGCGAGGGCTCATTTCTGACACGGGTCTCCCTCTTCCCTTCTCCCAGACTTGGCCAGAACATTCTACCAAAGTCACCATCACTATGGTGGCGTGTAAACCTCAAAATTTAGACAAATATGTTATTAACCCTGCAACTAAGAACGAGCTCTGGAGTCTTATGACTTGGCCCTATGTCTGGCTACCCACTTACTGTCTGTGTGGCCTTGGGCACTCGTCTGACCTCTCTGAGTCAGCTCTATCACCTGTGGAATGGGACAATAGGACCTGCCTCAGGGGCATGGTGTGAGGATAAATGCTATAGCAGAAGTGATGTGCTTACTTAGCCCAGAACCTGACACATGGCAGGAACTCCATACCTGTGAGCTATACATATTGGGATTCTCAACCCTGTGGTGATATGGCCCTATCTCCCCTTTAAAGAAGGTGCACTAGTGCTGAGAAGTGTATGCGCAGCAGATGCCTGTGCACCTCCCAGAAGCTGATGCTCGGAGGCGCTGAAGGGCTCTGAGAGCTGGGGGAAGACAGAATCACGCCCAGATCAGCTTCTCCATCACCCGGCAAGCTTTGGATTGGTGTATTTGCTCAGGAAATACAAACTCATTGTCAAATGAACCTAATTAAGACACATTTAAGGGAGTAAACCCCTTGGGAGCTGGAAAAAATATATGGGATTGGGACTCTGAGAGATCTGGCTTACAATTCTGATTCTACCACTGATAGAGATCTGTGACTTGGGTAAGTTACTTGACCTCTCTGAGCCTCAGTCTTGGGGTCTGTAAAATGAGAATGATCATGGTTCCCTTGAGGGGTACAGTGAGGATGAAATGCATTCATTCATCCATCTGAGTATTTCACAAATATTTGGATGCCTCTCATATACCAGAGGCACTGGGATAGAGCAATGAATAAAAAAAAAAAATCCAAGGTCCCTATCCTTGCAGAGCACATGATCTTATTGGGGAAACAGTAAAAGGGGAATGAACAAATATGTAACCTATAAATTATCTATTAGATGCCATATAAAATATATTGTCTATAACATATCAGGGGTAGTAAGTGCTATGGAGGAAAAAAAGTGGGCACACGTATTGGGGGGAAAAATGCTGGGGGACTACTGCAGTCAGACAAGGGTGAGGAGGTGACAATGGACATGAGCAAATATCGAAGTAAGTGAGGAGTGCGTTAATGAGATAAAATGAGTCACACCATTGGCACAGAGCCTGGACCACCACATGACACAGACCGATGGGCAGATGACTGAGGGGGACGAAGACATCTATTCTGGATGCCCAGGACTCATCCAATTTGCTCCTGAGGCACTCACCGTGCCCGCCCCTGGGGCTGGGTGTGTGTCTTTCCCCTGTCCTGAAGATGCTCTCAATCTGGCGCAAAGACTCACAACGAAATGAGCAGTCATTACAATTCCGCTCCCAGGTATCGACCCAAAGGAAGTGAAAGCAGGCACTTGAATGCCTGGATGTGAATGTTCCCAGCAGCACTGGGCACACCAGGCAAAAGGCAGAAACAACCCCAATGTCTGTTGATCTGACAGATGGATACACCAAATGTGGCATGTCCCTACAACAGAATATTATTCTGCCATGAAAAAAGAATGAAGTGCTGATGAGTGCAACAATTGGGAGGCACCTCAAACATATTATGCTAAGTGAAAGAAGCCACACATGAAAAGCCACATTGTGTGTGATCCCATTTATGAAGTGTCCAGGATAGGCAATTCTCTAGAGACAGAAAGCAGATTGATGGCTTCCAGAGGCTGAGGGTGAGAGGCAGGAATGGGGAGGAACTCTTTCATGGGTACAGGGTTTCCTTTTGGTATGATAAAAATGTTTGGGAACTTAACAGAGGCCGTGGTTGCACCATATTGTGAATGCACTAAATGCCACGGAACTCTTCCCCTTAAAATGGCCATTGTTCTGTGAGCTTCACCTCGATGAAATAAATAAGTATGCCCAAGGTGGAACAGGGAATCTGACATCAGAGAAAGCGCAGGTGTGAGAGCGCAGAGGCAAGCAACCCAGCTCCCAAGGGAAGGGTAGGGAAAGTCATCGTGGAGGAGGTGGTGCCAACGCCCATACCTTGAAGTCGAAGGAGAACTTGCCAGGAAAGCAATGGAGTCAAGAGTGGAGGAGGGTGGGTGGAGACAGGGCAGCAGGGTCAAGGCCAGGAGATGACCAAACAGGATGAGTATGGAAGATTACAAGGAGCTCGGTGTGTCTGGAGCTATCTGGAGGGAGGAAGAAATTCCAGCCGAGGCCAGAAAGAAGGGCGAAGGAGGACCATCCGGTAACTTGCTCTCCTAAGTGCAGGAGGATATTGAGAGGGAGGGGTCAACATGACTGATCCCCTGCGGCTAACCTCCCAAAGGGACGTGGTCTCCTGCAGCTCATCACACAGCTGTAAGCTCAAGGCTGGGACCCTAGCCCTATGGTTATGTCAAGGGAGGGACCGGCACTTCCCCCAACCATAAACGATTGCAGCCAAGTTCCTGCCTGGCCATACTACCATACCCACAAGACTTGGGCCCCAAAACTCCTGCTCATGCCAAGCAAAGGGCTGGCTCTCCCAGCAGGCAAATGCTGAGAAGTGGTTTGGGGCTAGAGGCCAAGGTTCTGTCCATCACATCACTGTTATATCCCAGGCACTGATCACACAGGGCAGGGGCTGGTGCTTTCTTCATTATGTGGCTTAAAAATCACAAAGCCCAGTGGGGTCCATTTGCCAGCAAATCCTTCTGGATCCCAGTGTGCTGGCCCTAGTCCTTTGTGATTAAAGTGGGCACGGGCTGTTGTGGGCAACCATTCTTTTATCAATTCCAGTATAGTTAACATACAGTGTTATATTAGGTTCAGGTGCACACTATAGTGATTCAACACTTCCGTACATCACCCAGTGCTCATCACTACAAGTGCTCTCCTTCACCCTCATCACTTATTTCCCCCATTCCCTCACCCACCTCGCCTCTGGTAACCATCAGTTTGTTCTCTAGAGCTGAGAGTCTCTTTCTCTCTCTCTCTCTGTTTCCCTTGCTCATTTTTTTTGTTTCTTCAATTCCACACATGAGTGAAATCATATGGTATTTGTCTTTCTCTGACTGATTTATTTCACTTAGCATTTATACTCTCTAGCTCCATCCATGTTGTTGCAATTGTCAGGAGTTCACTCTTTCTTATGGCTGAGTAATATTCCATTGTGTACACACGTGCCACATTTTCTTTATCTATTCATCAGTCCATGGACACTTGGGCTGCTTCCATACCTTGGCTATTGTAAATAATGCTGCTATAAACATAGGGATGTACGTATCTCTTTGAATTAGTGTTTTTGTATTCTTTGGGTAAATACCCAGTAGTGCGATTGCTGGATCCTAGGGTAGTTCTCTTTTTAACTTTTTGAGGAAACTCCATACTGTTTTCCAGAGTGGCTGCACCAGTTTGCATTCCACCAACACTGCAAGAGGGTTCCTTTTTCTCCACATCCTTGCCAACACCTGTTGTTCCTTGTGGTTGTTGATTTTAGCCATTCTGGCAGGTGTGAGATGATATCTCATTATAGTTTTGATGTTCATTTCCCTGGTGATAAGTGATGATGAGCATCTTTTCATATATAGGCATCCATTCTTGTTGCTCAACAGGACCCACGGTGTGTAGGGAAGGGACACGATCAGATGAACATTGAGGAAAGCTGTATCTGGCCAGAGCATGGAGAAAGGATTGGACAGGTCAAAGGTAGCAGCAAGCCTGAGGCCACGGAAGGCATGTGGATGGGGGTGATGAGAACCTGTGGCAGGGTTGTGTCAGCAAAGATGAAGAGAAGGGGACTGGGCACAAGCAGAGGAGAAAAAAAAACAGCTAACATTTACTGAGAACTTACTATTTCCTGACACTGATGTGTAACTTACATGTAAAAAATTACATAGCTACACAACAAATCCTAGTAGTAGGGGAATATCATGTTATTTTATAAATGAGGAAATTGAGGCACAGAGACATTAAATGACTTGTTCAAGACCACACAGCTGGGAGGACAGCTGGGGCTGCAGTCCCCATCCTTAAGCATGACACTAAGCCAAGGTTGACCTCCTGATCTCCAGCCCGGGTCACACAGTGGCTCGTGGTGCTGATCACAGTGAGAGGAGACACAGGAGAAGGAAAGTGAGCACAAAGGAGATGGAGAGCTCAGGATCACACAGGCTGAGCCTGAGGTTCCTGCGGGACATCAAGCGGGAGATGCCAGGGATGCAGCAGAACCTCCCCCTCGGCTCCTTCCTCTCCCTGGGGGTCCAGAGATCACTCCTCAGGAAGAAGTTATTTTTCTAGACTGAGAAAATGGTTCATGAGATTCTAAAACCTCCCAAGTCTATCCAAGAGTCACCTCTGTCTCCTCTCCCATCGGACCCCTGAGTCGCCAGAGCAGACATCCATCCCATGGCCCTAGATTATAGGTCAGGGAGGGGAGGTCATGAGCACATCATCCACTGCCTGGCTCCCTCAGAAGGAAGAGAGACAGCTCCGCGTTTGGAAGACTCCCTTTCTGAACTGAAAGAACAAGAACTGATTCTAAACAAATATCGAGCAAGGAAGCAGGAGTTTTTATATGCACCAAACCCCTGAACTTTGCAACATGGTGCTTAGAAGTTAACTGGCTCTGACCTTGCCTCGCTGTGACTCAGCTGCTTCAACTGCGAAACAGGAATCACAGCAGAGCTTCCCCCTAGGACTGGTCTGAAGATTAAATAAGACAACGCAAGGAGAGCAGTTAGCATATCTCTGGCATGCGGCCGATGTTGCATAAATGTTCATGTAAAATGGGAATAAAACCATCGATTTCACATGATAGCGGGGAGGATTAAATGAGATAAGCATATAAATCCACTCGCATTCAGTGACCATATCCCCAACCTTGCCCTATAGAAAGCAAACCCATAAAGCAAAAGCCAATGAATGAGTCCTTATTGCAGCTACACTGTATCCACCAAAAAGACATGCCAAGTCCTAACCCTCAGGACCTGTGAATGGGAACTTATTTGCTAAAATGTTCCTTGCGGATGTAATCAAGTTAAGATGAGGAAACCCCAGATGGGGGGAGGGGGGTTCTAAATGCAATGCCTGGTGTCCTTATAAGAAAAGGGGGACACAAAGGAGAGACCATGTGAAGACAGAGGCAGAGATTGAAGAGATGCAGATACTAACAAAGGAACACCAGAGATTACCAGCAAGCCCCAGGAGCTAGGAGAGAGGCCGGGCACAGCTTCTGCCCCAGAGCCTTCTGATGGAGCTTGGCCCTGCCCATACCTTGGTTTGAAACATGGAGCCTCCAGAACTATGAGAAAATACATTTCTGCTGTTTAAAACCACCTGCATTGTGGTGGCTTTGTTAGGGCAGCCCTAGGAAATGAAGACAGCCCTCAGCCAGGAGCCAAGGACACTTAGTGACTACAGACTTGGGAGTCATGATATATTTGGAGGGCACCTGCCAGACTCACGGGATGCAGTGTTCATCTTACCTGCCCTGTCAGGTAGGTGTTATTGACCCATCTTCTAAATGAGCTTTGGATGAGTGACAGGATGTGGCTAACGTCCCATAGTGGGTAATAAACCTATACCTTCATCTTCCCTCTTTGTCACATGGCATCCTGCCATGGAGCCGGGACCCACCATCCACCCCCACCACCGCCAAAGCCTAAAAGTTCCTCCAAACACACACACACACACACACACACACACACACACACACACACACACACACACACACACACACCCTTACCCCCACCAGGTTCAAGGAAGCATCGAGGTGCCCCCCCAAGAATCCTTGCCCTAAAGTTGTTTTAAGTCTGAGAGATGAAAAGAGAGTGAGTACAGCTTGACCCCTGCAAATTCCCCTCTCCATCAATTACTCTTCCTCTCCACCCCTACCTTTCAAAATCAGAAGTTTGGGAATGAAGAAGCCAAGTGCCTCATTTCATTAACCAAATTGCAAGCTGCTCAATTGACAGGGATTCGTCTTCTCTCTGCCGAGGCTTCAGAAGTGCTTTCACTGATGGGCTGTATTATATCAACTCTTTCCCCTCTCTCTTTTGATCCTCTTTTTAATAAAGTCTGAGGGAAAAGGGTAATTTTTCATTTTAAATAGGGAAGGTGTGGTACCAAGGTGCTCTGGGGGTTATTAATCGTGGCTCTTGCTATCTTGTCACCTGTTTCTGGAAAATCATTTTATTTCAAGTCTTGAAATGGGCGGGGAGAAGGGAATAGGTTTTAAGAAATCAAAGGTCTGAGGATTGATTAAAGACATTTCAAGGTGTAAGAGTTTTTCTTTTGACTTTCTGTGATAAGGGACGAAGAGAAATAAAAGCCATTCTCAAGGGAGAAAATGCTTTCAGAAAGTCTAGGCAAGCGTCTAACTTCTTTGTCCCTTCCCATTAAAATTTTATAAACAGGCAAACGTGTGACTTCGAACTTGTCTGGATTTCAGAGCCAGCGTCAGAAAGCCTAGATGTTTCAGCCCTTCAGAGGCAGAGGGAAAAGTCTGCAATTTCAGCATCACGGCTGCTTGTAATTTTCGTGACTATTTCAAAGCACTTGTTAGTTGAATCCTTATAACTTCCTAAGAGAAATACAACTTCTAGATGTTGGCTG
The DNA here is from genome assembly GCF_003265705.2 of Callorhinus ursinus. Taxonomy (NCBI): domain Eukaryota; kingdom Metazoa; phylum Chordata; class Mammalia; order Carnivora; family Otariidae; genus Callorhinus; species Callorhinus ursinus. The sequence goes on along the minus strand of NW_027397103.1, from coordinate 4,402,400 downwards.
AATAGATTAGATTGAAGTCATTGGGGGAACAACCAAAAAGTTTTCCTTTAACCTTCCTAAGTTTGCGGCAAGAAACAGAACTTTTAGATGTTGGTTGAAAATGTTTCACTGGAGTCATGGGTAAAGAAAAAAAATAACAATAACAATCATTATTCACACTAATGACAGTTACTATTTATTGAGCACTATGTGTCAGATAGTGTTCTAAGTATTTTATATGCATAACTTCACATTATCCTCATCAGACCCGGGGAAGAAAATTCTGCTCTTATCTCCATTTCATAGCAGAGGAAGTGGAAGATGATCTGAGAGATTCAGTTGCCCAAGATCACAGAGCTAGTAAGTGGCAGAGCGGGATTTCCAGTCCAGGTCTGCATCCCTCACCTTTATGGCTTTCCACAACACCCTCCAGAAATGAGAAAACCATCCAGAAAGCCCTCGAAAGGCTGAACCACTGTACACAGACCTTCTAGGTCAGCACCAGGGCAATGCTGTCTGACCCTCCAAAGTCAAATAGGACACTCGTTTTAGGCACAATTCCTGCAAGAGTGAAACCTGATCAAGCCCAGGAAGAATTTCAAGTTTCTAGTAGTACTTGCAAAAAGAAGCAAATAAGGACAAACGAAAAACACAGTTGCCAAAGCAATTCAACACTGGCAAGAATCTTAATCTAAGACCTCATTAATGAGCTTGGCATCTGGCCGAGCCGTGGGTTCCGCTGGGCACTGTTCTCCCCAACCCCGGTGTCCCCAAGCAGAACCAAACAAATGCACTGACCCCAGTCTGTGCAGGTCATCTAGGAGAATGAACAGGGCTGTGAGCTTGGGCTCTGACCCAGTAATGCCTCTCAGGCCCTGCTCTCTACAGCATTTGCAAGTTTATTACCCACCAAAAGATCCAGTGAGGTCAACTTTCAGTCATGAAATTCAGGGGAGCTTTCCTGTTCTAACAAAGTTCTTTTTCCCCTAAAACCAGGCTGCACTTCACATTAACCATTTTAAAGTGCAGAATTCAGTGACATTTGGTACATTCACAATGTTGCCTCTATCAATTCCAAAATTTGTCATCACCCCAAAAGAGAATCCCATGCCCATGAAGCAGCCACTCCTCCTCCCTGCCCCCCTTCTTCCAGCCCCCGGCAACCATTAAGCTGTCTTCTGTCTCTCTGGATTTACTTATTCTGGATCTTTCATATAAATGGAGTCATATAATACGTGACCTTCTATGACTGGCTTCTTTCACTTTGCATAATATTTTCAAGGTTCATCCATGGTGTAGCGTGTATCAGAATCGTATTCCTTTTTTGTGGCTGAATAATATTTCATTGTAAGACTAGACCATCTATCATTTAACTGATCATCAGCTGATGGACATTTACTGGCTTTTGGCTATTATGAACAGTGCTGCTATGAACATCTGCATTACAAGTATCTGAACAACTGCTTTTCAGTTCTTTGGGGGATATACCCAGGAGTAGAATTCCTGGGTCCTGTGGTAATTCTGTGTTTAACCTTCTGAGAAACCACTGAACTTTTCTACAGCAGCTACATCATCTCACATTCCCACCAGCAGTGTGATATCTACACATCCTAGGCAACTCTTGTTATTTTTCTTTGGTGATGATGATTTCCATCCCAATGAGCGTTTAACAAAGCGCTTTTCATAATGGCCATAGCTAACATTCACCAAGTGCTTACTGTGGCCACACTCCCTCACATCCTCCCGCTTTACTGCATTTAATTCTCTTTAACAGTCCTGTGGGGTTGGTGAGAAAATCAGGACTTGGAAAAGTTGAAACACTCATCCACGGCCAAGATCTAAACTCTGGCAGTCTGACCCCAGAGCATGTTCTCTTGGCTGCTACATGACCTACAGCACATCTGAATTAATCCTCACAGCCACCTAAGTGGAAGCATATTACCAGCCCCATCTTTCAGATGGAGAAACTGAGTCTCAGAGAAGAGCAGGGACTTTCCCTATGCCCACCCATCTAAAAAGTTCCAGGTCTATCCCACCCCAAACCCCATGGTGTTTTGCCTCCACCGTGTAAATACTCTTTGACAATATTCAGTGTTTTCATTGTCAAGAACAATTAAAATTGTGACTGGGCTGCTTCCTGCCTCCAGAATGAAGAGAGCAACTGTGACCATCTGTTGGGCATTTTCAACTGAAAACAAGCCTTCCTGGTTAATATCACAGTTAGAATCTACACGGGGAATTTTGCAATAAAACATATCCCAGAGAATCTCGTGGTTAGGGCGTTTGAGAGAGTGGCCAGCTGCAAGCCCTGTAAGTGCTGAAGCCCCAATTCACATGAGTCCAGATTTAGGGGCTCGAGGAGAGAGGCAATATTCAGGGTACCATCTTCAACATCCAAGCTCTTGGTAGTAACTACAGTCTTGTTGGAACCATGGTTCTGAACCTCACTGACCATCAGCATCACAAGGCAGCTCTAAACAGCCCAATGTGGACCGCGGGCAGAGGAGACTGCAGAGTGCATCTGACCAACATCAAGATTCCTGGGATCCATGAAGCCTCGGGCGTAGCCCTGCCCCCCTTCCCACAATGCCGAGCGCTCATCATCATTAATCACCACCTCCACCCTCCTCCTTGCCATCCTCCCCCTCCTCCCGTTTCATTTCCTCACACCCTCGCCACTCAGTGGGATTATTTTGGTATGTAGTCAATTCTTGTTATTCACGGTCATTACATTCTGTAAAGATGCTGCAAATACTGAACCTTTGTTCCTCATGGAAATACAAGGTTAGGTTCCTACAAGCCTCTGTCACATTTTTGTCAATGGATCCATGTGTCATCTTGTTTTATGGGGGTTTTTGTTTAAAGGCACCTTGTTTAATATAGTCAATCCATTAACAGCAAGCTCATGGCCAACAGCACTACCACTTGTGATACGAAGCTAGAATGAAACTTATGTAACAATGTGTTTTTCTCCATAAGGCACAGGGCAGCCTTCTTATGCTCAGGAACACCGGACTGCACCTCAGCCCTGTGCTCAGGGGTCGTCTTAAACAGTGAAATCACCAACAAAAAACAGAAACTGTGAAAAACATGGCACTAAATTCAAGACCACCAAAAGGACTCTTGTTCGTACTGTGAGAGCTGAAACAAGAAGGCAGAATGTTGCCTTGCTGGACCTCAGCTGAGGACGTAAGCATCAGATGACTCAAATTTTTCACCAGTCTGCACATGCAAGTATTGATTTGAGGGGTACAAATACATTTTAGCAAGTAGAAGAATCGGCAAATATGGAATTCAAGAATGATGAGGATTGACTAGATTTATCTGTTTATTTATCACTGTCTTCCCCACTAAAATACAAGGTCTGAGAAGGCAGGGACCCAGGCTTTCTTACCACTGTATTGCCCAGCACCAAGCACAGTACCCGGTGATAAACAAATACAGGTATTTTTTTTACAACATATGTGTATATCAAATCATCACATGGTACACTTTAAACCTATGAAATGTTATTTGTCAGTTATATCTCAATGAAGCTGGGAATAAATTTAATAAATATAGATATTTTTGTCATGGCGCATAAATGATATGTTGCTTCAATATATATTTGGGGAATGAATCAATTCTTGAACACTCATAAATCCTAACTGCCATAATTGATGCCATTATTTGTACCACCCATCCTGAATTCAGGCAAGAAATGAGGTGGGAAATGCTTTGCCCAAAATTCTGTTCATGCCTGGGGTTGTCCTGCATAGATAAAGTCTTGAGAAATAAAGGTCTGGTGACCCAAGAAAGCAGGTAGGAAGATGTCCTTATCTCGATCCCGTCTCCCTTTGGCTCTACATCCTCTGAGAAATAGCATGCCTCTGCCCCCCTCCAGCTCCCTGCAAAAGAATGCGCTGCCCCACCCATGGGCCTCTGAGGAAGGAGAAGGAGGTAGAAGCTGGGGAGGCCCATCTGGCTCAGCTCAGCTCTGACGGATATGGCAGGAAAGAGTCCACACCAGGAGAAGCCACATTCGAAAAGATGACCTCTGAGACTCTTCTAATTCCAGAACTCACCTCCCTTTGAGTGACAGGCACGATATTAGTTTTCTAACCTCTTGTGTTGGCAAATTCAAGAAAGCTGAAAGCAGCATTAGATCACCTTATGTGCTGCAAAGCACCTTATTTTTATCTCCAGACAACTGAGTTGGGCAGCAGCTTTTCCCAATCGTTCTATCTTCTCCCTTGCCACGGGGATTGAGCAGGGCCAGCATCTGCCTTGTTTTCCCTCCCAGTTGCCATCTCCAGGGACAATGCTGGTGAAGGTTTGCAGCCTGGTGCGGCAGGAGGTAAATTTTTTCAGCTTACACTCACAGTCTTGACCCAGAGGCAGAGAGAAACGCGGATGCCTCCAGGAAAAAGGGTGTTGGGTAAACTTTTATTATCCTTCACCCCTGTTAACAAAGGCAGACGCCTCCCTGGGCACCAGGGGGCTTCTCCAAGACATCTAGGTTTAGCACTTCCTGAGATAACTCCTTGCTACGGTACAACAGAACCCAGCCAGGTTTGAATCCCAGCTCCACCACTCACTGGCTGTGTGACCTGCGGTATGTTGCTTGACCTCTCTGAGCTGCCGTTTGTACATCCACAACTGAATGATAAAAGTACCCACTTTACAAGGTTGTTTGGAGAATTCATGAATAAAGTGCCTTGTGAACAGTCAGCCTGCCATCACTCTTACTATCATTGCTACTGTTAGCAGGAATTCTGTTCCTGGCAGCAGGAATGTATGTCTATACATCGGATTAGACACCCACTGTGTACAGGGCACTTGGGTCCACAAGATGGATGGTGTCTCCAGCCACACCGAGCTCACACTCTGCATACCACATTAAAATGAAGGCTTTGCAGGAAAATAAAGCAAAATTGCTCGTTAATAATTCTTATATTGGTTACACATTGAAATGGTCCCTTTTTGGAAATAATGGGTTCCATAAAATGTATTATAAAATTTCATGTCATTTCTCAAAAGGTTAAACATAGAATTATCCCCATGATCCAGCCATTCCAGGCCTACGTATAGACCCATGAGAACAGAAAGCAGGGACTCACACAGATCCTTGTACACCCATGTTCACAGCAACATTCCTCACAATACCTAAAAGACGGACACAACCCAAGCGTCCATGACCAATGAAAGGATCAACAAAACGTAGTATACCCAAGCAGTGGAACAGCATTCAGCCATAAAGCGAAGGACTTTGATACATGCTATCACCCGGATGAACCTTGACACTCACGAACCTTGAACATTCTGCTAAATGAAACAAGCCAGAAGCCTAAAGGACTTCATGTTTTCCCCTTAAATGTGGTATCCAGAGTAGTTAACTTCGGAAGCAGAATGGAGGTTAGCGGGGGCTGGGTTTGCTTCATGGGTCGAGCTTCAGTTTGAGATGATTGAAATAAGATCGAGGGACAGACAGTGGTGGGAATCATACAACACGGTGAACGTACCTAAAGCCGCTTTTAACATAGTTAAACTGGTAAATTTTCTGCTGTGTGCATTTAACACAATAAAAAAAAATGCTGCCACTTGTTTCTTTGTATGTTTTTTATTTTTTTTTAAGATTTTACTTATTTGAGAGAGAGAGAGCACAGAGGGAGAGGGAGAGGGAGAAGCAGACTCCCCATTAAGCGGAGAGCCTGATGTGGGGCTCACTCCCAGGACCCTGAGGTCATGACCCGAGCCGAAGGCAGACACTTAACTGACTGAGCCACCCAGGCACCCCTCTTTCTATGTGTTTTAATATGGTAACCAGAAAATGTTAGATTACATACGTGGCTTGACTTATCTTCCCCTGAGACATACAATGTCCCACGTGGGTCTAGAAAAGGAGGCAGGCACTAAATGCAGACTCACACTTCAATCATTTAGTTATGACAGAAAAGAAGGAGCTGAGAGCTGGGGAGAGGTCTCCAAGGAGGCATCTTTGAGCTGGGGTCTGGCAGATGTGCGGTGGTGACGCAAAGAAACAGGGCAAGTGTCCCCACCGGCACCAGCACGTGTGCTAGGATGGGACCCACTGGAGGAAACCTGGGGAGCCAGTGGGGCCAGGGTGGGCGGGATGTGCAGGGACCTAACGGCCAAGGTGGGGATTTGGGGATTTATCCAGAGCACGCTGCCATCTGTGCTCCCACAGCCCTGCTGACCGCCCCTCAGAAGCCGAGCCCACTGCACTTGAGTAGCAGATCTGTCCATGTCTGCAGTTCGACCATGAACTTCTGGAGGCCATGTCCTGGCACCTTCGATCTCAGCCTTGGGCACAACACTGGCACCGATAAATGTTTGCAGGCTTGAACTGGAAGAGGCCAACACACGCGGGTGCATCCCCCCCAGCCCGTAACCTTCCCCGCCCCCAGCCTGCCCCTGGAGCCCAAACCCCATGTTGACAATGCTTCCAAAGGGTATTTCTGGAAGCAGATGTTGCCCAGCCCAGAGATAAAGAGCAAAAAATGCAAAACTAAAAATGCCCCCCTCCCCGGTCTAAACAGTAATCAAACCTTCTACACTGATAAAAATCACAGACCAAGTGGAAAAGAAGCGTGGCTAGATATTAGCAATGCTGATGCTCATGCTCAGGGTAACAGGCTTCTACCCCCAGTAACTACGCCCAGGGCTATTGTTCATACAATTGTTAATACAGTTCAAAAAGAAACTAACATATTTTTAAGGACCTACTATGCACCAGGAGCCATGCGGACACCTTGCCCATACCATCATGCTTTATTCCTCATAGCAACATTGTGAGGTAGAAACGATCATTCACAAGGTACAGGTGAGACTGGGTGTGTGTGTTGGGGGGGGGGGCTCCTAAGTTTTACTTGGTCTAAGCTATGTAGCTATTACACGAAAAAGCCAAAATATGGACCCAGAGCTCCTCCTTACCCCTCTCGTGGTGGAGGGGCATGAGGAAGAAGAAAGTGAAGTTCAACTGACCAAAAATCAGTCAATCAATCAATCAATTAATCAGCAGAAAACTGGGAAAGTGCAGGAATGGGAACCAGCCCCCCAGGTCCGATATGGCGTGTCAGCAGCTGGGGAAGCAAAAGGGGCAATGGCCAAAAAAAAAAAAAAATGCTAACGTATTTCTGAAATAGAAACGACAAAGTCCAATCCATTGTGTTTAAGGGTAAAATGGTTTCACAAGCGACTGAACTCTTCAATAAATATTGACGGAGCGCTCCCATATGCTGGTGGCTGTGCTGTTCAGTGCTCACTATACACGGAACAAGTGATAACAGTAACAATGACCTTCAGGGAGCATTAACTCCTGTGTACCAGATACTACTCCCAAGACTTAGATGTCCTAACCTGGTCCTTGCAATGGTGCCACAAGGGAGATGCTAAGATTTCCACCTTCCTGTAGATGAAGGACAGGGGGCATGGGGCCCCTGACCCCCAGGGTCCCCTCGCAGGGGGGGAAGGGGAGGCAAGGTGCCCAGGGGAAGCAGCTTCAACGCCATGCAGATGCTTTACACAAGACACCAGGTGGCATGACTATGGTTTAGATCCTGACTTCGTCTCTCTTGGCCTCTGTTTTGTCCCCTGTAAAATGGCGATGGTATTGCCTATCTCCCAGGACTATTCTGAGCGTCTAGAGAGGCAAGATTTCTAAGGTACCCACCCTAGTTCTGTTCTAGCATTGATGGAGTAGACCCATCCTGGCAGACAATCTTCCCCACTGGTGACAGCCAAAAAACTCTGGGAAAAACACAAAAGCAGCTGCCTGAGGGTTCAAAGAACGTAAATAACAGCAGGGCAATCGGGGAGGGAGGTAAAAATGTGAAGAATGACCAATAATAACGGCAATGGTGCATTTCCCGAATTCCTAGCTCTGCCTTGAAAGTGGGCAGAGTCTAGGAAGGCTGTGCTGGGTGGGGGAGGGGAGCCAACATCCCAGAGCAGCCTTGCTTTCTGGGCAGAGGACCGAAAAACGAGGCCCCGCGTGCGCAAGAATGTAAAGGGAATCTTTTTTCTTTCTTTTTTTTCTTTTCCCTCTCCCAGCCCTGCCCCAGGTCAACTGAGCCATCAAACTGCACTCACGTGACACAGAAATAGCATAGACATGTAAGCCTTCGAGAGAAAACCCATCCCCTTTGGAGAGAAGAACCGGCAACAGGAACCAATGTTTTGTGAATCATGGGAGGGAGAATCCATGGGCTTTTCTCTGACCATTTCACTGCAAGGACAGGGTCAAGTCATTCAGAATCATGCAACAGGGCAGGAGACTAAAACTTTTGGCCAGAAGACTGGGAGGAAGAAGTCCCTGGGAGCCACAGAGTGTGGAAGAGATCCCCAAAAGGAAAGAGCTCCTTAATTCTGTGTGTGAAACACCCGCATGTGCTTATAACAAACCCAAAGAAGCATCACAAAAACTTTGAGTAATGATCTGGCACTGGACCACCACCCACAGAAGGCAAGACAGAACGTGCAGCCTGAACCGAACAGACTGATCGCTTAAGAAAATCGACACAAACAAACAAACAAACAAAAATCAATATTCTCCAGAGGAGACTCAGAATCTCACAACAGATATTCCAAATGTCCAGGAGATACTCCAAAACTACTCCAGTGTTTATTGATATAATACATATGACAGCTATACTATGAAGGGGAGTGAAAACCACAGTGGCTATCTTTATACCAAGCACAATATGAAAAACTAGTCCCCATCCTCTGGGGCCTTATAATCTAAACCTGATTATAATGATACAATCAGATAGAATCAAGAAACCAAAAGCAGGGGCGCCCGGGTGGTTCAGTCGGTTAAGCGTCTGCCTTTGGCTCAGGTCATGATCCCAGGGTCCTGGGATCGAGCCCCGCATCCATCTATCTGGCTCTCTGCTCAGCAGGGAGCCTGCTTCTCCCTCCCCATCTGCCTGCCGCCCCCCCCCCACTTGTGCTCTCTCTCTGTCAAATAAATAAATATAATCTTAAAAAAAAAAAAAAGGAAAGAAAGAAACCAAAAGCAGTGGGTTACAATTGTATCAGCTCTCAGTTCCAACATCAAGCATCCTTCCCTAACCACCGTATCTGGGTTGGTCTCCACCCCTTGTGATTCTCCATCATTGCCTGCGTTCCCACTTAGCACAAATTCTAAAGGTGTTATTTGTTTTTTTTTTTAATTTTATCATTGTTCGTCTCCCTAGAGACTGTAAGGTCCACACATATCAAATTGGTCTTGCTCAGCTTTGGCTCTGAAGCACCTAGTAGAGGCTTGGCATAGGGCCAGCACACAGAGATATTGGAATAAATGGGCAAATGAAAAAAAAAGGAAGTCACTCAAATCGATTGGTTCATTAGTCAAAGTGAAGTGCAAGAAGGATAAGTCAACCACATGGTTAGTCATGAGGAGCTTTAAGATAAGCCAAACTTCTGGACTTCATAATGAGAAATGCTGTGATCTCCCCAGATCTTTAGTAATAGGCTGGACCATTATCTGTCCCAAATAGATGGACTGGGGATAAACTACAACAGAAGATTCTTAAAATACCTCTTAGCTCAATGATACATGTTTGTGCTTTGTAACACTTCTGTGCAACCGCACGCGGCTAAGAAGCCATTTGAAAGAAGTAATTTCCCAATATTTCACTCACTTCAAAAGTCAGACCATGTCTGCGGGATAGGAAACATAAGAGAGGAGTCGACAGGTGTCTTTCTGCTGCTGTCCTGCAGAAGAGGAATTAGCCCCGTGCTAGGTGGTTCCAGAGCTCAGTGCTAAAACCCACAGGAGGAAATTAAAGGCAGGCAGATTTGGCTTAGTCTAAGGCAAATGCTAACAGTTACTAACAGTCACCCTAAAAAATAAAATATATATATATATATATATATATATACACACATATATAGCCTCATAAAATCAACAACTCCCTGTATCTAGATGCCTTGGAGGAAAGATTGAATAACCATAGATTTAGAGCTAGGATTGTCCACTTGATGGGAGACTAAACTAGATCCATGTTTCCCAAACTGTGTGCCATGGAATATGAGTCCTGAAAGTACATTTGAGAAATACTGCATGCTATACGCCTCCACTGGAGATTCACAAAGCATATTAGCATTTTAAAGGCTCTGATAAGTCCTGCACAATAGGAATTGAGCTCTATGACCCTCTGCATCTTTCAAACTTACTTGATCATGGAACCCAAATCACATAATTTCCACCACATGTGAGTGAAACTAATGTTCTACAGAGCACATTTAAAATGACCTGGACTAAAAGATAACTCTGATCTCAATTTGAACATTCTGATCCTCTCCCCATTAAAGGGAAAGAAGTATTGGAGGCTGGAAGCTCTAGGCCAGTGGATCTCAAACTTGAGCATGCACCCAGATCTCCTGGAGGGTTGTTAAAATACTTATCATGGGGCCCAACCCCAAGGTTCTGATGCCTTCGGTCTGGGGTAGAGTCTGAGACTTTGCACCTCCAATGAGTCCCCACATGGTGCCAATGCTACTGGTCCAGGGACCTTCCTTTGGAAACCATTTATCCAGACCTTGAGCTTAAGACCTTTCAGTGTCTCAACCAACCTGAAGTCAGAAAGCTTCATACATCTCACTCTGGAATTAGTCTCCAAGCCCTTATAATTCATTTCTTCATGGGAGGTCAAGAGGGAAGACAAAAAAGGAATCTGATCCTTAAGGATGTAAACATAGTCTGCCAAGCCCTCCCCAGCCAGAGAAAACCCAGATGGCATTACTGAGGGAGGACAATCACAGCCAGCCCGTGCTCAGACCTCTCAGGTTCTAATGCAGTCACAGACTTACTCGTTCCCAGGCACTGTGCAGATACTTTCACTCATGCGGTTTCATTTATCCCAGCAGCTACCATGATGCCCTTCTTGCTGGTGGTGAAACTAGGTTCAGAAGCTAGAGTGGATGGCCAAGGTCACACAGTAGAAAGATGAGGAACTGGGGTTTGAACCCGGATCATTGGAGACCACATTTGGGACTCTTCCTACTACATGACCCTCTTCTCACCAGTAGGATTCCCTCCTCCTTCCTATCCTCCAATCCCTCTCTTTATATCAGGAATATATTCTTGAGGAAGCCCCTCCCTTCCACTGACTTCTGTAATCGATTCTGTTCACTTTCACGGAGAACTACTAAGCGTCAGGTACCTGGAGACACAGCCGTGCGGCAGACAAACAAGGCGCCCATCCCTGCTGGGGTCAAAGTCACGCAGACAGACAACTGTGACAGAGTGTGCAATGCCTCGTCCACACATAGACACGTGGCACATCTGGTGGCTCCGACGGAGTTTCTGGGAGGAGATGGCATCTTAGCTGAATCTTGGAAGGGAGGGAGTTATCTGGGGGCACACTCTTCAAGTGGAGCCCTGGGTGGACCCCTCTATTGTCACCCCTGGACCCCTGCCACACCCCTCTACAACTCCCCAACTCCGCACATGGCACTGCCAATCACTCAGCTGCTTGGGGCCCAAACCTAGGAGTCATCTTGATGCATCCCTCCTGCCCCTCTGGAGACCTCATGCTACCTCTATACACATCCCGAATCCTGCTCTCTCTGTCATCCTTGCCACTGGCTGGTCCAAGGTACCATCACCTCATGCCTCCTGGCTGGCCTTCCCTGCCTCCCCTTCAGCTCCTCTACAACCCACTCTCCAACAACAACTCATCTGATACAGTCTGATAATGGATCCTCACTCCTCTACTGTAAACCTCAATGACTCCTTATTATTCCTAGAATTTGAATTCCTTTCTGGCATGCCTACAAGTCTCTCCCTCATCAGGGCACAGCCCACATCTCTCCTTCTTCATCCCTGCCTCTTCCCCCACCCTCTTGCCTCCTGCCACACTGGCCTGCCTTCTTCCCTTCTAATATACCAACTCACCCCAGGGCCTTTGCACTTGCTGGTCCCTATTTGGGAAGCTCTTCCCCCAGATCCTTCAGGAACTGGCTCCCTGTCCTGCAGGTCATTAGCTTACATGTCACCCTCTACAGGGTGCCCCCCCCCCCCACTCACTCCCTATTATATCAAAGTTGTATTGTCTTAAAGCACTGAGTCATTCTCTGATATTTTCTGGTTTATTCATTTACGGTCTGTCTCCCCCAGCTGGAATGTAAGCTCCATAAAAGCAAAAAAACTTTATCTTGTTTACTGTTCTTCCACCTAGATCTGAGCTTGGCACATAAGAAGTCCTCAAATATCTACTGAATGAATGAGTAAGAGGCCAAAAACAAAACAAAACAACAACCAAAAAAAAAACCACCACAAATCCATTTGATGGAAAATTGGACTGATAATGGAGGGAGAAGAGTAGTCTGCATCTTTCTCAAATGTATTTTCAGAGCTCATATTCCATGGCATACAGTTTGGGAAACATGGATCTAGTCCAGTCTCCCATCAAACAGCCTGTTGTAGGAAGGCAGGGAGGAAGGGCAGACTTGACAGCAGGAAGATCCTTTCGGAGACTGGCAGGGAATCCAGCAGAGAGACCAGGGCGGCCAGACCAGCTGCGGTTGTGGGTGCGGAGGGATGCACATCAATTCAAAGGACATCTGGACAGGACGTGTGACCGATGAGTGTCTGATGAGAGGAGGCGGGAAAGGGAGCCTCGCCGATCAAAACACCAGCAGTCTGTCCCACCGTTCTGCCCAGAGGCGCGAACCGTGTCCAAGCACCCACCGGCGGCATTTTGCCTCCTAGCTAGACCTCTCCTTATGGACAAACCAGACACGCCTTTTCCATGTCCTCTCTGCACTTCTCTCCACCCCCCAAGAGAAACCTACACGGCTCGATGTCCACAGGGAGTGACCGTTTTGTAGGCACATGGATGTTATGAAAGGGGAAGGACCAACGTTCCCGCAGTAAGACATAAGGAGAAGCAGGGGTTAAGAACGGGGGCTCTGGAGTCAGACGGAGCCGGTTACACTCCAGGCAACCCCTTGTCAGGCTGCCGAACTCTGTGCCCCAGTGGCCACGCCTGCCACAGAGATAATGGGAGCCCCCATCTCAGAAGACACCTGCACTGAGTCCTTGGGACGCAACATGCAGAGTGCTGGGCGCTGGGCCGGGCGCACAGCAAGCCCTCCACCAAGGGAGCTTTGGTTAGGAACCCTGGTCCATTAAGTCAGATCAGCTGCCCCTCGTGGCCCCGTGGCCCCTGGCCCTCTGGCTTTGTCCCCCAGCGTCTGACTCACTCTGCATCTTTCCCATGTCTTTGCTGCTGGTTGGCCTCTGTTTCTCCAGAGCTGGGATATGTCATAATGTGATTGATGCACCCAATAGTAAAAAATAACCAGTTATTTTGATGTCGGGTGCGTCATCCCTAAAAATAACCGGGTGTCTTGGAAGTAAAGGCGCCACGGCAAATGTTGGGTTGCATCAGGCACACGCACACTCACATCAACATACACACACACACACACACACACAAACCAACACACACCAACACACACACTCACATCAACACACATGACACACGCACACAAGAGTCACTTTAAATGGGATGGGAAAACACACCAACTTTAATCAAGGGGCAGAAGTCCTCTCCTCCTTTATCATTCTGTGAGCTGGGGATGGTGACTTTGTCCTAGCAGGCTCTTGTCAGGAGGCAGCCAGATGGGGACAGACTGAGGCAGCCTACCCTCAGGATCAGAGAACACTGCGGGCAAACAGCTGTCCCCAGGCCACAGCAAAGCACCGATCTCCAGCTCTACCAACCTCCCGGGACTGCATTTGCCATAAGAGCCTCCCTTATTCTAAGCTGGTGTCATGCTTCCTTGCTTTAGAAGAGAAATGCCCCCCAGACATGTCATCCTGACTTACACTGCAAAGGGACACCAACTCGTCATTCTTCAGTGGCTGGGAATCCGTCCCTTGCTGTTGAAAGTACCTGGGAGACTGGGACTGGTTGCTTCTCTCCTGCACACTCCAGGGGCTACGGGCACAGGGTTTTAAAACCTCTGGGCTTTTTAGAAAATAGATGAGGCCCAATTTGTCCAGGGTGTCATCTTTCCAGCAACACCACCCCTTGTCTCCTGGGGACACTTATTCTGGAAGACAATGCCACCTTTTCACACAGAGATCCACGTGCCAAGTAGAAATGCTGGAACAATGGGGAAGGCGTGACCAGGTTTGGGTTTCCAGGACACGGAGACTCTCTGAGAGTGATCCAGAATCTTCACATTTGCCCCCTGGCACTTAGAGAGAAACACCGGCCTCCAAGATGCAGGAAAGAGGCCACACCAGCCTGCTCGCAGGAGAACATGGGTTTAGGATGAATGGAGATCAGGGTTGGAAGCCAACGTTTAAATACAAGTTCTGCCTCTGGGTAGTTAGGTCTTTGTGAGCAAGGGATTGTGTGAGCCTCAGTTTACTTGTCTGTAAATTGGGTAAATGATATCTACCCAGTATGGTGATAAGTGACAACTCAATCACATAATGCAAGGAAATCACTCAGGACCACACAGTAAGAACTGAAGCATCATCCTCATCATTTCTGATGAGATGTGTAAGGGATATACGTTGTCTGCAAATTTCTAGACCTGTGTTATATTCCTGGGAGGGAAGCTGTTTACCCAAAAGAGCACATTGTGTTGGGCAAAGAGTACACCCTTCAGAGTCCAACAGGTTCAAATCCCAGCCCTGCCGCTCACCAGGCATGTGCCCCTAACTCCAATCCTCAGTTTCTTCAGTTATAAAATGGAGCCAGTAATGCCTAGCTGACCCCCTCCTTAACTCAACCTGACCCCCTTTACAGATCTCCAATCCAAGCCACTTGCCAATAGAGCCAATGGCATTCAGGGTCACAGACCCACTGGCCAGCCTCCAAAGTGCCCGGAAACCCTCTGTGCAGGAAAGTCAGCCTACGGTCACTTTATTCATTGCTCTCACTCACTGGACAAGCATTTGCTAAGTGCCTTCTGTATGTCAGGTTTGGAACCAGAGGCTGGGAACACAATAGAGAGCAGAACCTAGACGGCCCTGGGATGCCTGGGTGGCTCAGTCGGTTAAGCGTCTGCCTTCAGCTCGGGTCATGATCTCAGGGTCCTGGGATCGAGCCCCGAGTCGGGCTCCCTGCTCCGCAGGAAGCCCGCTTCTCCCTCTCCCACTACCCCCTGCTTGTGTTCCCTCTCTCGCTTTGTCTCTATCAAATAAATAAAATCTTTTAAAAATTTTTTAAAAAAAGGAATGAAGCATTGCACCTGCCACAACATGGCTGAACCTCGAAAACATGCTAAGCGAAAGAAGCCAGACACAAAAGGAAAATATTGTATGATTCCACTTATGTGAAATGTCCAGAAGAGACAAATCTACAGAGAGAGAAAGAGGATTGGTAGCTGCCAGGGCCTGGGGGGGTGGGGTGGTGGTGAGGAAATGGGGAATGGCTGCTTAATGGGTGTGGGGTTTTATTGGGGGTGATAAGAATGTTCTGGAACTAGATAGAGGTGACAGTGGCACAATATTGTGAATGTACTAAATACCACTGAATTGTTCACTTTAAATGGTTAATTTTATGTTATGTGAATTTCACCTCAATCATGATTCATGAAAAGAGTGAACTACGTATAATGGAGTAAGTGCTTGGAAGCACAAGGTGCTGTGGGCAGCATGAGGCAGGACGCCATTGTTCCTGATGGCTTTATTCACAGTAGCCGGGAAGGGGACCCAAAGGAGAATAGATCAGTCAGAGACTGGGAAAGGAAGAATGGCAAGTTATTGCCTAATGGATACAGACTTTCTGTTTGGGATGATAAAGTTTTGGGAAAAACAGTGGTGATGGGCGCACAACACCATGAATGTCATTAATACCACTGAACTGAACTGCACACTTGAAAGTGGCTAAGATGGTAATTTGACATAATGCATATTTTGCCACAAGAAACAAATGTAAAAAAAAAAAAAATCACAGGTGATGAGCCGTCACTGGCCTCATTTGTCCTAAACACAAAATTCAGAGGGTTGGTTGGGATCAGGAATCAAGCAGATCAGTGTTTGCTGCTCAACACAGCCCACTTCCAAGCTGTGTGACCTTGGACAAGGCACTTGATGCCTCCGAGCCTGTTTTCTAACCTATAACAGGACCCAGGGCTGAGGGTGATGCCTGGCTCTTAGCGTTGAATAAGTAAGTCGTGATGATTGTTAAGAGTCTGGGGAGCGCCTAAGAGGCACCGAACTTCTTTTCTACCTCCCACAGCTGGCTCTACCTGGAGATGTAGGAGAAATAGCCCGAGGCCAGCTCCCAAGTGCCGGTACACACGGGCAGCAACCCTTCTGAAGGGCCTCAGGCATCACATGCCCCCAGGCACCACCCGCAACTACACAGCTCTGGGGGCCGACAGCTCACCTGGGGCAGAGGAATAAAGAGGGGACGGAAGGTCCAGTGGGGCCTGCTGGACACCACACCGGAGGGTCACAGCAACTAGGAACCAAGATGGCTGCTCCGGGGGCATCACAGGGCCCTCACCCGTGCCCAGCCCTGGGCCGCAGGGAGCTCTGAGGGTGGCTTCCTCACCTGCTCTTCCTGATTGCCAAAGCATAAACCCACCAAGAGTCACAGAGGCCTGGGTGCGCGTCCCCTGTGGAGCTGGGGAGGCCGAGCCCCACCAGCCACTCAGCTGCAGAAAAGCAGATCCAACTGGGTGGAGAAGGGGTGAGGAGGGTCCGGGGAGGGTCCGGGGGGCAGGAAGTGCCTCTAGCTGAGGAATGGCCATTAGGCACCTGTGTGGGGCTCCTGAGGGGCCCTGGGGTGGAAGAATTTTACCCAATCTGAGTTTCCTACATGGAAATTGCCCCAGAGGAAAGGGTAACAGAAGGTAATAGAAGGGGTGTTGAGCAGACCCACGTGGCAGCCAGGTCCCCTCAGGCAGGTACACTGCTGCTGTAACAAATCACCATAAACTCAGTGGCTCAGGGCAACACAGCTTCATTACCTTTGCCAGCTTCCTGAGGACCCTGCACTCCTTGGCTCACCCCCCGCCCGTCCTTCCCTTTCTAAACCAACGCCGTCCACCTTGCGATCCGGCTCTCCAACCCTGACCCTCCTGCCTCCCTCTCCCTCTTACAGGGACCCTTGGGATGACACGGGGCCCCCTGGATAACCCAGGATAATCTCTGCATCTCAAGATCCTTAACTTCATCCCGTCCGCCAAGGGCCCTTTGCCCCGAAAGGCACCATAGTCGTAGGTTCCAGGGGTTAGGATGTGGACATATCTGGGGGCCATTATTCTGCTATCACAGCAAGTAAGCACCTTCTCCACACTGAGACTCTGTTTTCTCATCTGTCAAATGGGGACAATAATCATAATAGTTATAATAGCACGGACGTCCCGGGTTTGTGTGAGGACGACAGCGGGAATGGCATGATCTCTGAGCACGGCAGCTGCAACAGCAGGTGGGGGCATTAACTGGGGTCCTCTCCTCCCCCTCTTCTCCCCTCACTCTTTCCCAGAAAACCCCAGGAGGCCCATTGCATCTCTGAATTCAGGTCTGAGGCTCAGGAAGGAGTAACATTTGACTCCCAGCCCCAGCACTGACAAGAGGTATCATTCTTCATGTAAAAGTGAAAACTGGATCTTCACACACCCCCGATCTGGGAGCAAATGGGATTTTCTAGGCAGGCTTCATTACAGTGTCTCGGTGCCATTTGACTGATAATTGCACTGTGAAGCCAGAATTGATAAATCGCCTGTGCATTGTCATTACTGGATGTTTACCTGATCTATCTGATGAATATTAATTCACAAAAAAAATATTTCCATTCTCGAAGCAATTCCAGGCAAAATGATGCCTTTCTCTGCACCCCTCCCCACTCCTACCAGCAACTGCGGAAACAATGTACAGAGTTAAGTAATAACAAGCCCTTGTCAGGGTGATTTATTGGATATGAAAACAAAGAGGGAAGGACCCGAGCTTCTCCTTCATGAAGCAACACCTGGGGGAAGGAACAAGTCGTCCCTCCCCAGAGCTGGGAGCGCACTCGGTGGAGCAGGTGGAGTCTGCAGGCCAGGCTGCGGAGAGAGTTTGGACAACAAAGATCATCATCCTGTTGCCACAGTTTCTGAAAGAGGTGCCTGTTGCCTCCTGTGTACCCCGCCCCACACTGGGGAGCTTATATGTAAGTATTTGCTACAATGCAAGCCCTCCGGACATGCATTCATCCCCACTGCAAATCTGTGAGATGGGCCCAACCCTGTCCCCATTTTACAGATGAGCACGCTGGGGCGCAGAAAGGGCAAGGTCCCACTGCTAGGAAGGGGCAGAGCTCTATCTGGAACCTAGGTTTGACCCCCAAAGACAGTGCTCTTCCCACCACACCAGCAGCTGGCAAACTGCAGCCTGAGGGCAGGCCACCTATCGTAGATTTGATGTTTCTAGGATACTGTCACATTCGTTCCTTTATGTATTATTTATGGCCGATTTCACCCTATGACGGCAGAGGGGAGGAGCCGCAACAGAGACCATAGAGCTTGGAAAACCAAAAATAGTTCCTGTCTGGTCCTTTAAGAAAAAGTTTGCGGACCCCAGCACACGGACAGTCCGTCTGGAGACCCTACACTGCGTGCTCGGTAAATGGTGGCCAAAGTCATCATTACCATCTTCTCTCCATCATTATGTCACTCCTGCCATGGCTACCTCCCCAAGAAAGACAGATCTTTCCCACCATCCCATCAAGGAACCAGCCTTCAAGATAACAAGTGCTGTGTTTCCTGCAGTCAGTCATAAGATCCTTCAACATAGTTAGCAATATTTTAAGTCTTTCACTGTTTCTGGGTTCTTACCAGGAACTCAAATCACAGTTGCGTCCTTCAACAGGCACTTCCAAAAATGTTAAGTTGCTCTCCTTCCCATCACAGACCAAGGCCAGGGAGGTCTAAAGGCACATAGTTGGAAAAGGTGAAAGGTATTTAGTAGGACCAGTGGGAATCGTTAGGGGCATCTTCAGACACCTGGTCCTGCTGGCCTCGGCCAACCCAGCGTCCTCCGAAGCTGGGAATAAACTCCTGAACTCTAAGTTGGGGATCGGTCATCTCGGTTAGCCAAAAACTGGAGGGGGGCATTGATCTCCAGGGACCTAAGACTCTACGCTAAAACGAGGAAAATCCCAGGCAAACCCAGATGAGCTGGTTATCCTCAACCCGAGACATGTGGAGTTCACCTCATCAGAAACAGGTGGGAAGCCCCAGTGAAGCCAATCACAGAGCTCTTAATTTAGGGGACCTACTTGTTGAAACCTAACCCACACGTGCCTTTGCGGGGACTAGCTAGGCTGTGCTCAGTTTGGACTCTGAGTATCAGAGGGCCATCTTGGAACCATCTTGGGCCAAGACATGCAGGGCTGGCCCTCCCCAGTCACTCCTCTGGGGCCAGAGAAGGGTAGAGGTTGAAAGTACAGACTCCCGGCTCTGCCACTTGCTAATTGTACAAGTGTAGCCAAGTTACTCCTGCCTCTGAGCCTCAGTGTCCTCATCTGCAAAATGGGGACAACTGAAAAACTTATTTCATAGAACTGGTGTCAGGATTAAATGAGTTTAAATGACCAGAGGGCATACAAGAGAGCTTCATACTCAGTGGCTGCCTTGTGCCAGGGGGGCTTTAAAAAGATCTCTGCACCCGAATTGTAACTGTGTTGATTTCTTTGCATTTCAGACCCTGGCTAAGCGTGCTCCTGGGCCCGGGGCCACAGGCATCACTTAGGAGCTAGTAACATGTGCAGATTCTCACACCCCATCCTGAAACTGCTGAAGCCGACCCTTCCCTGTACGGGATTCATGTGCACATTTGAACGTGAGGAGCACTGTTTTAAATGTCTGGCATTTCCTGACAGTTGAGACTCGGGAGGGACGTGTGGGTATAAAGAAAGAACACGGATGGTGGGTGGGATTCAGGAGATGCTTGCTCCAGCCCTGGTTTTGCTGCTTACCTGCCACATTTTCTGATCCCTGCTTCCTGCTGCCCAGACCCCACCAAAGGCCAATTACATCAGCTCTGGGGGTGGAGCTCAGGCAGCCAGAGTTTTAAAGGCTCCCCAGGTCATGATAACTGTAGCCTGGGGTGAGACGTCCCATTCCAGTCCAGACTGGATCCCCAAATCCCTGTCGGGTTCCATGTCCCACGCTCTACATGGACAGAGTCAGACTAAGGACTTTTTATTTTTAACTGAGGTGAAATTGATATAACATAAAATTCACCATTTTCATGGATACACGTTGGTGGTATTTATAGTCACAGTGCTGTGCAACCAGCATCTCTATCCAGGTCCAAAACCTTTCCATCACCCCAAAAGAGGCGTCATACCCAGTAGCAGCCCCTCCGCAACCCCTCTTCCCCAGCCCCTGGCAACCACCCATCAGCTTTCTGCCTCTGTGGGGTTCATCTCCTCTGGACTTTCCCCAGAAACGGAATCATACAAGATGTAGCCTTTTGTGACCGGCTTTGTTCACTCAGCTAATGTTTCTGAGGCTCCTCCTCATTGTATAGCAGGTGTCAGCAATTCACACTCCTTCTAAATCATATTCAGGCTCTAGTGTTCCGTGAATCGAAACTCAAATTAATCCCTGTGGAGGCTTAAAGACATCGGCCAGGCCTCAGGAACAGAGTGGACTGGCCCCCCACGCCTGTGACCCGCCTTCCCCCTGCACCCCTTCCCTGTCAGGATCTATTACGGGAGGGGGGAAGAGGGAGAGACGTAGGTCATGCAAACCTGTTCCGCTCAAGCCCCACTCAGACTCAGCCAGAGCAACTGTGACACTTCCTTTTCATGGTGGGGAATGCACAGTGCCACAGGGAGGCTTCAAGGCCCTGATGAAACCTGACAACTGATCATTCTCACACACCGGCTCCAGAAACCAAGGGAGGAGAAAATGAAGCAGATGTTTCCCGGGTCTCTTGGGAAACTCATGGCTGCCCTATATTTTAGAAACCCTTCTAAGGTTTCTAAACCCAACCACCAGGAGGTCCCCTCGCCCCCTGAAAACCACAGAGGGAGGGCCTGAGTGGGACGTAGAATAAGCGAGAGAAACAGGGAGAGAAGATGCACAATAAAACCACTGGTCACTGTAGAACATTCCCCAAACTGGACTCTGCCAGGTAATACTGCTCCACAACGCATCAACAGGTGCTATGGGTAAGACAGATCTGATGCTCTAATAAGTTTGGATATCACTGTATATCAGCTCCCCACTTTGAAGAGATTCTCCAAGCAAGTTTGCAAATTAAAGGCTCCGACAAGTCCTGCAAGAAAGAAAACCATACTCATTCTATCTAATGCATCCGATCAAGGGAATCTTTCTCTGTGTGTGGGTACCCTCCTCGATAAATGCATCTTAGGAGTCCCTGCGCATACTGAATTCTTTGTTTAACAAATGCCAGGCAAGATTTGAGGAACTAAGGATCTGGTGGTGGAAAAGATGGTCACAATCCTACACCCAAAGAGCTTCCATTCTAGTAAGTAGAGACAAATAATAAATAAGGAAATAAATAAACCAGGATAAAAACACCTGAAATCCACTCTTTCGATGCCTGCCTCGAAGATCTCTTTATTCAAACCTTCCCCATCCCCTCCAATCAGGGGTGACGGCTCCCTCTTTTAGCTCCTACAATATTTACAGTTGGCACCATTTGGGAGGTAATTAATTGTGCTCTGCCTGCAACAGCACCCAGATAATTATGCTGAGAATTTATAATCTCTTGGGTTGTTAACGTTCCCTGTTTTATGTCTTGTTTTCTCTGCCACATTGTAAACTCTTTTGGGAAAGTAAAGAGTCTCTGTTTTCTCCCTCTCAACTCCCCTTGTGTGCAGCCCAAAGAAGGTGTTCTGGAAGCCCCTCTAGGGGCATTGTACTAGATAGTACAATGAATCTATCCTACACAGATGGCCCTCTCTGAGGGCACCCCAGACCTATCAGTGCAGAACCATGGAGGTGGCCCAACCATCTGCGCTTTAGCAAGCCTTCCAGATGATTCTGAGGGGCACTCCAGTTCAAAAACCACTAGCCTATGGTCTCCAGCCCTGCCTCCAAGAGCCCGGGATTAAATCCCCAAATAAACCATTCGCTGCGTGACCATGGGCAAGTTATACAACCTCTCTAAACCTCAATTGACCTCACCTCTGAAATGGGGATTCAAACAGTTGGTACCTCAGAGAGTTGGTGCAAGGATCCGATGAGCTTTTCGTTGAAAGAGGCTTAGCCCAGGGCTGGGTATACAGCCGGGGTCCAATCCCTGCTACCTCTCACGGGTCAGTATTACTAAGAAAACAGAGCATGTCTGTCTCACGGCATCTTGAACTGAGGCCCCTGCCCATCTCCCCTCTCCTCCCCACCCCATTCCAGGGAACAACTTACTGGGCTTCCAACATACCAGCTCATCCCCACCCTGGCTGGCTGAACACAGAAAAGCTCCTCTCTTTCCTCTGGGACCCACCTTACACACCATTTCCCAGCCTCCTTTGCAGCTAGCACTCCAGCCAACGGAACAAGGGCAGAAGTGAGGCCTGGTCCCTCAAAATCTCCAGTGCAACCCCTCACTCCCACCCCACCCTCCTCCCTAGCCTCTGGGTGCCGATATCCAGGGCAGCCTATGTGTTGAAGGCAGTGGCGCCTGGATTCCTCGCTCTGGACGAGTCTTTGGAGCTGAGCACCTGCCCCACCTCCAAGCACAAGCATCCGTTTCAGACTTTACCTGACTTAGAAATAAACCCCGACTATTTAGCCGCTGATACTTTGAGGCTCACCTTCGACAATAGCCAGCACTGCCTTAACTAATAATCACCTTAGGGGCTTAGGCTTGTTCCCACTTTCTGGAAATTTCTTCCAGGATTTTGTAGATGCTTCATGCCTGGCTCCTTGTTATTATTCCTACCTCTTACCAGGGTTTCCTAGCAGCACTGTTGACATTCTGGGCTGGGTAATACTTGGGGAAGAGGGGCGTCTTGTGCATTGCAGGACGTTCGCTGACCAGCAGCGCCCCAGGGCTGTACCCACTGGAGACCAGAAACTCTCCCCCCAGCTGTGACAACCAGAATGCATCCGTGACTAACAAGTGTCACCGGGGAGCCCGCAGCTGAGGCACTACGGCCTTCTCAGAAAGCACTTCCCCAACCACCCACCCCACAAATCATCCCCCTCACCTCATCCGCATCCCCCTCTGTTCCCTCACCCTGCTTGTTGCTTGTCCTTCATAAAATGTGCCCCTCGCTGGAATTAGCTATTCATCAGTTTGCTTGTTGGTGGATTCTCTGCCCAGCACCCACGTAAGTCCCACCTGAGCCCTGCCCATCCTGTTCCGGACTTTATCCCTCAGGCTAGCCCAGCACCCAGCACCAAGCACCCAGTAGGGACTCAGTAAATACTTGCTGAAGGGATGGCAGGTGAATGGGATGCCAGGATGGCCAATGGACAGGGGTGGGAGGACTGGAACTCGGGGGAAAGAGCCCATGGTTTGACCCCTATTAACTCAGCGATTCACGAAGCACAAGGTGATTTGATTCAAGCAGCTGGGAAGAAAGAATAAACATCCTTTTGTCGGCCATGGGGCGTTTGTGAGGTTTGGTCCCTGCAGCTCTGTCAATGGCAGCGGGAAGGAAGAGGCATCCAGACGAGTCTCCACTGAGGCCACTGCCCCTCGGGGCCTGACCACCAGGGAGCTGCTGGCCAATGGAAGCCAACAAGCCCACCTGGTCTTCTGTCTCCCTGCTGTTGGTTAATGACAAAGAATCCACATCATTCCCGAGTTAGGACTCCATTAATCCGTACCTCTATCAACACCAGTTTAATATAAAATGAATCCTCTCTCAATTTTGGACATGATACCTGACTGGAAATTCAACTATCACATCTTGCTCCCACCCCCAACGTCTGCAGCTAACACGCAGAAGGAAGGAAGGACAGCCACTGCCCTGTGGGGACGCTTAAACCGCACTTAACCATCCCAGACTTTTAGCTCGTCTTGGTTTTTTGTTTTGTTTGTGGGGAATTAATTTTGGTTGCTCTTAGAAAAGAGAAAACAGGAAAAAAAAAGAAAAACCAAGTACAGTTAATGAGCTTATAAGAACGAAGCTAAAAATAAATGAATAAATGAGAATAATGTTGTGAAACAAAATAAAATTAAATCAAAATTAAAATGTGCTGGGATGTTTTTCTAAAGAGTGTCAAACTCGATAAATTGATGAGTCTTGACAGAATCCACCAAAGAAGGGGTTTTTTTCTCTGGCTCTCCAACCCATGCCAGGTCTCAGCCCCAACCCTCTTGGTCACGGGTCCTTTAGAAGTCCCTCATGTGGGATGCAGAGAAAGGGGAACGCTCCTACACTGTTGGTGGGAATGCAAGCTGGTGCAACCACTCTGGAAAACAGTATGGAGGTTCCTCAAACAGTTGAAAATAGAGCTACCCTACGATCCAGCAATTGCACTACTGGGTATTTACCACAAAGATACAAATGTAGGGATCCAAAGGGGTACGTGCACCCCAATGTTTATAACAGCAATGTTCACAATAGCCTAACTATGGAAAGAGCCAAGATGTCCATCCACAGATGAATGGATAAAGAAGATATGTTATATATTATACAATGGAATATTATGCAGCCATCAAAAAAAAACCCAAATCTTGCCATTTGCAACGACGTGGATGGAATTAGAGGGTATTACGCTAAGCAAAATAAGTCAATCAGAGAAAGACAAGTATCATATGATCTCACTGATATGAAGAATTCTTTTTTTTTAATAATTTTTTATTGTTATGTTAATCACCATACATTACATCATTAGTTTTTGATGTAGTGTTCCATGATTCATTGTTTGTGCATAACACCCAGTGCTCCACGCAGAACGTGCCCTCCTTAATACCCATCACCAGGCTAACCCATCCCCCCACCCCCCTCCCCTCTAGATCCCGATAAGAGGAATTCTTAATCTCAGGGAACAAACAGGGTTGCTGGAGTGTTGGGGGGTGGGAGGGATGGGGTGGCTGGGTGATGGACATTGGGGAGGGTATGTGCTATGGTGAGCACCGTGAATTGTGTAAGACTGATGAATCACGAAACTGTACCTCTGAAACAAGATAGTAGGAAGTGAAAAATGAAGGGGGGGAAATCGGAGGGGGAGACGAACCATGAGAGACTATGGACTCTGAGAAACAAACTGAGGGTTCTAGAGGGGAGGGGGGTGGGGGGATGGGTTAGCCTGGTGATGGGTATTAAGGAGGGCATGTTCTGCGTGGAGCACTGGGTGTTATACGCAAACAATGAATCATGGAACACTATATCAAAAACTAATGATGTAATGTATGGTGACTAACATAATAAAATTAAAAAAAAAAAGTCCCTCATGTGGAGAGCCGGCCTGATGAATAGAAAGTTTTTCCTTTTATGGAGCTCAACTCCAGGAAAGGTGACTTCCACCCTCCGGCTCCTACTGTGCCCTCTACACACATACAGCATCCCCTGCCCCATGACAGCCCTTCTCTTATGTGACAATGGCGTGTTGACAATGTCCCTACCCACTTCTGCTCCAGAATATCTTTAGTGCCTTCAAGTTTTCTGCAAGGGAAATACTTGGAGGAAGGAGTAACTTTAGTGGGTGCTTCTCAAACCCTAGCCCCCAGACCAGCATCGGCATCGTCTGGGAGCTTGTCAAAAATGCCAAATCCCAGGCCCCACCCCAGACCTACTTAGGGAGTCAGGAATTCTGAAGGTGAAGCCTGGCAACCTGTGTTCTTTATAGGCCCTCCTGGGGATTGGGAGGCGTGCTCAAGTTTGAAAACCACTGCTTTATACTAAGACAGCTCTTAGCAAGTTACTTTAACTGCTCTCTGCCTCAGTTTCCCCCCTATTAAATGGGGGTCTGAGAAGTATCCACATCACAGGGTGGTTGGGAGGAATGGGTGAGATAGGGTCTGTGATGGGGTTAACCTGGTGCCTCGTGCCTGGGGAGGGAGGTCAGTTAAGAGAAGGACCTGTTTGCTAAGGGGTTTGGTAGCTACAGAGAGGGCCGGCCGGTCCTAATTTCGTGGAAGTCTTCGTAAGTTTGCCTGCTCAGAAAAGGAGATGCTTTGGAGATCCTGCAGAAGCTCAGAGCCTCTTCTGGGCAGCATCACGAGGTTCTCAGCCGCACCTGGAACTCGGAAAAGGACCTGATTATCCTTGTCTCCCTCCCCAGCTGAGGATGCCAAGAGAAAGTCCCCGCCGGGGGTCAGACCACTGAGCCTGGGTCCAGGGAGCAGGCAGAATTCTGTCTGGAACAGGTTAAAGTCCCAAGTGTGAGGAGTTTCTTGTTCATTTCATCAACCACCTGCCCGTGAGAGCTCTAGAGGCTACCTGTCCAATAGGGAAACCCCCAGCCACACATGGCCACAGAGCACTTGAAATGTGACTAGCTGAATTGCAATGGGCTATAAGTATCAATATACAATGTGGCAACGACTTAACATGAAATAAAAGAATGTAAAATGTCTCAATCATTTTTTTTATCTTGGTGACATATTGCAATAATTATACCTTGCACGTACTGGGTTAAATAAAACACATTAATGTTACCTTTCTCAAAATTCGAATGTATTTTTTTTAAAAATAGAAGGGGCACCTGGGTGGCTCAGTCAATTAAGTGTTCAACTCTTGATTTCAGCTCAGGTAAATGATCTCAGGGTTGTGAGATCAAGCCCCACGTTGGGCTCCACGCTGAGCACAGAGCCTGCTTAAGATCCTCTCTCTCCTCTCCCTCTGCCCCTCCCCCTGCATTCTATCTAAACATTTTTTTTAATTTTTTAAATTAAAAAATAGAAAACAGCAATCCCCAAATTTATATGAAACCACAAAAGACCTCAAATAGCCAAAGTAGTCTTGAGAAAGAACAAAGCTGGAGGCATCATGTTTCCTAATTTCAAATTATACTATAAAATTATAGTACAAAATGATAGCAATCAAAATAGTATTATACTGGTATTAAAAACAGATACAGGGCGCCTGGGTGGCTCACTTGGTTAAGCAACTGCCTTTGGCTCAGGTCATGATCCCGGGGTCCTGGGATCGAGTCCCACATTGGGCTCCCTGCTCAGCAGGGAGCCTGCTTCTTCCTCTCCCTCTGCTTCTGCTACTCCCCACTGCTTGTACTCTCTCTCTCTCTCAAATAGATAAATAAAACCTTTAAAATTAATTAATTAGGGGCACCTGGGTGGCTCAGTTGGTTAAGCGACTGCCTTCGGCTCAGGTCATGATCCTGGAGTCCCGGGATCGAGTCCCGCATCGGGCTCCCTGCTCAGCGGGGAGTCTGCTTCTCCCTCTGACCCTCTTCCCTCTCGTGCTCTCTATCTCTCATTCTCTCTCTCTCTCGAATAAATAAAAATAAAATCTTTAAAAAAAAATTAATTTATTTATTTATTTATTTTAAAAAGTGGGCAGAGGACTTGAACAGACATTTTTCCAAAGAAGACATAGAGCTGGCCAAAAAGTACAGGAAGGGTGCTCAACATCACTCATCGTCGGGGAGATGCAAATCAAAACTACAATAAGATATCACCTCACACCTGTTAGAATGGATACTACCCCCCCAAAAAAGACAAGAGATAACAAATACTGGCCAGGATGTGGAGAAAAGGAACCCTCATGGACTGTTTGTGGGAATGCAAGCTGGTGCAGCTACTGTGAAAAACAGTATGGAGGTCCCTCAAAAAATTAAAAATAGAATTACCCTAGAGCGAGCAATCCCATTTCTAGGTATTTATCCAAAAGAGATGAAACTACTATCCCAAAGAGATGCCTGCACCCCTATGTTCACTGTAGCATTATTCACAACAGCCAAGTTAACCTAAGTGTTCATCAATTAATGGATAAAGAAAATGTGATAGGTAGATAGACAGGTAGATAGATATATGGGATATTATTCGGCCACAAAAAAGAAGGAAATCCTGTCATTTGCAACAACATGGATGAACCTTGAGAGCATTATGCTGAGTGAATGAAGCCACACAGGGAAAGAAAAAACTAAATACCATATGATCTCACTGTTTGGTGGCATCTAAACACATCACACTTAGGAACTGGGAGTCGAAGGGTGGGTTACCAGGGGCTCGGAGGGGGGGGGGCAATTGGGAGAGGTTGGTCAAGGGTACAAACTTCCAGGTACAAATGACTAAGTTTCAGACATCTAATGGACTGCGTGGTGACTATAGTTAACAACGCCATATTATATTCTTGACAGTTGGTATGAGAGCAGAGTTGTGATGTTGTCACCATGGCAACAACGACAACAAACGGTGACTATGGGAGGTGAGGGAGGCGCTAACTAGCATCACTGTGGTCATCATTTCATAATACATTTGCAAATTAAATCATCATATCATACACCTTAAACTTACACGGTGCCACAGGCCAATTACAGATCAACAGAGCTGAAAAAAAATTGTTAGCTGTTTCTTTTTCCTTTTTAATGTGGCTTCTAGAAAACGCAAAACTGCATTGGTGGTGTGCCATGAGGAAGCGCATGTGGCCACGTGGCCTCGTAAATTCCCCGGAGGACCCAGCTGAGCTTTCAATCCATAGCCAGCATCCACCTCCAGACATGCGAGTGTGGGTCAGCTTTGAGATGTTTCCAGCCCCAGACACTACGGAGCAGAGACAAGCCATCCTCACTGTACCCTGTCCCGGTTCCTGACCCTCAAAATCCAACTGCACAATAAAATGGTCTCACACCAAGCTCGGAGTAATTTGTTACGGACCAGGAACAATAACATGGCACAAGTGTCTGTGAACTGGTTTTGTCTTTTCTTAATCATCATGGTAACCTGCACTCTGAACCATTACACAGCGCAGCACAAAGAAGCCTCAGGAAAAACAAACGGCCCGATGGATACGTTACTGCTCCCAATGGATGGGCCAAAGGGCAGAATGCCCTTTTGCCAAAGGTTGCCAGGAATCCCAAAACTCAGCTTTCAACCAAGTTCAACTCCTGTGTGTGCAAGTTTTGATAAGCCATGGAAGAACTTGCAGAGTCTTTCCATGGAAGTTTCTCTTCCTGTGGAAAAGAAAGTTCGCTGACAAAGAGAAGTCCCTTCAGACCTACTGTCCGTTTGC
Source organism: Callorhinus ursinus (assembly GCF_003265705.2). Lineage (NCBI taxonomy): Eukaryota > Metazoa > Chordata > Mammalia > Carnivora > Otariidae > Callorhinus > Callorhinus ursinus. The sequence goes on along the minus strand of NW_027397103.1, from coordinate 4,373,340 downwards.
ATCTGAATTCCTAAACCATTCTAGCAAAACTTCATTAGACTCTGAGCGTGGCATGGGAGATAATGATCTGATTTCTCCCTCCCTCAGACACCCTCCTCACGTCCCCAAATATGAATGGCATGGGAAATTAGACAGCTCTAATTAATGACTCAATAAATAGAGAAAAAGGAAAGAAGTTGGCACGACACTCACTCCAGATCATACATACACGTTTCAGCTCCTAAAGAGTTCCCTTCCCACTGCAGGCTCACTGCTCTTCAAAGGCGCCCCATTCCAGATCTGAGCTGGGGTTCTTGTTAATGGCTCTCTCCCAAACACCCCTGTCCGTGAGCCAACAATGATGCAGCTCACAATGCCCGGAGTGGACCCCAAGGAGAGTGGCAATGGATAAAGAAAAACTCCTTCCCCCTGCAAAGGCTGGGACTTCACCCAGCTAACCTCCTTTCCTCCAGATGTTCCTTCAAGGAGGAGGTCAAACAGAACAGAGACTAAGGGCGACCTCTGGAGTAACATTGCTGGGGCCAAACCCCAGTGTTGCCATTTGGCCTTGGGAAGCTTCTGTACCCTACCGAACTTTAATTCCCCCCCCTGGAAACCAGGAACCATAGCAGAGGCAGTAGGGTGTTTCAATGGCTCTAACCACTGACCTGCGGATGGTTTGATCCTGGCTTTGTGGCCTGGAGCAAGTTGCTTAACCTGTCCGCCTCAACTTCCTCATCATAAAAATACCTACCTCATAAGGGTGCTATAAGAATTAAGTGAGCTACGATGCATAAACCACTCACACCAGAGTCTTCACACCCCACATGCCGTAAAGGGTTGGCTCTTATGTCCTTAGTGGGAAAATGAGGAGAACAAGTGCCTGGAAGTGCTTAGCACAGGGAAGAGAATCATCTGACAAATGTTCGCGAGTGTTGTTGCTTCATTGTGGTTATTGTTGCTTCTGAGCCAGCTTTTTGATCCTGCTGAAAATGTCCTGTGGCTAGAAGAGGAAACGTTAAAGCAGGGACTGGCTGCATGATTAGGCAGATCATGTCCTCAGAGGCGGCTCTCTCGGTGTCCTCCGGTCACAGGACACAGAGGTAACAGAGCAGGCAGAGGATTGAGAGGTCCGAAGGTCCTGCCCACTGAGAATGGCCCAAGGGACTGAAAAGGTTTAGTCTAGAGAAGGGAACCAAAAAGAAGCATGTAAGATGCGATCTTCCAATAAGCAAAAGGCGTATTAAGCGTCACTTTCCATGGAGGTCCTCCCTGACCATGGCATCCCCCCCGCAACTGCCCTAAGAAAGGCCAGATCCCCATTATATGCTCTCATAGCTCACGTCGGGGTTAAATCATTATTGACACAAGCTGCTGAATGTCTATCTCCCCCATGAAACTGAGCTCTATGAAGGCAGGGACCGGGTGAGTCCCATTCACCACTGTGGTCAGACTATTTCACACCAGCCCAGTGGAAAGATGAACAGGAAAGGAGCAGCAATCAGGAGGAAGAGGGAAGAGGAGGAAAGGGAATGGAGGGACGCCATATGGAGTGTTGCAGGGGCAGAATTACCAGAGGCTGAAAAATATGCCAGGAGGCCAGTTTGAGATGCTCAAGGATGGACGGTGCACGACAAGCCAGCCGTGGAAGGGGGCTGACTGATCTGGGAGTGAGCTCCCTGTCAACCGCAGGCATTCATGGCAAGTAGCTGCCAACACCAAGCAGGGGTGTAACTTGCACGCATTGAGAAAACATCCACCAAGGCATCTTCTATGTGCAGGACGTGCCTTAGCATGCGTCACAGGCACCTCAAGGGGATCCAGAGTTGCTGAGAACATTCTAGACCACGGGAGGTCGTTTTAAAAAGCAATGAGGACACTTTGGGGGTGGCAGGTACATTATCTTGATTCATGGTGGTGGTTTCCCTCGTGTATCATAGGTCAAAACTCATTAAATTGTACACTTTGTATGGTTCATTGCATGCTGATTATATCTCAGTGAAGCTCTTAAAAAATAGACCATCTTTTACACCCGGCGGGCTCAGTCGGTAGAGCATGAGACTCCTGATCTCGGGGGCTCATGAATTTGAGCCCCACACTGGGTGTAGAGATTACTAAAAAAAATAAATAAATAGAACTTAAAAAAAATAGGCCATCTTTTTAGAAAGTGGAATGGCAGTAAATGATATAAGGATATCACGATACACAGACATTCAGGGTGGTGAACATAACCAGAAAGCACAACATAACCAAAAACCAGTGATTATGCAAATTCACCATAGCCACAGGAAGAAACAGGGTGTGGCTATTAAATGTGATATTTTCCAAAAGCTAATTAATGACATGACCCCTCCTCAAAAAAAAAAAAGTGAAGGAAAAAGGATAAAAGAGAATCTATATAATTTGATTTTGTTCCAATTTTGTTAAAAATGCATTAAAAAAAAAAAGCCTGGGAATTATCAGAGTTAAACTGGAATCCTGTGTTACTTGGGTAATTTTGAAAACATTTTTGAATATTGAAAGGACCCACCATAAAATGTGAATCTGGGCAAGATTATGACAGGTGATTTTGGTTTCCTTTCTTTATATGTTTCTTTTCCAGAATTTTTGCAATAAAAATGATTTCCATATCAAAGAGGAAAATAAAGATTACTTTAAAACAATAAATAAAGGGTAGATAAGGTCATCTCTCCTTAGGGTTCTTGGGGAGGGTGAATCCAGCTGAGTGCTAATGTCCTGAAAACCAACCCCTACCACCCTTCCTTCCAGCCTCCAGACGGAGGTTTAGGGGGCACAGAGGTTGTGGGCAGGAGATAGGGGATGAGCTGCCTGACACAGATGCCGATTGGATTAGGACCTGCTTCTGTTTCCCTCTAAGTAGATTATGCTTTTCTTGAACTTGCTCCAGTGAGTCCCGGAAATTCAGCCCAGGACAGTCCTGCGGTTCGTTTTCAGAGCTCCCTGGAATATGTTTAAGCATGTAATAAATACATTTAAGTCTAATCGAATAAATCACTAAATCAAATCGTTATCTTGCAATTTGAAAGCCAGGCTCTGGATCCAGATCCCAGGGGCAGGAAGAATAGGAAGCCACGGAAGGGCTTAGGGCAGAGAGCAAGGTCACATTCCTACCCAAGACCACCAACTCGAAAGGCAGAGAAGCACAATGCCTCCGCCCCTGCCAAACCAGATGTCCATCAGTTGCAGACTGCCCTCAAATTTGCAACAAAACTTGACAGCAGTCAGAGTAAGTGTGGAAAAAGAAAACCATCATGGCGCTACCTACAACGCAAGACCTTCTAAGGAATGTCAGTACTGGAGTTCCAGGTGTGGTTCCTCTGGTCTAACTTCCTGCCTCAAAGCAAAAGAGAACATTCAAGTTCTCAGCCAAGACCACCCTTTTTCCGGTCTGGGAACCTGTTCTGAGCTTCTGTACATGAAAGCCTATAGAGCTGAGACGAAGGGGCAAGAACTCAAGAGTCAGACAGATCTGGGTCCAGATCCCAGCCTGGCCATGAACTGTGTGTGAGAACCAGAACGAGCTCAGGTTCCCGTGCCTCAGTCTCTTCATCTGTAAAATGGGAATAGTAAGAGCACCTACCTCATAGTGAGGGCTGTGGGTTTAAATGAGATAATATATAGAAAGCACCTCGCACCATGCTGACAGAGTAATTAATCCATGTTAGATACTGTTATTATCTGAATTATCTTTATAGAACTTCCTACCACTTAGTATATTTTTAGGTGAACAGACAATATCCTTATATGATATAAGCTCCCTGAGAACATTTTCATTTTATTTTAATAAATATTAACTAAGAGCCAGTCTCTGGCAGAAGTGATAGAGACACAATGGTGAACAAACCAGAGATGGTTTTTGGCCTCAGGAAGTTCTACAGTCTTATGAAACAGATGTTAAACAAATAAGCATACAAATACATATGTAATTAGAAACTTGGATATGTGCTACAAAGTAAAGGCATAGGGTATCCCGAGAGAAAATAGAGGTGTGCTCTTCTGAGCTGGGGGGAGGCGGGAAGACTCTCCAGGGGGAAAAACTTGAAAGCCACAAAGTAGAAGTTCAGTAGGAGTCAGCTAGGGAAAAAGAAGGGAGAGAATGCTCCAGACGGAGGGCACAGCATATGCAAAGGCCCTGAGGGGAGAAAAGCATTCAAAGAACTGTAAAATAAGGTCAGTGTGACTGAATGGTTTTGAGTAAGAGACAAAATAGGAGATCAAGACTGTTGAGGTAGGCAGGCAGACGGAGGGTTTTAAGCAGGGAAATCACATGACTCGATTCAGGATTTTAGGAGAGGATTCTGGTTCCAAGTGGAGAAGGCAGTGGAGGGGAGCCAGTATGAAAGCAAGGAAGCCAGACAGGAGGCTGCTGCAGTCTTCCCAGCAAGTCCCGGCCATGAGAAGCAGGGAGATTTGACATACATTTCAAAGACAGAATTAACATGAATTAACATGACCTGGGGACATGCAGCTCGTGAGGAGAGGAGATAAGGCTGGAATCAGAATGACTCCCAGATCTGCAGCTTAAACAAGTAGAAAGATGGTGCCGCCCTTTACTAAGAAGAAAAAACCTAGGGGAAGAGCAATTCTGGGTTCTAGAAGATGAATCAATTCAGTTTTAGGCAGGCAGAGGCCAGATAAGGTAGGAGTAAAACCAGGAAAGCATGCTTTCTTGGTACCTGAGAGAAGAGAGAGTTTCCAAAAGGAAAAAGTGGTCAGTTGTTTATGCTGCTAGGAGGTCAAGTAAGAGAAAACAGATGTGTCTGACATATAATAGGTTGTCAATGAATGTCTATTAGATGCATAGATGGGGGATGAGTACATAGATGCATACATGAATGGGTGCATGAGGAAGTGAATTTGTGCACAGATGGATGGGTGCATGTGTGGACAGATGGAAAGATGGATTAGTGCATGGATGTGCACACAGATGAATGGACCGGTGCATAGATGTCTGGGTACATGGATGGATACATGCATAGATAAACAGATGGATGCACAGATGCATGGGTGTGCATATGGATGGATGGGTACATGGATAGGGCATGGATGTAGTAGCCCCAGCCACAGAGAATTCTAGTTAGTTCCTCAAGCAGGAACAACTTCCCCCCTTCATGCAACCATTCCCTCAGTCTAGAGAACTCTTTATGCCACTTCCTCTCCCCTTCACATTCTTCAAAGCTCAGTTCAAGTGTTACTTCCTCAGAGAGACCTCTGACTACAAAGTGTTTATCAGGTTTTCAAATCATCTCATTTCTTAATGGTTGGCCTCCCTCATTAGACAGTTTGGTCCAGAAGGGCAGGGACCTTGTTCATAATTTCTAAATCTCCAGCACTTAGCAGAGCACCTGGTGCATAGAAGGGACTCTGTGCCCATAAAATAGATGAGGGTGGACAAATGGATGAGCAGGTGAATGCATAAGTGGGCAAAGAGGCAGATGAGTGGGTGGATGGAAGATGGGTGGGTGAGTAAATAGATGGGTAGATGAATGGATGGATGGAGAGATGTGTGGCTGGATGGATGAATGTGTGGATGGATAGGTGGATAGGTGGATGGCTGGATGGATGGATGGCTGGATGGATGGATGGATGGATGGATGGATGGCTGGCTGGCTGGCTGGCTGGCTGGCTGGCTGGCTGGCTGGCTGGATGGATGGATGGATGGCTGGCTGGCTGGCTGGATGGATGGGTGGATGGATGGTTGGATGGGTGGATGGGTGGGTGGATGGATGGATGGATGGATGGGTGGATGGATGGATGGATGGATGGATGGGTGGATGGGTGGGTGGATGGATGGATGGATGGATGGGTGGATGGATGGATGGATGGATGGATGGGTGGATGGATGGGTGGATGGATGGATGGGTGGATGGGTGGATGG
>NW_027397103.1:4346641-4367362 GCF_003265705.2 Callorhinus ursinus | reverse complement strand
TGGATGGATGGATGGCTGGATGGATGGATGGCTGGATGGATAAATGGATGGATGGATAGGTGGATAGGTGGATGGATGAGTGGATGAGTGGGTGGATATATGGATGGATGGATGGATGGATGGATGGATGGCTGGATGGATGGATGGATGGATGGATGGATGGCTGGATGGATGGATGGCTGGATGGATGGATGGATGGATGGAGCAAAGGAGAGGACAGAAAAGAGAAGGGTGGGTGAGGGAGGGAGAAAGAATGGATGAATGAATAAATGAATGAATGCATCCCACTCCCTTCCAACCTATGCTCAGGACACCTGCCCCCTTGACCTAGTCTCTCTCTACCTGTGCTCAGCCAGCCACTGACAAAGCCCACGGTGCTCGCAGAGAAGACACACAACCCTTCCAGGTGCTAAAGGACTTAAATTCTCTTTCTGCAAAGACCATGGCAATTCTGCTCTGCAGCCTCAGCCAGAGCTGTGGCAACATCCCATCCCTGGGGGGTTGATATTAGCTTGCTCCTGCTTTACTGTCATAGATAAGCAAGGCAGGGTCAGGCTACCAGGCACTGGGAGGGAGGAAAAAGGGAGATTTTATGAGACAAGGAGGGGAAAAAAAACCCCACACTAATAGGCATAGGCAAACAAACAAACAACAACAAAAGCATTTTTAAAATACACTGCTTCTTAGGGAGGGGGTCAAGCACCCACTCTCAAAAATATTCAGAAGATGACAAGTGAGAGACACATAAAATCTAAAGGGTGACCTCTATGAATCACTGCCTGACATTAGCAGAAGCAGGTATTATGGCAAGATCTTTTTTAAACACACACACACACACTCACACACACAGATAGAACTGATTAAAGTATTAGGGCTCACACTTAGGGAAAGTAGCTCTCTCTTTTACAGATCTGTTCTCAGTAGCGCTGAACTCTACTGCTGACTTCAAAAAGCCATTACAAAGGCTAGAGGAGGAAGAAAGAGAATCAAGTCTGCACTTGTGAAAGAGAGAAAGGAGAAGGGGTACCTCTTCCTGGAAGTCTCAACACTGGACCTGGGTGACCTCAGAAATGCTCAACTGAAAACAGCCAGCCCCCTCAGCAGCTCCTGGGCTCTCTTCTCCATGACCCCCTGGAAGCTGGACCTCTGCCTGGTGGCCACATCCTGCCTCCAAAATAAGCTCAACCACACTGGCAGGGGGCAGTAATTAAGATCTCAGGCACTGGAGTCTGTTAACCAGCTTTAACACTTCATTTCTTAGTTATGTACCCCTGGCCGTGGCTTAACTATAAGTGTCAGTTTCCTCATCTGTTAAATGGGGATAATAATAATACTTACCACATAAAGTCAATGCAAGCAGTAAATTAGACAATCCATGGATTATGCTCTAGTTGGTCAATGTTGGCTGTGATTAATATTATCGTAATACTTACAAAGCACTTTGTATATGTCCGTGCCTTATAACTCATTAAATCCTCATAACAACCCTATGAGGTACTAGGAGTACTCGCCTCACTTCATAGAAGAAATGACAGAGACACAGAGAGGTTAAGGTACTTGCACAAGGTCACACAGCTGGTAGGTGGCAGAGTTCATTCTCCAACCTCAGCCGACTGATGCCAGGGTCTACGCTCTTAGCTCCTGCATTATGCTTATGTATGACCCTTCCACAGCCCAGTTTCATTCCCCATTCCCCAAGCCAGTATCTCATATGATCTTTCCAACCTCCTGGTAAGATAAAATGCAACAGGGGTTCATTCTGTTTGCATTTTATAGACTCTAACACTGAGGAGCAGAGCAGCTCTGGACTCTTGTGTTAACTCTAGGAGCTATCACCAAAGTCCATGAGGCCAGGTCTGTGTTCATTCTTGTGTTCCCAGAGCCTAGCACAGTCCCTGGCACAGAGAAGTCCTCAGGAGGTATCATCCCAATACCAACAGTTTCCTCAAACAGCATTTCCCAAAGCCCTGCTTCATAAGACTCTTGTCTCAACATATGTGCAGGGGAACCAGGAAGCCACAGCCAAGTCCAAGTGGAATCATGATGTTATAAGTAAAATCATAGTGCATAGCAACATACTAACTACACCAAGAAGCCCTACAGGAAAGAAACCTGTTTGATTTGGTTTTTTTAAGTAAAACCCCTAGTATCATTTAGAAAATGCTTCCCTGGACAGTTATTTAATTACTAAACCACATTATTGAGTGCTTACTATATACCAAGCACTTGCTTTATATATTGCAATTCATTGAATTCTTAAAAGAAGTATTACAATTGTCCTCATTTCACAGATGAGGAAGCACGGATCTCCAAACCTCATTTTCAAAGCAAATGTACAAACCATGCACCCACCATTATGGCCAACCTGTCCCGAGTTACAAGGACAGTCAGCGTCCGAGGTCAACTGATCCCAATCTTGCCAACTCTGGGACCTCTCAGCCCTGACCTCAGGCCCTCAAAGGGCATCCAGAATCCAGACCACATGGCTGTCTCTCTGGGACTTGCCCAGACATTCTATGGGACACACCAGACTGCAGGTCCTTCTCCCCTGGCCAGTGTCCTCACTGCCATCTGCACTTGTGAAAACAGTAACTGTGCCTTGGATAATTCTAGTGCTTAACATTTCCATTGGCCTCAGAAGGCAAGGAGTAAATTCCAAAAAGATGAAGTCATCCTGAAGGGTCTGGGAGACCTCTGAGACATTTGAGATGGGTATAAAAGTGGAAAGCCAACCTGAATCTGGATTGGTCAGCTCCAAAGCTACCTGCAGACGAAGTGACCTTGGGGTGCCCCCGGGTCTAATGAATCCCACCAACTGCCCCTAAGCTTGGTTTGGAGCTAATCACCATGGAATTAACACACAGAAGTCATCATTCCTGTTCATAGAGTGCTCCTCACATGGCCCCCTCACCCATGTCACTAACCTCACCTCCTTCCCTCGTCCCCCAAACCTTCCTCCAGGTTGACTTCCACTTCCTGAGCTGGTCTTGTTTTATCACAACTACATACCTCACTACAGGCTATTCCCATACCTGGGAGGTCATGGCCCCCCAGCTTTTAGGTAACTTCCCATTTTTATACCCATCTCAAATGTCTCCTCCTCTATGAAGGCTTCCCCAGTTTTCTCCAGCATTCAACCTCTTAAACACTGCCTGCTTCCTCCTTTAAGTCACCACTGCAATCAACATGGTCCTCTGTGCCCTACTGATTTGCAGTAATTCTTCAAAGACAAGTAATACTCCTTGTATGTACAATGGAGCTTGGCGCCAAGAAAGTGTTTCCTAAATGAGTGATGAATGAATAAGTGAAAGAGCCTATTTGTTTACAAGCGTCAGAAGTAGAAAAACAATAGCGGACCCCGGCCAAGGACTAGAACAGAGGCTAGCCAACGTTCTCTGTATAGGACAAGACAGCAATTATTTCAACTTGTGAGCCAAATGGCCTCTGTTGCAACTCAACTCTCCATTATAGAGCTAAAGCAGCCATAGATGGCACATAAATGAGTAGGTGTAGCTGTGTCCCAATAAAAGTTTATTTTTAAAAAGCAGGCAGCTGACCAGATTCGGCCTGCAGGACACAGTTTGTCAACCCCTGGGTTAGATTATTTAATTCATAAATTAGATTATTTAATACGTCTCAAAGCGGCATAAAGGAGATAGGCTCATCCTTACAAGTCATTCTCTCTTTCAAAGAGATCTGGGCCAGGCTGGAACAGGGAAAGGAAGGAAGGGCAGAAGGAGGGAGGGAGGGAAGGAACGGAAGGAGGGAAGGAAGGAGGGTTTGCCAGCTCTGATGAAAGCCTGAATAGTTTCTGGATGATTAAAAAGATTTTCTCAGAACTCCCTGAGACCCCAAGCTTCAAACCCTTGAGGCGGCCATGAAAATAAGATCTAAGTAAGCTACAAGCTAATGACAGATTCCTCTGAAGAGACAAAGGTGACTTCACAGACTTTGGATGACAAAGGATGTGGGTGTCATGTGGGTTTTATTAGCATGTTTTTCTGTTATTACCAGTACTGTCATTCCCATTGATAAATTCTGCCCTGACCGATGGCTTAGGAAAGAAAGAAAACAGAAGAGAAAATTAGCTCAAGGGAAAAACCGAACTCAAAGGAAATTTAATAAAATAAATAGATTTCTTGACTGTAAAAGAAAAGAGATGTGACATGTCCCCAAATCCAACTTCCTCCGGTGTGGGCCCCTGTCTCTGGGGGAACCAGAGGAGCATGAAAAATCCAAATACTTGCCCCAGAGCAAGAAACTCCCTGATACTATTGTCTATATGCCCCTGGCCGCGTTAAATCATGTCCGCCCAGACAGAACTTGTTTTTGTTTTGCTCTTTCTTTCCTTCCCACCAAATGCACTTGGAAAGAAAGTTGGGGTTATTTCGTACCTCCTTCCTCTTCCATCCTTCCTTTGGGCTGACAACCTCTCTCCACCAACACCTGGCTATTTCTTTCCTTAGGTGGTAAGTTTTGCGGCAGCATCACACCCCTACCTGGTGCATCTCACTAGAGGCAGGTGAGGGACCCCTCTTCTCTGCCTCCCTGAGATCAGGGCATGTAGCTGTGGTGGTTGTATTTCTTTCTTCATCTATAAATTGGGGCCGTGAATGCCAGGCACTTAACTCACATGGAAGACAGCGTGCAAAAATGAAGTGGCATCGAAAGAGGAGGCAAGTCATCCTTGTGGAACTGCCGGAAGCATTAAATGAGATCAGACAGGTGAAGACATGGAACAGTAACAATAATTATAGCTCCATAATAATAAAAGCAAGGACCAGCTATCCGGCAGCCACAGTAACTCTGTGCCGGGTGCTGCACCTTGCATATTTGATCTCATTTCGTCCTCACAGCAAGCCAAGAAGTAGGAAGAGATCACTACCAAATTTTCATGCCAGGAATGAAGTCGCTGAGAGATGAAGTGACTCGCCCTGGGCCACAAAGCTGGGCTCTCTCACATGAGGCCGGGAACACAGCAGGTGTTTAATAAATGCTGGTTAAAACCAAGTGCACACGTGAACTGCACACTAAAATGTCATTGTTTCTTGACTGCTGCACCTCTCTAGATGACTCCCTGGCAACCAGAGGTTCAAGGACTTTATTTCAACCCAGAGACTCTGCCTCTTTCCTAACAGCCCAGATGATGCTGAGGCTGCAGAGCCAGCCTTGTGGCCCCTTCCGATTCTCGGCACTTGACAGCTAGCAAAGCGCATTTGGGACCTCACCTTGTTCAGTCCTCACCAAGGTCCCAGCCAGAAAGGAAAATGAGAATTTCGATTCTTTTTTTAAAGGGAGAAACCAGAGCTCAAGTGATGTGACTTCCTTTGGTGAGCCCAGAAGTGGGTGCAAGGGATTCGAGGCAGGTTTCAGGTCCAAATCCAGGGCCCTCTGCCCTGAGCTGTTCTTCCCCCATGGGAGACTGTGCCCACAGCCCCAGTCTGCGAGGAGGCTGGTGGGTCAGAGAGAGCCAGGGACATTCTGTGGCCCCAAGAAGCCATCAACCCTGCAACGCAGGCACAGAATGCAGAGCAGGTGGCCAGTGGTGTCCACATTGACCTTTGTCCCTTCACACCTTGATCTTCCGGCACAGTGACCTGTGTCCCCTGCCAGGTCTGCTGTGCCTTCTCCAGCTTGCTAACCATCGGGTGCTCCCCGCTCACACAGTCCTTCCTCCACAGCCTCACCCAAATGCCCAGCCTCACCCCCATCATGCAGATGGGGATGCCAAGGGCTAGAGGAGCACAACAACTTCCCAAGGTTACGAGCAGGTAAGATGCGGGAGCCCAGAGTCTGAGACCGTGTGACAGCAAACCCAGGGCTTAGTGGGATGATGCTTGTTTTGTGGACCTGTCCGAACCTTTCTTCCTTTCTCTCTCCCACTCAGTGGCACCCTCCCTAAACTCTTGGCACATACCTGGGCTCCCCTCTGCTCTGCCGACACAGAGGCATGAAGCCCTCAGACCTCAAAACCGGCTGCAAATTTAACTCAGCTCCCTGGGAAGGGAAAATGTCATGCTGCAGCAGACAAGGGCGACCCCCCTTCACTGCACGGACCCCCAGATCTTCCCTTTACCGGATGCTTCATTGAAAGAAATGTTCCCAGGCAGCCATGACTCTTTCCTGCCCCCTGGAAAGCTCTGTTTGAACCAGACCACTGGAAATAATATAGTGAAAACAGCCCCTGTCGTTTATTGAGCACATACTATACCCCAGGTGCTGAGCTATAAGCTCTCACATGCACCGCCTCACGGCATCCTCAACCCCGCCTTTTAAGGAAAAGACAGGGACCACTATTCTCTTTTGATTAGAAATCCAAGGTCAGGCCAGCAGCGGCCTGAAATCACAGAGCAGGATTCTCCTTCAGACTCCAGGCCTTGGCCCCACTTCCTCCTGACCTCACCATCCCACACACCTACCTCTCCCTCCAGGCCCACCTGCTGAGTTGTTCTGGTCCAGTCTACTCCTAGGGCATCAAGCTACCCACCAGTATCACCTGGACGTGGGCCAGCAAGTCACCACCACCCAATGGTTCATGTTCCTCAAAGCCACGTCTAAGGGGTAAAGCCCACGGGAATTCTTTCAGCAAACCTCGGGTGACTTCTGCAGAGCACCTGGGTTCTCAGTAAGTGCCACCCCCTTCCTTTCTCACCTTCAGAGCCTCGGGGTTTGGTGTAAAGCAGCGGTCACCCACCAAACCCCCGAGGGCAACGCTGACTTCATGACTTATCTAAGCTGGGCATCCTTGTGCAAATCCATCCACCTCTCTGAAGACGGCCTCCTCCATTTTTGTAAGAACAGGGCAGCCCCCAGGGCACCTGGGTGGCTCAGTCGTTAAGCGTCTGCCTTCGGCTCAGGTCATGATCCCAGCGTCCTGGGATCGAGCCCCGCGTCGGGCTCCCTGCTCGGTGGGAAGCCTGCTTCTCCCTCTCCCACTCCCCCTGCTTGTGTTCCCTCTCTCTCTGTGTCTCTCTCGGTCAAATAAATAAATAAAATCTTTAAAAAAAAAAAAAAAAAAGAACAGGGCAGCCCCAACCTTACAGAGTCGTGATAGGATAAAAGGAGGCCACCCGTGGACAGTCCTTGCACACAACATGTCTAGTGTCATAAATGTGGAGCGATGCCTCATACACAGCAGGAACAATACACTTCCACGCAGAGAGAGACCCACAAAAGATGGGGGCAGGGAGGGGGTAAATCCTCCTTTCCACATGCATTAGCACTAAGACTATTTAGAAAAATCCACCGGACACCAAGCCCTTCCTTAATAAAGAAACCCCCAATCTCCTCCACTCCAACATGTCTGGCCCTACCCTGATGTCATAATGCCCCTGTGCCCAAATCTCAGTGTCTTGTCGTAGAAGTGTCATAAGCCAGGAACCCGAAAGGCCCTGCTGAATGAAGTGCGGGGTCAGGGGTTACAAGGAATTCCATTTAAATTCCTCTTTCACCTTCTGGTCTTTGGCATAAGGATCAAAGGAAAGCAGATATACTTGGGTAAGGTTCTGGCATTTTCCCTAAATACTACCTCCTTCTTCAAAAGAAAAAAGAGAGATAGGTATGCTTCCCCCCAGAATGTGTTATGTTACAGACTTCAGTGCTGGAAGTCCACAGACAGCTTTTACAACACAAAATTGTTCAAAAAGATATTGGAAAAAAAAAAGTCCAGAAAGATACTGCAGGGGAAAAATAAGAATTTTTGAGCTATGATCATTTGAAAGAAAGCATATCCAGCAGATTTGATATTCAGCATTTGGTGGGCAAGAAAACAAAATAATCAGCTCAGGAAGCAAGCAAGGAAATCCAAACACAGCCTGTCCCCCTTGGAACCAAACGTAGCTGGTCCTTTCTCTAGAAAGTGCCCCTGAACCCACTTGGCTGCATTCAGGCCTTCTCCTGGGCCCTCTCACCCCCCATGAGCCCCTGTCCATGACAAATATTCATACTACTACTGTGTGTTGAATGCTTCCTATGGCATTTGATCCGAGACGAGGAAGAAGGAGCCAGCCCACAGCCTCTGTTGCAAGCAGAAGAAACAAGAGCAAAGGTGTGGACTAGCTTCCTATGTTCAAAGAATCCAAAGAAAGGGGCACCTGGGTGGCTCAGTTGGTTAAGCGACTGCCTTCGGCTCAGGTCATGATCCTGGAGTCCCGGGATCGAGTCCCGCATCGGGCTCCCTGCTCGGCAAGGGGCCTGCTTCTCCCTCTGACCCTCCCTGCTCTCATGTGCGCTCTCTCTCATTCTCACTCTCTCAAAAATAAATAAATAAATCTTAAAAAAAAAAAAAATCCAAAGAAGGTACCACCAAGTTGATACAGGAGCTCGATGCAATAATAACCATAATACCACTTGGAAGACGTGCTATGGGCCGAAGAGCTGTCTATGAGGATAGGGACATGGTTCCTGCTGTCCCTTTGCTGGCCTGGCGTGAAGGTCAAACCTCAGACATAGAATCACTGGGGAGGGATTTTATTGACCATCCTTCCTGTCCCCGGGCATCTTACAGACCAGGACACCAGGCTTAGCCAGGCCATGTGGCTCATCCAGACTCCCATAGCCAGAGAAGTCAGGGCAGGGCTAATCTAAGCATCTGGCCTCCTGCCTGGGGCAATGTCCACTATTGTCCCCTTTCATGGAATCTGTCTTCAAGGAAAAAGATGATCGGGAGCTGTTTATCCGCAAAACTCAAGTTGTAACAAGGTCCCTGGGAAGAGAGGGGGAGATTGTGTTGTGTGTATGTGTGTGTGTGTGTGTGTGTGTGTGTGTGCACGTGTGTGCGTGTGTGAGGGAGGGAGCCACATCAAAGCCACATCAATAGTATTCATCTGGTTCCTGTAAATGTGACTAAGGACCCCTGGGAAAATCTTGCTCTGGGCTTGATAAGCCAAAGTCCAACTCTCAACTCAATTACAGTTTTCTGTGCTTTTACAGAGCCTCGGTCCACAAAATCTCCTGGCTTTCGTCTGGCCTCAGAATACTTAAGTTGTCATCATCCAAGCCAGAGCATAGTCAAGGCAGTGGCTCTCAACCGGGAACCTTCGACTATGTCTAGAGGCATGTTTGATTTCACAGCTGAAGAGTAGGGGGGTGGATGCCACGGACATCTGGTGGGTAGAGGCCAGGGGTGCCTCCAAACACCTTGTAATACACAGGACAGCCCCTGCCACGAGAATTATCCATCCCCAAATGTCAATGGTGCCCAGGTCGAGAAACCCCAAGCCAGCCCTTTATATGCTATGATCCCCAAGATCTCCTACCAGGGACCTGAGATCTGGTGAGATCTGATTTCATTAACAGACAATGATCACGTTCTTAAGCACGGCTCCCCCACCCCACAGCCTTGAGATCGTGTTCAGTGTGGAAGGACCACCTGTAAACCCACAGATCCCCTGCCTAAAAGCTCCTTAGTCTAGAAGCTTGCTCACTTTGGGGGGATAAAGTCCAGTGGTTCTATAAAAGACAACGGGAAATCTTCCAACCTCCCAAATATGTTAAAGGAAGGCTGTGATTGTTACCTTTTTTCGGCTCCAAAATACTAAAAAGGTTGCAAAGCCCCCAATCCACGGGGCACCAGCTCTGTCAAATTCAGGGGCTCAACCCAACGAAGTCCCGGCAAAACCCTCAGCTGCCCGCACCCATCACAGTGCAGGCTGCACCAGCTCTGGGGCCCCATGGCCAGTCAGCTCCTGAGGAACCTGCCTCCCCGAAGGAGGCGGGAGGCAGAACAGGAGAACAGGGAGAGAAACCTTTGACTTGCCCCATTCATTTGGGTCATAGGATTTCCAAATGATTCTAGCCAAAAGAACCAAAGTAAGGTCCTGCTCACAGAGGGGGAAGCAGCCCCAGACAGAGGCGAAAGCTTACATCATCTCGCTTATTCCTCGTGCCAACACCAAATGGTTAGGAAATTTTGGTGCCTGTTTCAAAGACAGGTTCTGATGGGTGAAGGGGATGGACCAGGTTCCCCACCGCGTGGGGTCTCCCGGGCCAAGTATGGCCGTGTCTCTTATGTATGTACCCCAGGGGCGGGCATGTGCAAAGGGGAAGACGCTGATTTTAAATCTGGCTGCTTCTCTTCTTAGCCTATCAGCAGGCTCTGGGAAGGCTCCTACCGCAGGAGTCACCCCAAGTCTGGCCCCAAGCTCTTTCGAGATGTCTCCCGAGGAAATGAAGCCACTGCCTCTTTGAGCTACCTTTGCATCTCCACCAGCTACTATTTGGAGCCTGCTTTTCAAGGTTGCTCGTTTTCTTCTCTTAATTGGTTTTGCAGCCTGGCAGGGAGACCAGTGAGAGAGCGACAGTGACAGGAGCCTTGCAAGGAGGTTAGTGGCGGCAAGACCCCCTCTGAGCCGACTGGAGGCGGGCAGGAAACTTAAGCCTGCTCTGAGGCCAGGCAGCCCGAAAAAGAGACGAAAGGTGTCCCCCCCCCACCCGCCCCCAGCCTGCCCAGAATGCCCTGTGGACGACACACAGGGTGTAAGCCCACACTTGCTTCCCGCCGGGGCTGGGCCCTGCCTGTCTCCTCCCTGGGACTCAGTTCTTCCTTATCTGAAAGTTGAGAGGGTAAGACTGAGGTCCCTTGTCGCTGGCGCATTCATGTAGATCTTTCTCGGTTGGCACTTGAGCAAATTCTTTGGCGGCTCTGCAGAAGGAAGATTATCAGGCAGCACCTCCTGGCGGTCATCAGGAATCATCATCACAAAGTGGCCCCCAGTGGGATGGTGTGTCCAGGGCAATAAACAGAGGGAGAAAAATTATCCGGGGGCTTGCAGCCGATCAGCTCTTGGATGCTGACTTCGGGGGTTTAAAGCAAAACTACAGCCCTGCCTCTCGACCCCTCCACCCTCCACGACAATGAAGGCAGAAGGTCTTTAGACCTTCTTTAGAGCTTGAAAAACAATGTCAGCCTCAGTCATGGAGGGCTGGTATCCAATTACAAAGCCTGTCCACCTCATTTCTCCCCCACAAAGTACCAGACAGAGAAGGGGAAAAACAAAAGCGTTAAAGAAAGAAAATGATCATGGGCGCCTGGGTGGCTCAGTTGGTTAAGCGACTGCCTTTGGCTCAGGTCAGGATCCCAGGGTCCCGGGATCGAGTCCCACATCAGGCTCCCGGCTCAGCGGGGAGCCTGCTTCTCCCTCTGACCCTCTCCCCTCTCGTGCTGTTTCTCTCTCTCTCTCTCTCAAATAAATAAAGAAAGAAAATGATCAGATGATAGAACTAAACTGAGCTCTGTGCCCAAGGACGGGCTGATGCGGAGGTTGGAGGTGGCAACAGGTCCTCCGTGTGGCTGGGGGAAGGGAGGCCATTTCGGGTTTCCTTTTCCAAGTGAGGGGTGAAGTCCGGGGGGAGATCAGAAGCATGAGGCACCCCCATGCTCAGAATCCATTGGGGGAGTGGGTCACTTCGCAAAGTACTAGTTGGACGGCAACTCCAGAGATAATGGGCTGTGGTCCCCACCCTCAGAGAACCCACAGTCTGGTGGGGACAGACCAGAAAAGTCGGCACACAGGACACTGCATGATGAAAGTGCGCCCTTTGGGTTAGACTGGCATGGGTTTGAGAACAGGCAGGCTCTACCATGTCCTAGCTGTGTGACCCTAGGCAAGTCACTTAACCTCTCTGGGCATGCCCATCCTCCGTGCCCTTTATTCCTTCCTCTAGGCACATAGTATTGTAAGGCATCGATAGATGGTAACTCCATGTACAGGCTGTATTGCTATGCAAATAGTAATTCACCCTCACCATCGAGTTTGCCACGGACAATGCCCCTCCTCTCCCCCGGGACCTCTTTGCTTACTTACTCCCCTCCCTCTTTCCACCAGCTTGAGATCTCTTCTGGTTTCGACCATGTGTGCATTTGTTTGAGCTGACACTCACCTCTCGCCTGGTCTTTTATAGCAAGTGTTACCAAGCTGTTTCTGTAAAAAGTCAGAGAGTGAATATTTTAGGTTTTCTGGGCTATATACTCTGTCATATTGCTCAGTGCTTGCTATCGTGGTGTGAAAACAGCCATAGACAATATGTAAACAAATGAGTGTGGCGGTGTTCCAATAAAGCTTTATTTACAAAAGCAGACAGAGCGTAGGATTTGGCTGTGGGCTGTTTGCCCACCTCCGTCTTAGACAGAATCCCCTCTCCTTATCTGCTCCTCATCTCTACCCCATGAGCCCGTCATTGACATAGAGACAGAAACTGTCTTCTGCTCACTTCTCTCTCCCAGGACAAATCTAAAAATGCTTCAACCTTCCGCTCCAAGGGCACAGTTCCCATGATTAAATTATGACAGTTCTTTTGTTTGTTAATTCATTTGACGATACTTTTGCTACCATGATGAGTACTTCATAGAAAACTAAAGAAGCACTGTGTTTGTGTGGAGGGTGTGGTCTGTGGAGCTCAAGTCCTGGCCACTGCTAGTGGGTGGCCATCTGACCCTGGATCACTAGGTTCCCCTCCCTGTACCTTTTTTCTGTCATCTGAAAACTGAAAATATAAGAGTCCCTATCTCCTTGGGAAGTTCTTTTTTTTTTTTTTAATATTTATTTATTTATTTTAGAGAGACAGAGCACACACGTGCATGCAAGCAGGGAGAGATGCAGAGGGAGAGGGAGAGAATCCCAAGCAGACTCCCTGCTAAGCATGGGGCCCGACGCCAGGCTCGATCTCATGACCCTGAGATCACGACCCTGAGATCACCACCCGAGCTGAAACCAAGAGTAGGACGCCCAACTGACTGAGCCACCCATGTGCCCCTCTCCTGGGGAAGTTCTGAAGCATAAGTGAAGTTTTCCTTAAAATCAGCATAGGATAACACCTGATACATAATATGCTTTTAATCATTTATTGTTATTATTTTTGTTGTTACTAAGAGATGGTGCCTGTGACAGTTAGGAATTTATAATATGACTTGGGAGGTTTGTATACGAAAACAACTGCAAGATAAATGCCAAGATGAAAGCAGGGGCAATCAAGGCAGGCTTCCTGGCAGTGGCAGTATTTACATTGTGTCTTGAGGTATCATCAGGAGTTGCTAAGCCGTGGGAAGGTTTACTTCAACACATGCTGTCAGGAGGTTTTCTCTTTTGAACAGATGCAAAGAGGGGGTTTAGTAGGGTGGCTCAGTTGGTTAAGCATCTGTCTTTGGCTCAGGTCATGATCCTGGAGCCCTGGGATCAAGTCCCACATTGGGCTCCCTGCTCAGTGGGGAGTCTGTTTCTCTGCCCCTCCCCTGGCTCATGCTCTTTCTCTCTCTCTCTCTCTCTCTCTCACTCAAATAAATAAATAAAATCTTAAAAAAAGAGGGGTTTAATAAATAAATGAAATCATCAAAGTCTGCAGGGTCTGAGCATCGAGCCCCACCAGGCACCAATAGCTGGGAGGAACGTATGGTAAGTGAGACAGAACAAGGTAAACAAACCGGATTCAAGGAGGAGTTTTTTCCTTCATTTTTTTTTCTTTGAAGTTACACAGCCACTTGTTTCTTGCCAAAAAAGATAGAAAATTCAGACAAGCAAAAGAGAAATAATAATCACCCCTCATCTAAGACAACTATGCTAAATATCCAAGTGTATCTCCTTCTACAATTGTTTTCTATGTATCCATTTTGAACATTTTTTTTAAGATTTTATTTATTATTTATTTGTCAGAGAGAGAGAGAGAGAGAGAGAGCACAAGCACAACAGCAGAGGGAGAGAGAGAAGCGGGCTCCCTGATGCGGGGCTCGATCCCAGGACCCCAGGATCATGACCTGAGCCGAAGGCAGACGCTTAACTGACCGAGCCACCCAGGCGTCCCTCTATGTATCCATTTTGAAAAAACTAAGTAACCTGCAAATTTGGTCAAAACAGTGCCTTTTCGGGGCGCCTGGGTGGCTCAGTCGATTAAGGATCTGACTCGCGGTTTCAGCTCAGGCCGTGATCTCAGGGTGCTGGGATCCAGAAATGTGGGCTCTCAGCAGGGAGTCTGCATGAGGACTCTCTCTCTCTGCCCCTCCCCTTCTCGCTGTCTTGCACCCTCTCTCTCTCTCTCTCTCTCAAAATAAATAAATAAAATCTTAAAAAAACAAAACAAAAACAAACAACAACAACTAAAGTGCCTTTTCTTCCCCTTTCCCCAAATAGTAGCTTGGTTACTTGTCATATAAGAGTCTAAGTCGGTATTCAGGAAAATAATTAAACAACACAAAAGGCTACCTGAGTGCAAAGCATGACTATAATGAACTGGAACCATCTCCTTGTTTCCAGTAATGCTATGTCAGAGTACTGGGACATGGGGGGGGGGGGGGAGAGTGGAGGCAGTGGGGCGTGGGTGGGCAGATTTGGTTCCAAGCAATAACACCACCTGAGAACACTTCTCTCCACCTCCCACTTCTCTCCACTCCCTGCTTCCTCCCACACATTTACTGAATTTTTCACATATAATCACATACCCAAGGATCAGATACCCACTCTCTCCCAGAACCACTGCTAAGAATGGGGCAGAAATACTCACCGAGGGAGACTAACCCTTGCTGGGAGAAGAGGGAGTCTCCCAGGGCTCCAAAGAGGCTCCGGGAAGTTCTGACCTTCCCAGCCACACCGGCCTCAGGGCAGTGTCCCAGCTCTGCAACTCTGGGATCCAACCTGGAGGGGCAATGTGGCCCCCTCACCAGCATCCCCAAACACCCCACAGTAGAAAGGGCTCAGGGGCTGAGCAGCAGGAACAGGTGCTGCAGTTCCAACTCCAGCTCTGCGACAAGTCGGAGTGGCCTTCTGCTGGTGGCCTGTTTTCCCACCTGTGAAATGGGCGCCTATCCTGGTCTGCTCACCACTCATACGTCCGTGAGATTCAAATAAGATCATCTGCATGCAGGGGCTTCTTAAAACTGAACGTGTTCTGTGAATGTGCAATGTGGTTGTCATTTAGTATTTACATATATGCTCTAAATAATGTCTTTTTCTCTCATTTCTGGTTTCAGCTGCTCCACCCCTGCGAGCCCCCCAGAGGGCTGCACACTCCAGTGGAGCAAAGGGAAATACATGGACACCACCCCCCCCTCCCCCCACCCAGGGTTAAGGAGCAAGCCATCCCCACCCATAACCCGGGTTCCAACCTTGGCTCTGACACACTGCTCTGTGACCCTGGCCAAGGAGGCTACCTCTCTGGGCCTCGGTTTTCTTACCAGTAAACAGAAAAAATAAGCATATAAACCTCACGAGGCTGTTGAAAGGATTAAATGAGCCAGTGCTGCCTGTCAATTACCTGGCACATTGCTTCTCAGTAAGAACCCAACCAGTATCTGCTCTTACTATTATCATGGGCCACCATCATTCACTTAATGACTCAGTGACTGCTTGTGACTCAACAGTTCTGAGCCAGGCTCTGGAACAGGGCTGGCACAGTAGTTCTCAAAGTGGTGTCCCCAGACCTGCAGCAGCAGAACTAGGAGCTTCTTAAAAATGCAGGTGCCTGGGCACTTCCCCAGACCAGCTGAAACAGCAAGTCCAGGAGCCCTACTGGGGATTCTGATGCACATTCAGCTCTGAGAACCACTCTTCTGGTGAGGAGTAGAGAAACAAACAAATAGGAACCATTAAGAAAATAAAACAGAGTAATGGGATTGTGAGGGGCTGAGATGCACATGGGATGCTCCAGGAAGGTGGCATCTGAGCCGAGACCAAAATGACAAGGAACTAGCCACAGACAACATTCCAGGCAGAAAGGATGACCTGTGCAAAGGCCCTGAGGCAGGCTTTTCAAGGAAAAACAATTAGGTCAGGGTAGCTGGTGGGATAAGCTAATGAAGACATCTGGAGATGAACCAACTGGGAGCCTGGGGGAAGGAGCTGGGGTCTGATTCTCAGATGTAACAGTCAGTTTGGGTCTGATTCAGTTCATCTGGTTTAGTGGACACAGAACCCACAATCCTCAAACAGTACAGCCCCCGCAGACTACACAGTTCAAGTTCAGTCTCAGTTCTGTGCCCAATTCTTCTGCTCTGTTACCTCCCAGGTGCAAGGAATACAGAGAGGGAGGACCGTGGCTCAGATCAGAGAAGACAGTTGGGAGCCAGGTTCTCTTTGTTCTCACTGGGGGGTTCCTACAAAAGCCAGAGCTAACCGCATGAAGTGGCAGGGGGGCTCCAGAGAGGGGCCAAAGGTGCCATGCAAGAAAGTAAAAGTAGCAGCTATATCGGGAAGGGCAGATGAAGCCCTGGATGAGGTTTCTCAGCTGGGGTTCTGCTTCCCTGGCTGTAAGACAAAGGCCAGGGGCAGGACAGGCAGGGGACTGACTTTAAAAAAAAATTAATAAAGATAATCATAGCCAGCCATGTATTAGGCATGCAATTTGCCAGACATCAGGCTAAGTGTTTATTTATATTAACTCACTTATTTTCTGGCAATAGTGCCATAAGGAAGATGCCACCAGCATCCCCGTTTTACAGATGAGAAAAGTAAGGTGGAATTAAATAAACAGGGAAAATTGAGGCCAAGTCCAGGGGAAGCAGGACTAAGGCATAAAGAAGGAAGCAGGGAGATTGACCAATGGATTGAAACTTACCCCAACCCAGCTCCATTCATCCTTGACTTACGAGTTGAACGAAATCCAATCAAGACAATTCCCTTCTTAAAACCCCTCCAACAGCCTCCTAGTCTGCTTCAAAGAAACCCAAGCTTCTTGCCATGGCTCTAAGGCTCCTGAGGAGCTGGTCCCCGCCTGTCTCCCCTCCCCTGTACCTTCCATCCTGCTGCCCCTGCTCCCTGCACTGCGCTAGTATATTGTCAACTTCGCTAGATGCTGGCACCCACGTTTCCAGAACCCCCTTCTCTGTAGGGTCCCAGGTTAGAGTTGGCCAAAGCTGTATAAAATTGGGCAAGTACAGGAAGGAGGGGTTACGACGCTCTGGGACGTGGGTTAGGGACAACAGGGAACAGATGTAGAGGTGCTGGTCTAGTTTATCCTTCATCATTCCCGCGCCATGGCCAACTCTTCATCCTGAAAGTGGGCCCTGGTGACCAACAGTGACCTCAAATCCAACACCAGACACTTCCCTGCAAACTCACAGAGACAACAGCTCCAAAGAACCAATAACCTTCCATAGGCATCTACTCCAGGCCCTCTTCTTGGTGCCCTGGCAACAGATGAGCATGCTGACTTCCAGAGGATTCCAACAACCCAGGCTGGCTTCCCCACAGCAGGACGGGTTAGAGACCTTCCTCTGACTCTTCAGTCTCCCCTTAGGAACTTCTACTTCCCCAGTTCTTCCTACAGTTGTCTAAGATCTGTACTCCTATGGTAAATTCATTTTCCCGTTAGACTCGCAGTGGCTCTACTTTCCAACTGACCCTCACTGATACAGTTACCAGCAGAAGGAACACTGTACCTGTTCCAGAACTAGCTTCTAAGATACCTGACAGCTTCCCCTTCCTCCCTTAGAACGCTTATTCCTGCTATAAGAAACCCAAGCCATACGGAAAGGCAATATGTGGGTGCCCCAGCAGACAGCCTGAACTGAACTGCCACTCAACAGCCAGTGCCAACTGCCATCCATGTATGTGCGCCACCCTGAACGTTCCAGCCCAGTCAAGCCATAAGGCATGGAACCAAAGAACGACCCCGCTGGGCCCAGGCAACCCAGAGAATCCTGAGCAAGAACAGAGCAGCTGTTGTTTTAAGCCACTAAGTTTTGGAGTTAGTTGTTACACACAGCAAAGACTCACCGGAGCACACGCCATGGTTCAGCCATGAGAGCCTTCTTTCTGCTCCTTAAAAATGCTTTGGCGATTTGCATAACCCATTTGCTCTTCTCAAAATGTGCTTTCCCCTCTCTTTTCATGTCTGGTAAACCTTCTTGTCATTCAAGGCTTAGTTTAAATGTCACCTTCTCAGAGAGGCCCACTGTGATGGTCTGCTCAATGGGTTGACGTGGCTAAGCCTGAGCCCCCAGGTACTCAATACAACATTAATCTGGGGGTTGCTGCACAGGTATCTTATAGATGTGATTAAAGTCCATAATCAGCTGACTTTAAGTCAGGAAGATTATCCTCAATAATTTGGATGGGCCTGATTCAAACCTTCAAAAGGCATAAAGAGCAGAACAAAGACAGACGGCCACTTCCGGTCCAGCCCCTCCTTTCCGATGGCCTGTCCCACCTACCCCAACAATCGCATAAGGTGATCCCTTGCACTAATGTCTTAATATATTTATCCTCCTGGTTCTGCTTCACTGGTAAGCTCTGAATGACACCCCCACTGCGACCACCCCAACAAAGCGAGGAACCTGGTCACCCTCATGTCCCCCTATTTTAATTCTCCGCATAAAACCAATCACCATTTTTCAATAACCTAGAGCAGCACCATCTGATAGAACCTTCTGCAGTGATGGGAATGTCCCCGAACTCTGCTTCTCCCATAGGGTAGCCACTGGCCACACGCAGCTACGGATCACTAGAAAGGTGGCTAGTGAGATGGAAGAAGTGAATTTTTTGTTTTGTTTCATTTTAATGGATATAACTTTCACTCATCACGTGAATCTAGTGGCGGCTCTATTGGACAGCGTGGGTCTGGAATATAAGGTCCATGGGAGCTGGAAGCTGGTCCAGCTCTCACTATGTCCCTAGTCCCCCACGGTGACTGACACAGGAAGTTAGACTGGTATTCATCGAGTGAATGAATGAGCCATTTGTAAGGTTGCATTAAGCTTCTATCACTTGCATCGAGAGACCCAACGTGGCACTCCATGTGCGTAAGGGGTTCCTGAGAACCCACAGCTCAGGGCTGGAGAGTGTACAATGAGGGAAAGAGAGGATGTCGGCTCTGGAACACACCAGACCCTGTGGGCTTTGGGAGGGGCTGCTCTCCCTCTGCCCAGCCATCCCAAAGTTAGAAGCGACTGGAACAATAGGGCAATCAAGACCGCTCTTAATCTTTGTTCTAGTCAAAGCAAGGCTGCAGTGAAGGCAGGGTTCTAGTGGGCTTCATTCAAGGCCCGCACCGGGAAGGAGCAAGAGAGCGTCTGAGGCTGTCCTATTTCGGGGCCATTCTGCATCCTGTTTTTTCTCCTGGCTGCCAGTCTTTCCCCCCTGCACACGCAGGGGGAGGAGCTAGAGGGGGCTTGGCGAAGCAAGCTCCCGAGAGGCTGCTGGGGTCTGGGGCTACCTGCCTGCCGATGGCACCCTGGCCTCCTCTCTCCCTGAGATGAGAGATAGGAGCAGAACAATGTTCATCTTTAGCCCAGAAGGCTGGCTTAGAGCCTGCAGAGCTCTGATAAGGATCAAATACGTGCTGGTTGCTACCTTTTTCAAGGGCCTCCTGACTGCCTGTATATCGCACCGATAATTAACGTCAAGCTCAATGATAAGCACTAGAAAAATCTTGGGAAGGTAGTTTTATGAGTAGAAATTCGAAGACATTTTACACACACACACACACACACACACACACACACACACCCCTTCCCCCTCAAGCACAAAGCATATCACCACCAGCTTCATACAGCAAAAAGGGCCGCTTTTTCTGCCCACGGGCCCTGTCCCCGGGGGCTACTTAAATAAACTTAACTAAATTGCAACCTACAGCATCTCGAGAATTCTTTCTTGACCGCGCTCCACAGGCCCATAACACCTGCCCGTCCCCGAGCCTCCTCCTGCACTTCCTGGCAACTCGCTCTGCGCCACCCCCCTTCTCTGCAGCCAGAATGCTTGAGTGGAAACTGGACAGCGATCCATGCATCTTCTGCTCCACACCCCGTGACACCAGCTCCGGGCCATGGTCCACCCTGGAGGCCGGCCCTCCTCAGCACCCGCAGTCACACCGGTCTGTCTGTGCCAGCGCACTGTACTCTGCCTCCTGCCACAGGGCACTTCTGCATGCCCCCACCACCCCCCAGGCCATAGGAGAACTCCCCCTCCTGCTCTGGGTCTCAGCTCCACCCGGAAGCCCTGAGAAAGTCCGCAAGCCCTGGAATCTAGCACAGTGCCTGATACATACTGAGGCATGATAAATAAGTGACAAATAAGTGCTGAAGAAAGGAAGGAAAGAGAAAAGCAAGGTCTTCATATTCTGGGACCTGGGTTTTTCCTTGGGAAAGAGAAGATGCAAACGACTGCCCATTATTGGTCTGAAAACAGTCAAAAGCCCAAGAAGAGTAGGGACAAAGAAGAAACGGAAGAGAAGGAAGGACACAGCATCTGCACTCTGATCTCTGAGCCTTGTCCCCTCCCGGCTCTTCTCTGATAAGCAGCTGTGATCCAGAGCGGAAAGTACAAGGAGGGAGCCTGTGGTTTTCAGGCCTGAGGGTTCCAGTCTGGGGCTGGATGGAAGGGGAGGGGAGAGCAAATGGCAGGAACACACTCGTCCAGCAACAAATTCATTTCACCCTAGGACCTCAGCTCTCTACTGACCGTGATGGAGAAAACGGGGCTGGGAGCCATGGAAAAATTGCTTGGGCTTTAATGTTCTTGGCCGGGGGGGAAAGTGAGCCATCTCTAGAGAACAATCAAGTCAAACGGGAGCCGGGGGAATAGGTTCTAAAGAAGCAGCAGTGCTGAGGGAGACAGTGGCTCAGAGAGAAGGGAAATCAGAAACAAAGAATGAGAAGCGTAATTAGAAAACTGAAGGCCAGGGGCCCTTTGGAGAAAAAAAGAGAGGATGGCAAGGAGGTAGAGGGAAGAGAGTTGGGGGCAGAGAAAGGCTAGAGGACCCTGGTGATGGTGATAATTGGTGGTAATGTTGGTGGTGATG
>NW_027397103.1:4346177-4346541 GCF_003265705.2 Callorhinus ursinus | reverse complement strand
TTGGTGATGGTGATGGAGATGGTGTGGATGGTGGTGGTGGTTGTGGTGATGGTGATGGTGATGGTGTGGATGGTGGTGGTGGTTGTGGTGATGGTGATGGAGGTGGTGTGGATGGTGGTGGTGGTTGTGGTGGTGGTGGTGATGGTGTGGATGGTGGTGGTGGTTGTGGTGATGGTGGTGATGGTGTGGATGGTGGTGGTGGTTGTGGTGATGGTGATGGAGATGGTGTGGATGGTGGTGGTGGTTGTGGTGATGGTGATGGAGATGGTGTGGATGGTGGTGGTGGTTGTGGTGATGGTGGTGATGGTGTGGATGGTGGTGGTGGTTGTGGTGATGGTGGTGATGGTGTGGATGGTGGTGGTGG
>NW_027397103.1:4193646-4346077 GCF_003265705.2 Callorhinus ursinus | reverse complement strand
GGTGCAGGACAGGGGGTGGGGATGGTGCTAATGATGATGATGACAATAATGGTAACAATAAGACTCATCAGGTACCTAATCCAAGCCAGGCCTGGTGCTTTTCCTGTACCATCTCATGTAATCCAACAACCAATGGTAGAAATGATCATCACCTTCATCCCACTACTTTGGAAACTAAGCTCAGAATCGTGAGATGTCATACTGAAAATCACGTAGCTGATAGGTGGCAGACCCACAGTTTGGCAGAACCAGAGTTTGTCCAGATTCCATACCATTAGCAAACAGTGAAGGCCTGAGAAGGGGAAAGCAGAAAGGGAAACTGGAGAGGACGAAGCCTGCCCTGACTGTGCTATTTACTAGGACAGCCTGCACCCCCCTTCCTGGAGGGCACTGCCAGCCCCCTGAGACTTCCCTACTTTTCTTTTTCTTCCCCCCACTGCACTTACTCTAACATACTTTGCGATGCACTTGCTTATTATGATTATAACGCCGTCATCTGTCTCCCCCACCCCCACTAGAATGGAAAGCCCTGAGGACAGACCTCGAAGCGTGCATTTACAGAGCTCAGAACAGTACCTGACAAAATGCAGGCATTTGACAGATTTTGTTGAATGAATGAATGTTTTTTGGTTTCAGGCCACATCTGATATGACAAGAAAAGGTTAAGATATCATGGATTTGGGGTCCCCCGAACTTGTTGAAAGGACAATTGAGGATTCTTTGGTTTCAGGCTAAGCCTGATCTAACAAGCTCTGAAAAAGGAAGAAGGGTTCCTTTTTTTCGTAACTTGGGCGCTTCTTGGACACCGGGAGGCAAAGGTATCCCCAAAACCCAAGCAGAAAACTAAGATTAGAGTCACACGTCTAAAATAAAGCTGCCCTGATCTTCTAAGAGAGAGACAGGGAGGCAGAGAATACACACTCCGCCAGGCATAAAGCTTACTTGTCTCCATCTGCTTCCATGAGTTTCTCAATACAACTTGTACTCCTTCAGTCATTTAACAAACATGCGTTGAGTCACCAGTACACACCAGAATTTAAAATATCTGACTTCATCGCTATAAAAGACGCCAGCCCTCCAGCTGAGAACTGGGGCTACCAGGGTGAATAAATATGGGATGACGCTTAAGGACAAGAGTCTCGCGGGAAAGACAGTACTTTGTTCCCTAGTTTGGGATAATGTTTTTGGTTAAAGTGAAGGGCAGGAAATGATGGAATCATCCAGCTCCCAAGATAGTTAGAATCTTCTAGGAACCAATGATCATATTTGAGGGAAGACGATGTAAAAGGACGGGTCCAGGATGGCTCACTGCTTCCTCCTGGTGGAGATCAGTAGCAAGCACCTCAAACAGCTTCCTGAGTCTTCCCTCAACAGGGGCACCTGGAGCCAGGAGCTAGGTTTGTAACGGCACCTGCCCTACGGGAGGTCACAGTCAGATGAGGGAGGGAGGCCAGGAAACTGACAACCGCTGTAAGACACAGTCAGTTGGTGACAGACTCATTCATTCATTCGTTTGCTCATTCATTCATTCATCTATTCATTCAACAAAGTGCAGAGGCTTTGAGGCAGGAGTTGGGCTTGAGGATAAGCAGGGATTCACTGGGAAAACAAAGAGAAAGGGAATTCTAGGCAGTTGTGCCAGGAGCAAGATGTGAAATGCCTGATCCAGAAAACTATGTAACTAATAGACTTATCCAATAGTAAGGCTCGAGGGGGGAAATGTGAAGACTTCCGGCTCCAAATAGAAGCCAAATTCTGAGGTTTCTTTGCAACCCATGATAAAGGCCATGTACTTTAAGCCACTGGTAATTTGCATGGGCTACATGTGTAAAAAGGTGTATTAATTCAGAAATATTGGGGTGCCTGGGTGGCTCAGTTGGTTAAACGTCTGCTGTTGGCTAGGGTCGTGATCCCAGGGTCATGGGATGAAGCCCCACATTGGGCTCGCTGCTCAGCAGGGAGTCTGCTCCTCCCTCTTCCTCTGCTGCTCCCCCTGCTTGTGCGCACATGCTCTCTCTCTCTCTCTCTCTCTCTGTCAAATAAATAAATAATCTTTAAAAAAAAACTCTTTTAATTCAGAAATATTTACTAAGTCCCTACAGTGTACCAGATATTGATATCAGGCTGGGAATAAAATGGTGATCAAAAAGAGGTCCGATCCCTGCCCTTTTGCAGCTTACAGTCTGGTGAAGGGATAGGTATCCACTTTAAAAAAAAAAAATCACTCCCCCAAAAAAGGTCAAAATTTAAATTAAAATGTGACAAGCAGCCCTGCTGCACACAGGAAGAGCAGAAGTAAAGTATGACACCAAGGAAGTTCAGAGCTGGGTGTGTAGACAAGACGGAGTTAGGGGTCTCCAGAAAAACAAAGATGAGATACAGCTTCCTTAACATCAGCAAAGTCATGTGAGGACCCCGGCTGTTTTATGATCGATGCCTGGCCAGCGTTATTTGCACAAGCATGTTTCTCGAAGAACTTCCTGGGATGCATTAAAATTGCAGAAAAAAATAGACCTCGGCATTTAGTGATTTTCAGGGAACAAGAAAGTGTAAAACACAAACAGCCACTACCAAGCCAGGACATAGTCTGACCACCAGAGACAATAAATCGGTGGTAAAACTCCCAGTGCTTTTTCAGAAGTCAAGATTGACCTAATGCCCACTCTTGTGTCATTTTTGCAGTATTTAAACCCCTCTGAGTAAACAAACACAGGGCTAACTGGAGTCAGAGTGCTGACGATGCAACCCAGGCTGGCCCGTGATTTCAACCAACTAGAACCTGGACTCCTGTCACCTTAGGATGACTTTTGTCCCAATTCTAGACTGAACCATCCTTTGCCAAAGTCCTGCGTGAATACGCACACACCTGCAGCTTAAAACTCCCCCAATTTTGTTGTTAGGAGAGGCTCTGCTTGCAAAACTATCTCCCTGCCTCTTTCCTTGTAACCAGTAATACAAAGTTTGTCGCTTCCAACACCTCCTTGGGTTGTGCAATGTAATGCACCCCACATGGCGCTGAGTTGAGCTGCTCCCCATGCTGACTTCAGCACCAAGAGCCGTAGGATTTGGACAAATGTGCAGCACTTGGCCACCGTTGCCAAGGTCCCAGTGGCCATAAGACTGGTATCGGAGGCAGGACACTGTAGACGGGATCTGAGCTGCCTGGGAAGGGTTGGTAGAGGCAGGAGGATGAAGGGGAGAGGAATTTGCTACCCCAAAATATGTCCCTTTGGCATAAGGGTTATTTTAGGCTGATTATTTTGAAGAAACAGCAGACAGAGGGGAAGCTCTGAAACCCAAGTAGAAGTTGCACTTTTGTAAAAGACATTGACATTGATAAGGGAAACTTCCATGTATAAGGGTGTCTCCAACTCCTATCAGAAGGGCGACTCTAAATCTCTAGAAACTTCTATCAGTGGAGAAGGCAGAGACTTCTGTACAACTACCTTCCCCTTGTTAATCGTGCTTTTCCCGGTCACCTCCCGTAACTGCCTCTCCCCACCCCCACCCGGCCCCGCCTAACCCTCTCTTTTGTCTTTAGCTAGAGAAGTGATTTAAGGTGATGCCTTGGGCCACTCTGAGGAGTTACTCAGTTTCCCCAAGGCTTTTCCACATACACAGAAGGTATCCATGTTAGTAAACCTCTGTTTTCTCCTATTAATCTTTTATTACAGGGGCCAACTCAGCCAAAGATCCAGAAGGATAGAGAGAAAAAAATTTTCCCCCACCAGGATAAAAGAGATCACTGTCTTTCAAACCATGGCTCACACCCTGTAAGTGAGGTGTGACATGAAAGTGATGGGTCATTACCAGCATTGGGTAAGTGATACAGAATGAAACAGAAAACAATGCAAAATACCATGTATAGTAAGAATGAGTTTGATGGTAATTCTCTATTTCACAAGAATCATTTCAGGTGTGTGTGTGCGTGTACAGAGCTGCAATGTAAATCCAATTCAATTCTGTGCATCTTGATCAAAAGTGAAAACCACCAGATTAGAGGCCCTCTCAAGGTCTCGCCTAGCCCAGGATGTCACCAAGGATGAGTGCTCAGCCTGCGGAGGATTGATAGAAACACCTGTCTCCGGCAGAGCAGGAGGCCGGCTCTACTTATAAGAACTTCACCAAACTCTGACGGGAAGATGTGAACTCGGAAACGCAATTAAGCGCCCAAACTTCCATGTTCACTCTCATGTATCATGGGGGGCAGGGGTGGAGGAGCAGGGAGAGGAGTAAATTGATACAAACTTTCTGGAAAGCTAGCTGGTAATGTTCACCAGACTATCTGGAGGCATTTTTGTTTGTCATGACCGGAATTGGGAGGAAAGAGGATGATACTGGTATCAGTCTCATAACTGAGGCCAGGGATGCTGCCAAATAGCCTTCAATAAGAGGACAGCCTCTGACTCAGGGTTCATTTTGATGATGACCGTAGCTTTGATAAGGATGTGCTAGCAAGAAAGAATGCAAAAGGGCATGCACCGGGGGGCAGGAGGGGGGGAATCCGGGCCAATGACCTGTTTCAAATATGTTCTCTTTCATTCCCTGCTGGATCCCAGCCCTGTTGGCACATAGTAGTCAGGAAATAACTTGTTGAATGTTCCATGTTGAATCCAGCAAAGGCTTCTGTGGCTAAGCAACTGCCTGACGGTTCCAGACTGAGGTCCTACAGTGACACCTAGTGGCGGAAACTGAAACAACCACGCAGAGAGACCAGATTTAGCGGGTGTTTGCAGAGCTGATCCCTTCCGACTACAAAGGCCCCAGAATTTGCGGGGAAATCATGAGGCTAGTGAGAAGCAGGCAGCCTCAAGAGGACGATATGTGATGTCCTGCTAATAAAGGCAAACAAGGGTTTGAGCAATTAATGGGAAAGATCAAAGAAAGATGATGTGAAAAAAGAAAAAACAAGCCCAGGGGTGCCTGGGTTGCTCAGTCCGTTAAGAAGCGTCTGACTCTTGATTTCAGCTCAGGTCTTGATCTCAGGGTGGTGAGTTCAAGCCCCACATTAAGGCCTCCAAAAAAAAAAAAAAATTCCCAAAATGGAGTCATTCACCCCCACAAGATAGCAAACCCAGACTTAATTAGTTTTAACCTCTCAGGAAACCCTCTCTTTTGTTTTGCTAATAAATCTTGCCCTACCCTCCTGCCTATAAAAACCTTCTCTTGTGCAACTTCTCTACTTGCTAGAAGGGATTCTGCCCGATTCATAACTGATCTCCAATTCATCTGGTCGAATTTTGTTTTTTTTAACAATTTGGACCCCAAGCTGATAAAACAAGTCACAGAGGTTATTTAATTAGGTGGGGGGGGGGGAGTTTCAAAATGTGCACGGATAATCCTAATTCTATTGTTTAAAAAGAGGATGCACATACGCATTTGTCTGGAAGGATTACACCAAAACTTTTTACCAAAATGACAATGGTAGGTTCCCTAGAGGGCAGAGCTTGGGATAGTTTTCTTTTTATTTTTTGTTTTATTTTACACTGAATATCTATTGTTTATGTAAAAAAAAAAAAGAAGTTAGATGGATGTGGACCCAAAATGCAAAGGCAGTTAAGAATGTCTAAGGTACAAAGACCCTGATCACCTATGCACACCTTGGATTTCCATATCTGGGCCCTTATTATCCAGAACCAAATGCACTACAACCTCAGCACTCCCTTGAGTATGAGCTTCCAAGAACTGCCCTCACCCCTTCTGGCTTCCGAATCCCCTCTTTTCTCTGCTCGTGGGTGATATTTACCATCCAAAGCTGACCGTCTCATCCTGGCCTGCAGCACAGGCACGGAAATCGGGAGGAACCGAAGCCGATGTGTTGGGGACGAGTCTCCATCCCCCGGGCCTGCTCACCTGACATGTGGACATTCCGGAGGCAGGACAGGGAGGCATTGAGACGGGCGCACTCCTCCCTGTTGGCTCCGTATTTCTCCACGGTCTCACACACCTGCTCATCTGTCATCTCCAAGAGGTCCTCCAGACTCAGCTGGCCGGGGGTGATTTCCTAGAGGAGGGAAGAAAGGATGGTAAACACACCTCAGGTGCCCGGAGGGAAGGTGAGTGGGCTGAGCCTCCACACTGCCATCTAGTGGTACCTAGGGTAAACAGGCCTGGGTTTGAATCTCAGCTTTGCCACTCATTACCTCAGGCAAGTCACTTACCCTCTCTGAGCCTCACTTTATGCACCTGTACAATGGAGGTCTTAAGTGCGCATACTTTGTAAGGTAGCCCCTATCGTTAGCACACAGACAGTGGTCTGTAGATGGTGGTAGTTAATTATCTGTCCCCCCACCCCCGCCGTACCTTCTGAACTCCTTATGGGCGGGCTCCACTTTCCTCGTCTTTGGATGGTCCTCTGTGCCTCCTGCTCAGCTTGGCTTGTCCCCAGTACAGGGTGAACTAAGAGCAGAGCAAACTGGATAGCCCAAGTCTCCTGATGGCTGTCCTCCCTGGCCACACCTTCTAGGGTCTAGATTGGGGGGTTAGGACCCAAAGTGGTGGTAAGCTGGAATCCTGTGGGTAGCTCAGCGCTGGAAATGAAACTGGATTTGTGTCTGAGCCCCATAGGGCATGGCTTTGCATTCTAAGACAAAGTAGTAAGGCTGGAGTATAGCATGGGGTGGGGACAGAACATTTCTGGAAAGATGGGCTGAGAACAGAAAAGGTAGGATTGCCAGCTATAAATGTCCCTTCACCACTACCAGTAACCACCCCCCCTTCCCCAAAATGATATGTCCCCGGACACCATAATAGAGATACACCTTGAAATTTGTCAAACTTTGATATTTATGCATCTTTATGCATTTATGCATATTTATGCATATCCATATGTGTATATAAAATGGAGAGCCTTCATTTATAGCAGCTAATGGTATCCAATGTTTTTACATATATTATTTAAATAACTAAAAATGGAGATTCTAGGACAATATTGTAGGATACTTCTGCCCTCTTGTGGCCATATCTGCGTATTACAACAAAATCAGACACCTTCCCCTGCTCCCCCAGTATAGACATGTAACTGGCAGCCAGAAGGAGGAAAACTTCTTTCCCCCGTCTCAAAACAGATGCAGAGCAAAAGCCATGAAGCCAAATCAGTGCCTTTCCAACTCACTAGGGCAGGGCGCGGGAGAAAACAATACTTGAGTCATTTAGGGCTTTTCTCAAATAGGTACACATGGCTCGTAAAGCCCACTTTAAGAAAAGTGATGGTCCAGGATCTGAAGGTACAAAAAAAATCACATTTAGAGGGACTCATTCACAACCCAAAAGAATTCTCCTCTTTGCTGCAGGATTCACTTGTGCATTTTAATCCTACCATTTACTCCCCAAATACTAAATCTCCACTGAAATTTGGGGTCACAAAAAAAAATCACAAAAGTAATAAAGACATAAAAAATGGACAAAGCCTAAAGAAACCCAGACTAACAGAGCAGATGCACTTCCGTTCAATAAAGTGATAATAAGCGAAAATGAAACGGATGGCGCACTGTTTTAAGGGCTTTTCTTGGGTTTTCTTTAAATGTCACAAAGACCACATATAGTAGTACTTTCATCGTCGTCATCATTGGTCTGTAATTAGGACACTAAAATTCAGAGAGGTTAGACCACCTGCACAGGGATGCACAGCAAGTAAGTTTGAACCCAGGCTGTCACTTCGGAGCCTTCGCCATACTGCTGGTTCCCCCTCAGAAAGGGGACCTCTGGTGGACGCATGCGGGAGCTGCAGGCAGAGAGCTGGAACCCCAGCTTCTCCCCATCCCCTGGCTGGTGGACCCAGGATTCTAACAGCCTAAGGTAAAAGCCAGAGTTGGGGCACCTGCAGGCCAGGTAAATGAACAAAACTGCCAACTAGCAGGAGCCTGCATGATCCAAAGGGGCAGCAGAAATCAGGTCATTGCCACCAGATGGAGATTCAGTGCCTTGTGTTCAGCCATTCGGCTTTTTCAAGAGAAGCCAGAGATCGGGGGGCGGGGGGGACGGTATGCAAACTCTTTATGCATTTAAATATTGGCTCAAAAAAATTTTTTTGCGAATACCGTATCACACAAACAAAAGTTGTCTGTGCATCAGATAAAAGGAACAGCTTGGAGGCCACCAGATTTCAGCCCCTGGCTAAGATTTTGTCTCTGTATTCACCCCGCTTGATAAATCAATGGCCCCAAAAGCCTCTAAAAAGTGGATTGGCCCTTGCAAATAAAATGTACTGTCTGTAGTCATACGTGACCTTTCATTTTAAGGATATTCACGTGAAAATTCCATCCTGGGAAGGAAATAAAGGAACATAGAATCATACACCATCAAATGAGCATGCGTGAGGTGGGGGCAGGGGCAGGGATGGAGGAATGTGTGGGTCCTTCATCTAGCTCAGCATCTGGTGGCTTCAGGCGAGCTCACATAGAGGCCAAGGTCTGAAAAAGACAAAAGGTGGAAGACAATCTTCCGGACCTCTTCAAGCAAGAAGAAGGGTGCACCATGAGAAATGGCACTTGGTCCTGCAGGCAACGGGGACACCCCCTTGTCTACCTAGCTCAGCGAGTCCCCAGCCACAGACAAAGGAGGAGAAATCACAGTGCTTCCCACCTGCTCCAGAGTCCTTCTGAGCTGCATTCTCCTGCCAGCCCCATCCACTCACTAGCAGGGGAAGGCGCTTCATCTCTGAGCCTCAGATTCTTGCTCTGCACAATGGGGATAATTGTCCCCACCTCAAAAGACCATTGTGAGGGTCTGAACAGCCTCAACAGTTGAGATCCTGGGTGTAAAGCCCTTAGGACAACTCCTGGCCGCAAATATTCAGTGACCGGTTTTATTAGGAAGGACTGGACACTGGAAAGAGTGGGGACCTGGGATCCAAAAGGGTAGGAAAATCTCACTATCCTTGAGATTTTAAGGATGTGGTCCATACCTGTTACTTCCAAAGCTTTCAACGATAATAACAAGGTGACATTTGCTGAATGCTATTAGGTGCCCAAATATGAGCGGAACATTTTAGGTGGAACATCTCATTATATCATTCTAGCTACTTCAGAAGAGGAGACAATCATTACCCCCATTTAACAGATGAGAAAACTAATGCCCTCAGTCGGTGGTGTCCAATGTGGTGGCCACTGGCCACACTAATTAACATTAAAGACAATTAAAAATTCAGTTCATCAGTCACATGCACTAATCACAATTCAAGCGCCCAAGAGCTCCCTGGGGCTGGCGGCCACTGCATCAGACAGCACAGATATAAAATATTTCCATCATTGCAGAAAGTTCTGCTGGACAGCCCCGGATAAAAGGTAACATGACTTGGCCAAGGTGACTGAGCTAATGAGTGGCAGAGCTGAAAGAGGATCCAACTGAGCATAGAACCATATTCTTAACAACCCACTTGGACAGCATCAGAGATCCTCTGCGCCTTCCCCCAACACATATTTATTGGGGGCCTACTATGTGCCGGGCACAGGCAAAAACCCACTGTGCAGGGGGCTGGCTTCTGGCCAGTAAGGGGCAGGGGCAGGGGCCAGGGGCCATCTCCGGTCACCTCCAAGACTTCCTTGCGCACATCGACGATCCGGAACCAGTGCCGGAGCTGGGGGAAGCCGTCCAGCTCAGCGTTGCGCTCCTGAAGGGCCACCTTCTTTTTGCAGGACAGCTGACGGCTGAAGTATTTCACCAGCTTGCTCTGCGGAGACACAGATGAGGACAGAGGGCGGGTCTCAGAGGCACGGCCAAGGGAGGATAAGCAAGAATCTCCCCACGGCCCCCTCCCCGCCCGAAACCCATCCAATGCCTATGTCAAAGACTGGTTTAACTGCAGGGAGGAGAGGCACGCAGGAGTGTCACTTCATTGGGGGGCCTTTGGGCTGCAATCATGTACATTTCCACTGCATAGATCCTTGGACCCAAAGACTCCACTTCTAGGAACTCACCTAGAGACGCCGTCCTGGGCAAGAGGACTATAAAAGAATATTTCTTACAGATTGGCAAAAGACTGAAAACACCCTGAGGGTCCATCAGCAGGAGACTCATAAATGCAGGTACACAAGGGAACTCTATGCAGCTATAAAATGAGGAAGCGTGCTAGGTACTCATACAGAACAATCTCCAAGATACATTGTTACATAAAAATACTCTCCCATGCATGTGGGCAATGTCTACATTTATGTATCTTTGTAAATGCAGACACTCTGGGAAGATTTCTAAGAACCTAGGGAAGGGAAGTTGGGGGAGGAAGAGGGGTAGAAGAAACATTTTTTGTTTGTTTTTGTTTTGATGTTTAATTAAGGCAGAGTCAACATACAATATTATATTAGTGTCAAGTGCACAACCTAGTGATTCAACAATTATATACATTATGCCGTGCTCACTACCAGAAGCAGACAAGCATAGTGACATTTGTCACCGTACGAAGTTATTACAACGGTATTGACTATATTCCCAATGCTGTACTTTTCAGGGGAGGAAGAGGTGCAAACTTCCAGTTATAGAATAAATAAGTCACAGAGATGAAAAGTACAGCAGAGAAACATTTCATTGAAATCCTTTTGTACTACAAGAATCTTAACTCACATGCAAATATTCACAAATTCACGAATACTTGTAGAATGAGATGGACATGAACTCATGCTATGGAGAGATGCCACGACACAAGAAAGGAAAACTAGTTAATGTAAAAACTAACATTTGACACACATCTGTCACTTACAATGTATTTCTAAGGACAGTGCTCCTGGAGGGTTTTATCCTAAAGAAATAATTAAGAATATTCACAAAGCTCTGCTCTAAATTGAAAACAGCCACGAAAAATTGGAAATAATCCAACTCTTCAACAATAGGGGATGATATAAGTACAATATAGCTCTATGATAGCATATTATTAAAAATAATGTATAAAATATGTATAATATTTATAATGTACAAATCATGCATTAAAAACTTATAAAACTATATGTGTAGAGATGCACAGAAAAAGCCTTGGGAGGGTATATAACAAAATATGAGCAGTAGTTATCTCTGATAGTAAGATTATAGGTGGGTAAGATTACTCAGATTAACAATTATAATTAAGATTATTAATACTTAATAAATATTAAGATTATTGATGGTGATTTTTTCTATTTGCTTCTCTACAGCAAAACTAGAAAATATGAGGTATATGTATTACCTGCTTATTAATGGAAAAAATGTTTAGATGGGCTTGGCAAAATTTCTTTAACACCGATACTATCCAGTGTCACCAAGAATGAGAGAAACCATTGAGAATGCCACTGGAAGGCAATTTGATTTTTGTCTCAAAGTTTTAATAGTCTCACTTCTAGGAATCTACCCTACAGAAATACTTATATACGTGTGTACATGGGGATAAAGGCTGGCTCGTTACTGCAGCACAATAATTTTAAAGACTTGAAAAGGTAGATTGATACATACTGACTTGGGAAAATCTCCAAGATTTCCATTTTCAGTGAAAAAGCAATCTGCAAAGGCAGCGTACACTATGATTACATTTATATTTTTAAAACTCTATGTGTGTTGGGGCGCCTGGCTGGCTCAGTCCGATGAGCACATGGCTCTTGATCTCAGGGTTGTGGGTTTGAGCCCCACGCTGGGTGTAGAGATGACTTAAAAATAAAATCTGGATAGCCTGGTGATGGGTATTAAGGAGGGCACGTTCTGCGTGGAGCACTGGGTGTTAATGCACAAACAATGAATCATGGAACACTATGTCAAGAACTAATGATGTATGGTGATTAACATAACAATAAAAAAATTAAAAAATAAAATAAAATCTGGAAAACCATGTTTAAAAAGGTACATTAACCGAGGGGTGCCTAGGGGGTGCAGTTGGTTAGGTGTCTGACTCTTGGCTTCAGCTCAGGTCATGATCTCTGGGTGGTGAGACTGAGCCCCATGTGGGGCCCTGTGCTCAGCACAGAGTCTGCTTAAGACTCTCTCTCCCTCTCCTTTTGCCCCTCCCCACCCCCTGCTCTCTCTCAATAAATAAAATCTTTTTAAAAATAAAAAGGTACATTAACCGAAAAATTAAGTATGGGGCGCCTGGGTGGCTCAGTTGGTTAAGCAACTGCCTTCGGCTCAGGTCATGATCCTGGAGTCCCGGGATCGAGTCCCACATCGGGCTCCCTGCTCAACGGGGAGTCTGCTTCTCCCTCTGACCCTCCCCCCTCTCATGTGCTCTCTCTCTCACTCTCTCTCAAATAAATTAAAAAATCTTAAAAAAAAATAAAAATATAAAAAAAAGAAAAATTAAGTATGAATGAATCACAGCATATCCATAGGATGGAATACTGTGTAAACTTTCAAAAACAAGGTAGATTTAGATATGAAAACTGTCTCCAACACGCTCTCTCTCTCTATTCTAGTAAGTTTCAGGACAAAAGAGATCTCAGAATTATAACTTTCTTTGCCGCACAGAAACGAAACCCCTGCAATTAACAGCAAAATGGATCGCTCAGACCCTGAGATCATGTCACCTATTACTGGCAGTAGGCATGCCTAGCAGGCTTGCTCCTTTGCACTGATTTAAGTTGAGGGCTTATTAGTAATTGCAAAAATAGAAGAGCACAATATAGAACCAGAGAAAGAGGACTCTACTGTAAAGTCTTTAATTGTTTTTTTCCATGCCCGCGTGTTGGAGTAAGAGGCGGCGTCAGGGAGGGGCTAGAACCTTGGGCACCAGAATCAGGGTAACCTGGGCTCCAGTCCCCACTACCAAAGGACCTCAGCAAGTTTCAAAACTGCTCTAAACCTTGGTTTCCTCACCTGGAAACTGAAGGTTCAAGTGTACCTACTTCACAGGACTGTGGGGAGAGTTAAAAGGGATTATTCATGCAAAGCGGTGCTGAATGCATAGCAACGGTGCTGATTTTGCACCCCGTAAACTCACAAGCATCTGCCACAGTTTCCTTGGAGGGGTTATGCCCAAATTTACTAACTCTCAGTACCAGAAAAAGTCTTTCTGATAAATTAAAATTAATCTGTTTCAACACACATATTCTTTAAAAATCAAATGTATCCTTTCTCCAATGTTTAAAATATACAGGATAAAGTTATACTGCACAGAAAGGTACTTTTAGTTGGGTTAAACTAAAAACTGTCTTCCTAACTCATATTTAAATCCTGATTCTGAAATTCATAGGATTTAAATCTAAGCAACTTACAGAAATCACTTAAAAGGAATAAATGCTTACTTTATTAACTATATCTATAAATTTGGGATTTTTCCTAACTGGCCTTCCTCAAGATTTTCACCTAAATAAATACAGTTTTACTCTTTATTATTTTATGCCTATATGTGCCCGTGTTGGATTTCAAATATGGTGAAAGAAGTAAGAATGTGGTTTCTTGACATAAATAAAAACAATGTGGTTTCTTGACTTAAAGAAACAAAGAAAGCAGTGTCAAAGAAAGCCAGCGACATCATGTCTCCCATAACTTTATTTTTTTTAAGTTTTTATTTAAGTAATCTCTACACCCAGCGTGGGAGTTGAACTCACAACCCCGAGATCAGGAGTCACATGCTCCACCGACTGAGCCAGCTATGTGCCCCAGTCTCTCATATTTTTGAGTAAGCATTCATTGTCACAGAAGACTGAAAAACCAGACTGAGCCCTGATGCTGAATGGCAGGAGCCAGGGAGCCATGTCACAACCCCGCTCAAACACCCATCCTTGAATAGCACATCTCCCAAGTGTGGGTCACACTGATAACTTGAGGCATGGCATTGAGTGACAATGGGTCGCATAGTAAGCCTGTTCTCTGTCCAAACCTCTCTTCAGCTATCTGACCATATATCAAGGAGACAGTCTCTGTCCAGTGATGCTATGTCTTTAACACCTCACGTGTTCTGATCTCTGTAACAGAGAGCAGGACATAGACTCATAGCCTTGGGCAGGTAACAATAGTGAGCACAACGTAATAACGACACCACTGTTTTTTGTTGTTTTTTTTAAAAGATTTTATTTATTTGTCAGAGAGAGAGAGAAGACACAAGCAGGGGGAGTGGCAGAGGGAGAGGGAGAAGCAGGTTCCCTGCTGAGCAAGGAGACGGTCGGGACTTGACCCCAGGACCCTGAGATCATGACCTGAGCTGAAGGCATCCCATGATACTACTATTTTTGTTGTGTTAACTTTCTTTCTTTTTTTTTAGGATTTTATTTACTCATTTGAGAGAGAGAGAGAGCACAAGCAGAGGAAGAGAGAGAAGCAGACTCCCTGCTGAGCTGGGAACCTGATGCGGGGCTGGATCCCAGAACCTGGAGATCCTGACCTGAGCCAAAGGCAGAGGCTTAACCATCTGAGCCACCCGGGTGCCCCTGTTGTGTTAATTTTCTTGATTGCCTTCCATTCATGGCAAAGTGATACTAGTTTTCCATTACAATAGTTGTATAATGTTTATTTTTAAATACATGTATGTTTTTAAAAATTGAGTGGGTTTAAAGAACATACACATGGGGCACCTGGGTGGCTCAGATGGTTAAGCATCTGCCTTGGGCTCAGGTAGTGATCTCCATGTCCTGGAATCTAGCCCCACATTGTTGGGCTCCCAGTTCAGTGGGGAGTCTGCTTCTCCCTCTCCCTCTGCCTCTCCCCTGCGTGTGTTCTGTCTCTCTCTCTCTCAAATGAAAATAAAATATTTTTTAAAAAGAACATACACAGATACAGCAAAAAGCACAATGGTGGTGTCAAACTAATGAGTTGGGGAAACACTGTTCTATAGAACAACATTCAAATGCAGACATTATTCGGGGCTCAGCTGTAGTCCATTTCTCCTTCCTTACCTCTTTCATTTCCATGCAATTCCCTAAACACATCACCTCAAATGTTCCCCCTCTATGATTTTGTTCAGGTCCCCCCATCTAGAAGTCATTTCTATACCCACCTGTGGTAGATTGTAAAGATACCCCGATTCCTTTATGCCTCCTGCCTCCATACCCTTTGCAATGTGCCCTTACAATTAACTCACAAACGAGGCAGAGTCTGTGCCCATAACCCTCCAATCGGTTGTGAAAGTATCTTGCCTCAGCCAATAGAAAAAGGCTTTTCATGGTTCTACTTGCTGCCTTGGATCTGCCATGTCCATGAAAATGCGTCCAGGCTGGTCAGTTAATCCACTGAGGGAGGAGGGACCATGGAGAGCAAAGCCAAGTCTTCCCGGACATCCCACACAAAGCCAGCCATCTCAGCTCAGGCAATAGCCAAGTGTTGCCAGGCTGTTGGCTGTGAGCAAGCCCAGCCAAGATCAGAAGAGCCAGGAATCTGCAACTGATCCCCAGATGCATGGTCAACAAATGTTTATGTTGTCTGCAACTAAGGTTTTGTGGTCGTTTGTTACGGAGCAGTATTGGGATGCACAGCTAACTGATACATCACCCCATCAACTCCTAGAAATCTGATTTTTTCTCCAAAGTTCATCTCAAATGTCACCTTCTCCAGCAAGTCCTTATCAAATCTTCCCTCACGTTTTATTTTTACCTACTCCATTATAACATTTAACAGTTTTTTCTTGCATTATAATCGGCTAGTAACAAAGACACTGGATATCTTAAAGGGCTGAGGAGCCCTTTCTAGATTTGGAAGCATCAATGAAACAAGAACAATAGTAGAAATAAAAGTACCATTATTGAGCACTTCCATGTGCCAAGCCCAGGCTGAAGGGCTACCACACGTCAGGTCAATATATCCACACATTCCCAGGGGCTAGATGCTGTTGAGATCTACATTTTACAGATGGAGAAATTCGGCACAGAGAAGTTAAGCGATTTGTTCACGACTGTGGAAAAAGCTAGACCATTTCGGATAAGGCCAAAGCTCCCTTTGTCCACTCAGACTAATGCTGGTCCTCTTCTCCCTGGACATAATGGAGGTAACCACTGAAACTAGTTTGGTGTCCACATTTCCAGACCTTCTTCTATGCTTCTGTGCATTTCCATACGTGTGTGTGTGTGTGTGTGTGTGTAAACTGCAGCATAGGTGGATGTGTAGGGTTGGGTTTTTTTCCACATAAATTGTACCTTACTTTTTTCACCCAGTAGCAAGCCTCGAGCATCTTTCCCTGATAGTTCCTACAGATCTAACTCATTCCTTTTAATCTTCTGCAGGGATTCCTTTGATACTGGGGTCAAAAGCCCATGATGTGAGCGGTTCTGTGATGTCTGCTGGGGGCATTTTTGTCGGCTATGATAGAGCATTTTCAGGAATAACAGCCCTGAGAGCAGCCACCATTTACTAAATACTTGCAATGAGCCTGGGGCAGTGGGACAATCACTTTGAATGTGCCTGTTGGTTTTTAATCCATGCGACCATGCTAGCTGTGAGGCTGGTATTCTGAGCCTATTCTGTGAACAAGAACCCTGAGGTGTCGAGAGGTTAAATCACATACCCAGATCCACAAAACTATTGAAGCTGGGGAGCCAGGGCAGGAGCCCAGATCTCCCTCCCTTTACCAGGGTGCTGCACTGAGTTGCTCACGGGTCCTTCCCACTGAATTGGAAATCCAAAGTCAGGTGGACCCCTCACTCATCTTGGTAAGGCTTCCAGGTATTGTGGGAGAAGTGAGTTTCTAAATCTGGGCGAACAGCTCCCTTCCAGGGCGGTGGGCTCCCACGGGCAGCAGGCGTTCACTGCGCGACTCCGAGGGGCAAGACCCTGTCCAGGGCCCTGGGAATTCAAAGAGCAGTCTACACCCATCCAGGCCTGCAGGGGCTCTCAGTGGGGCAGACAAGACAGACGTGCAAACACGAATCATGAGGCCAGATGAGAGGAGCCAGAACGAAGAGCAGCCAGGCTTTGGCACAGGCACCAAGGATGCAAAATTAAGAGAACAGTCTCATAGACAGCAATTTGCCATGATCACAGGATGATAATGATGGGAGTTCTATGTTTATTCTAGGAGAAGCAAGGCCTACCATTCATTCATTTACTGTGTGTGTGTGTGTGTGTGTGTGTGTGTGTGTGTTTTTAAGGTGCTTTCTAAATACCAAGTGGGAGGGATACAAAATCAATTACACATCCTAGGGCAGGGCTATTCAGCTATTCTGGTGTGGCCTGAAGACAGATGCTCTGAAGGCTATGGAGGCCAGGCTCCTTCAGATTTGTACAGAAATCAAGAGCATTCAGTTACTTTGATAGCTATTGGACAGAGTGCTTTCTTGTCCATTGAATCTAATATCGTCAAAGTGAGGCTTGTATTCTGTTTGGATATTTCGGTCCCCTTCATTTTTCCACTAACTCGTTTTTATCATATTTTACAAAAGCACTGGCTACAAAGTGCCAGGAAAACAAAAAAGCTGATTCTTCAACCCGGAGGGTGTGAGAGGCACTGACCTCCACACTCAGGGAATTTCAGCAATGAAGCTGAATCCCCCTACGTCACTAAATAAATTACTTTCCACAATGGTTTCAAGGATACTGCCTTATAAGAGCACCACAGCAATGCTGAAGTGGGTGTTAGATTGTCACTGGCATGCTACAGATGAGAAACTGAGGTTCAGGGCCACTGGAATCCTGCCCCAACTCACACGACTA
Source organism: Callorhinus ursinus (assembly GCF_003265705.2). Classification (NCBI taxonomy): domain Eukaryota; kingdom Metazoa; phylum Chordata; class Mammalia; order Carnivora; family Otariidae; genus Callorhinus; species Callorhinus ursinus. The sequence goes on along the minus strand of NW_027397103.1, from coordinate 4,328,548 downwards.
AAGCAGCACCAGGTCAGGATTTAAACTCACGTCTGATTACCAGTCATATGCCCCCTTAGCGATAGCTCTCTACAGAAGCAGAGGGTCCAAACGGCCTAGAGGTCAAGGTTGAAAGCACAATTGGAAATGAGTCTTTGTATGTCCTCACCCTGCCAGGTGTCCTAATTTATTTTTAGGTCACCCTCAATTCAAGTCCATACAGAGCTGAACTGCAAAAGGTCCAAAGGTTCCACCTTCAAGTGAAGAAACACAGGGCTCCTGGAAATAGCACATCCATGCTGAGCCCACCACCCACCCTTGCCTTGCCCTGCCCCGGTGCAAAATAAGGTCTCGGGGCCTGGGGTCTGAGGGATCCCAGGAGTCTTGAGAGAGACCGAGAGATGTAGTTCTCCAACTCCACACCAGGGGACAGCCTGGCACCTTCCACTGCAGATGGAAAAATTTTTCAGACCCTCCTGGATCTGAGCATCCTCAGTGCCTTATTACTGTACTCCGTATTAGCATGATGGTAAATTTAGCAGCATAAACAAAAAAAAAAAAATGTTTAAAGTCAAGACATGTGACAGAGCTATAAATAATCATGTCTGAAATCTCTAATGTGAAATGGGGAACTTTTCACTTAGAATCTAAACCAAGATAAACCCTGGGACCCATGGGCAAGCTCCTGGGGTTCGGTTTGCTGAGCCCCAAACCATCATTGCTTAGGTGCTACTTTGTTTTGTTTAATTTTTTAAAGTAATCTCTACATCCAACATGGGGCTCAAACTCATGACCCCAGGATCAAGAGTCAGATGCTCTTCTCACTGAGCCAGCCAGGTGCCCCCTAGGTGCTATTTAAAAAAAAAAAAAAAAAAAGCTAAAGCAGAGCGTACGAAAGCTGGAAGGTAGGACAGGGCAGATTGAGGATATTCTAAGGGATCTTTCACAAACCATCTCTCTTGTAAACCCCAGGGCAATGTCAAGGGGAGGGTCTCCTCTCCCACGCATTTTACACATGAGGAAACTGAGGCTCAGAAATGTGGCATAACTGGCCTTACAATCCCACGGATGGTGAGGCAGACTCCACAGCGCCCTGTGCCCCGCTCAGGGCTGCCTGTCAGCAGACACCCCGCTATCACTACCTTCTGGCAGGCAGGCCCCAGCTAGCAGCAGAGAGCTGAAGTCGCGAACCCACAGCGCCCCCGCCTCTGCGCTTCCGCCCGCGCCCAGAGCTCTCTCCTCCGGCTGCAGGCACAAATGGCACTCTCCTACCCTTCGGGCGCCACCCCTTCCCAACCGCCCCCCCATGTCACCCTCACACCACCCTGCTTTTTTCCTCAGTAGCACTTATCCTTAGCCCACAAATGATCCTGTTGATTGGTTTCCATGGTTACGCCCCCCATCAGCACCATCACACACACCCCCATCAGAATGCCAGCTCCAGAGAGCACCACGGGCTTGGCCCCCAGCGTGCACAGCGGTGCCTGGCACACAGTCAGCCCCCGGGACGTTTTTCTGGGTGGTTCATCGGGGTTGGGGGGAGGGCCAGGCCTCTCCCAGGACGTCCCAACCCCTTTTCCAGTGGGCGCTGCTCGTTCAAAACCGGGGGCCCCCACCCCTGGCTCTGCAGCCAAGGCTCTGCGTTCCCCGGGCTGCAGTGGGGCCCAGCCAGGCGCCCCAAAGCCTTCCCACGGTTGCCAGGGCGACCATTGTCATAACATCCCTGGTGCTCGGCGGGGCCAGCTGACAGTGGAGAGAATGATTTGACTCGCTAACGTCTCAAGTAACAGGCCGATTTGCATCCGCAGGCAAATTCCCAGCTGAGGGCTGGAGGCCTGGGAGATGGCACTCTTCCTCCTGTCTCTACCCCAGATCCGTTAGGGTGGCATCCCTCAGGCTGAAGCAGACAGGACCCACCAGTCTGGGCTGTCCCCCAGGGGTGCTGGAACCAAGCCCACTCCTTCGGAAAAATGCCCACTGCACGTGGCTTGGGGGTAAAGCCCTCAGGGCTGCTGGTGGCTTTTCCTTTTCTTTACATTATTATTGCTAACGAATATGACAAACAACAGTGGGGGGAGTTTCACTGATTTAATGAGCACTTACTAGATGCCAGGCCCCCTGGTAACTTTCTCACATAGTCCATCACTATAATTTTAATATTTATGCTATAACAAAACATGTTAGAATACAGTTGTATATCTATATACTGTATAATATATATTCGGACACAAATCATAGGAATTCACAGACATACATAATACAATTAGAAATATAATAGTATGTATACTATATAGTATACATTTCTAATGATAAAACTGACATTTGCTGATCCTTCTTATATGTTAGCCTATGCCTACTGTTTCACTACGTCATTAAGTTACTAATGATGCTGTTATCAATACGCTATTACATAATAATATAGTTATAAACAGAATCATAGCTAAGTTTTACTGAGCACTTACTATGTGCCAAGCATTGTGCTAAGTGCTTCATTAATATTTTATTACATACACACACGAAAGGCTAAGAGCCCAATTATCCCCCATTATGAAGATGAGAAACAAGAGGCTCAGAGTAACAATGCAACTTGCCTGAAAGTCACATGGAAAACCAGCAGGGCCCAAAATTGCCCCCCGAACCTGTCCCATTCCTTATTTCCATGCCACAGGTTAAAGTGGTCCAACACAGCTTGCAGCAGAACCCCCTCGGGATGGTGTTAAAAATACACATGCTGAGCCCCTGCTTCCCCCAACCCACACATGCGGAATCAAATACTCTTGGGGACAAGGGGGCTTCTCATTTCTTTTAAACAAGGTCCCCAGATAGTTCTGACAAAGGCAAAAAGTCCAGAACCACTGGCTTCAGGTTTTTTGATCACTCATTACCACTGCAGTGCCAATTAGGTGATCTGATTAAATTAATGAGTCTTGAGGGGTTGAAATTCCAGAGAGGGCAGTTTCAAGTGATGTATGTAGTACCAACAATCCTAAAAAGGAGGAGAAGAAGCAGGGAGAAAAATAAGATGCAGGGTCCCCTAAGGCAAACTTAGGTTGGCCAAAGGTGTAACCACTCCTAACCTTTTTGGAACGAGGAGGGCCTGCGTGATAAATAATAACATGTGTTTTGTCCAGGGCTGACTTTAGGGGAGCAAAGCCAATCATTCTAAATCATAACCCACCACCCATCTCCCCGGCCCCCTCTTTAATCATTCACCAGGGACCAAGCTGTGCAGAGAAATATAAGCTCATAGGGTGGGGGCCCACCCCTATGCACCTACATTTTGATCTATGAGACAGGCTGGCAAGTAACAAAGATAGGCAGAAAAGAAAGAAGGAAGGAGAGAAAAGAAGAAAGGGTGAACTATAGGGAAAGTAGAACTAAGACCCCAGAAGTAAAAGACCAGACACATCAGGGGGAAAAAACACAAAACACATATGCACTAAAAGTAAGTCTCTTTTGGGCAACTTCTTCACTTTGACCATGGAAGCCTGTTCTGTCCAGACCCACACTGCTCGATAGACCAGCCACTCAGCACATGTGGCTATGTACAGGGAAATTAAAGTGAACTAAAGGGCTAGGGCATCTTATGGGCACCACTGACCAAAAATCCAGAAAAAGCGGGAAAAAAAATCCAGAAAGCATCCCTTGCAGTCATTATGTGATGTCAGACAATCAGAGAGTTCAACCCCCCAAAAATGTCATTAGAATTTGAGCTTAGAATTGTGTGAGACAAACTAGTTTCCTGAATGGGTTAGCACCTTTAAGTTCTGGGAAAATCTAGGACGAATAATAGACATATTTAAGATAATTAAAACCCATAGTATTACTATTTGAATTAAAGAGTCTGTGCCTTTGGAGTATTTATTTTCTATTCTCTTAAGGTTTTAAATAATTTAGCCAGTTAAAGTAAGAATTCACCTTTCTGGTTTGAAACGTGTAATTGAATAACTGATTTAGACGTGCATTTGACATTGAAATTGTATTCAATTTATGTACACTATTAGGAAGTGGCTTAAGGCCCAGCCTGTTTGTAAGTTTGATTTTTTAGATTTCTATGTGCTATGTAAATAGTTGGGAAGGCTTGTCTGTCAACAATTAGAGCACTTTAAAGAAATTCCTGTATATCAAATTTATAAATACAGTTTACATTGTTTGGCGATATTTAATTCACTACAGTTGTCAGTGGAAGCAAATATGATGCAGAATCCCCTGTATGTGATTGCTGAAATTTGCTAGACTGACACGAACAGAATAATACTGTATATACACTGAATTAAAAGCACAAGGAGAGGGGCGCCTTGGTGGCTCAGTCAGTTGGGCAACCAGCTCTTGGTTTTGGCTCAGGTCATGATCTCAGGGTCCTGGGATCAAGTCCCACATCGGGCTCCTTGCTAAGCAGGGAGACTGCTTCTCCCTCCGCCTGCCGCTTCCCCTGCTTGTGTTCTCTCTAAGTAAATAAATAAAATCTTAAGAAAAAAAAGATTTGCAGGGCGCCTGGGTGGCTCAGTCGTTAGGTGTCTGCCTTCGGCTCAGGTCATGATTCCAGGGTCCTGGGATCGAGCCCCACATCGGGCTCCCTGCTCGGCGGGAAGCCTGCTTCTCCCTCTCCCACTCCCCCTGCTTGTGTTCCCTCTCTCGCTGTGTCTCTCTCTGTCAAATAAATAAATGAAATCTTAAAAAAAAAAAAAAGATTTGCAACATTGCCTCAATGTAAAACACAGGCACAGGCTCCCCAAGGACACAAGGCATAGGTATATACGAAGCAGATTTGAGTGGGAGAGGTAGAGAACAGAACAGGGAATACTGGCTGTGAAATTTACCCCAGAATGAAGAGAGTCCATTAAATCCTTCAGGAGGAAGCACAAAGGCTATAAACGCATCCACTAACCCCTCTCCATTTTATTTTATAAGGATATAAGGATTTTTGCCAAATACTCAATATTACGGTCACCGTGACCCCCGCTCAATACTGAGTAGCTTCGGATGGAAATCAGGGAGTGGTTCAAGTGATTTTGATTTTTTTTCCCCAGTTGGTAAATTTCACACACACAGGAAAAGATTCTGACCCCAAAATACAGCTGGAAAATTTCAAGTTAGCCAGAAAGTGGTCCAGCCAAGATGAACCATACAACATCACTATACCCTTTGAAAGCACGGGTGATGAAAGACTAAAATCAAAGGCAGGGGCCCAGCATTCAACTCCCTGCTCAGCAATTAAGTTGCTGTGGGACCTCTCACGGACTCGTCTTGCTATCCATTAAATGAGAGGTTAAAAAATGGTTGCTCTCCAGAGTGACTCCAAGTTTAAAAATTCCAGGATTATTCTTAGAGGTGACGCCAATGGGGGAAGGGCAAAAGTATCCTTTGTAGGTTTACACTAGTCTCAGCCTTGCCGGGCAAGGAAAAGCCATGTTTGCATGTCCCCGTGCTGCACCTGGGACCTTGGCAACAGTGTTCAGAAGAGAACACTCACCAGGCAGGTGGGGCTCAGGGTTGGGGCGTGAGCCTCCTGGTTTTGCATTGCAAGAAAAAAAACCTCCAAGCAAGGAGGCTCTCACACACATGCCTACCATGGATCAGCAAAGGGAAATCACAGAGCAAGAAGAGTTCCAAGCTGGGAGTTGTTCAGAAGACCAGCTTCCCATCTGGCTCTCTCCTGAACAAGCTGACAGAACCTCACTCAGCCAGTCACTTCAGCCAGCGCTGTCCAGTAGAACTTTCCGTAATGGTGGCAGTGTTCTACATCTGTGCCGTCCAAGATGGTGGCCAGTGGTCCCATGTGGCTGTTGAGTCCCTGAAATGTGGCTACTGCTTGTAAGTGAGGAGCTGAATTCAAAGTTGTATTTAATATTCATTAATGTAGCTTTAAATAGCCACGAGCAACCGACCAGTGGCTACCATCTTGGAAGTAAGATGTAACCTTTCTCCATGGCAATTCTTCTCCCCATTTCCCTCCCCCTCAGCAAAAAGCCATACCTAATCCCTTCTATTCTCCGGGTGTGTTTAGGGGTTGAATGAAGGGATGACTACAAAGAGCTGAGGATTTGCCAAGAGAAGGTCCCTCCGGAGGCGTAAGGTGGTTCTGTCAAGCCGAGCTTGGTACATTCTCCCACTCATATCTTGGTGCAGTCATAGACAAAGGCCCAAGGTCCTGAGAATGTCCTACTTCCCCCACCAGATTTTACTTATTGAAGGGGAGGGGGCCTTGTCTTTGTCATCTTTGAGGTCTCCCTGCTATGAACATAGTGGCTGCCCCCTGGGAAATCATTAATCCATACAATGGGTTCGCGAATGAATGAAGGCTCTGCCCACATGAACAAATGAAAGGCCTTCTCCATGCACAAAACCCACAGCTGCCTCATGGGTCCTGGGTTTGGATTCCCAGCCTGGACTCCCGATTACTTTTTTTGTTTTGTTTGTTTTGGCTTGTTTGGGGGTGCAGAGGGGGTTTGGTGAAAAAGAGATACAAACATAACAGATTGGCAACTCCAACCATCTGCTACTAACCTAGGAATGAGGTTGTTTACAGGAGAGAGAAGTGAAAAGCTACTTTCCACAGAGAAAGAGAGAGAGAGGTTCTTTTCCTCTTGTGTCCCACTTTATATGGCAACTGTGCTACCAATGTGCCCCATCCCCAGCCCCCGCTGTCCCTTTCCTCCCAAGTGTCTCCACAGCTAAGAAATGGTGACAGCAGGCTCCATGTTTCGGGCTCTTTATGTATCTTCTCTCAAACCTACAAGGTTGGCCTCACTGCCAATATGAGGAAAAGAAGTCGTCAATGGACTTGCTTGGCACTAAGTCCAGCTGGGCAGTGGCACAGCTGACCCCGGGGCCATCTGGCTCCGAAGCTGCAGTCCTTCCACAAGCCATGGCAGCCAGTTGAGTTGGTAAGAGATGGAACCAGAGACCAAGGTTGTGGATTCAAGTCCAGCAAGGTCAATTAGGAACTATGCGTCTTAGAACAATTCATATCATTTAAGGTCGTGACAACAGAGAGAACAGGAGACTGAATAGCTTAGGATGCCCCGGCCTCTGTACCACAATCCTATTCAGGGCCCTGTAAGGGGATGTTGTGGTATCCTGTGCACATTTACAGAGGACACATATTTCCCTGAAATCCCATAGGCAGCTACAGGCCTCAACAGGAAAACACCAGGCGGCTCTAAAAGGCCAGACCACTTAAAGAGGAAAGCACCTTGCAGCTCCCAACAAGGCCCCCCTCTCAAGGAGCTCAGAATGGAGAGAAGTGAAGAGGTAGATGCACAGCTCCTTCACCTGATTGCAGGGAGCAGTGGGTGCCACAGTAGAGGCACAAGCAAGGTGCTCCAAGGATGGAGAGATGATGTTTGGGAAGGACAATCTGGGATAATTCCCTGGAGGAGGTGACATCCAAAACAGGCCTTGACAGATACTTATAATTTCCTGTGTTCCAAATCACTATTCAATTGCCCCCTACACACGCACAAACATAACCACACTGGCTTCCACGTGAGCAGAAAGGAATCTTGTGTGGATGGGAGGTTGAATTAGATGAGTCTTAAGGTTCCTTTCAACCCTAGAATCCCATGATTTCAGAGATCTGACCTAACTATTCTTCTATCCACCGAAGCATCCATGCAACCATTCATCTACCATCTGCACATCCACCCATCCATCTACCCATCCATCCATCCATACAACCATCCATCCACCATCTGCCCATCCACGCATCCATCTACCCATCCATCCATCCATACAACTATCCATCCACCATCTGTCCATCCACCCATCCATCCATTCGTGCAATCATACATCCACCATCTGTCCATCCACCCACCCATCAATCCATGCAACCATCCATCCACCATCTGCCCATCCACCTATCCATCTACCCATCCATCCATCCATACAACCATCCATCCACCATCTGTCCATCCACCCACCCATCTACCCATGCAACCATCCAACCACCATCTGTCCATCCACCCATCCATGCACCCATGCAACCATCTATCCATCATATAAGCATTTCACTCATGGTATTGCTTAGCACCACATAACGAAAACACAGGGAAGCCAGGATTGACTCCCATTTTGAACAGGAATGACATCATAGGGGAAACATCATGCTAAGTATAGCTGTTACATCCAAGTGATATAAATTTCTATCACTACTCTTAATAATAAGTTTCGTTTATAACCAAACACATAGAATAAGATAATGTTTTCAAGTGCTTCTCATAGTACCTGGCACATAGATGACAATGAATAAATAGCTGATTTCAAGGAAGTGCCAACCACCATGCTAAGGCCTGGAATAAAATAGTCAACAAGGCAGACTTGATCCCGGCCCTTATGGATCTTGTATTTTTGTGGGAAAAAGAGATGACAAGTAAGCATAAATAAGATAACCACAGATTGTGATAAATGCTATGGTTTCAACAAAGAGCTTAGAGCTCCTAACAGGGAAGGATGGTTTGTTAGCTGGACCAGCCTAAGATGTCTCCCTACTGAGGGGGCCAGGTGTCCATGCACAGCACATACAAAGGTTCTGAGGTGGGAAGGCACTTGGCGTGTTTCAAGAACTGAGAGCTGGAATATCATGGGTGAAAGAAAAAGGAGATGAGGTCAAAGATACAAGCAGGAGCCAGCTCATGTAGGTCCTATTACAGTCATGGCAAGGAGGTGGATTTCACTCCTATGCAGTGGGGAACTGCAGAAGTTTTGTAAGTGTGGAGTAACATTATTTGATAAAATGGATAAAAAAAATCTCATTTGTCCTGCAAAGCAACTTCGTGAGATGCTTCCGGCCAACGTCGTCATCATGCCCGTTTTACAAAAGGAGAAAGCGAGGCACCAGTTGATCCATCTGTTCAAGACCTGTAATTCTGTAACCCACCCAGCTAGCCATCTGGGCCTCCTCCTGCCTCAAAATGGTGAAGCCCCTCCCACAGATGATACCTCTGCACAATCCTCAATCCCACAGCAAAATAACACAACAAAAGAGAGAAGAAAAGAAGGCATGGGACCAAGGATAGGGAGAAATCCTGTCTCCAGCGAGGCCTCTGCACAACATTCATTCATAAGCATGGGCTTGAGCTGGGATGGACATTATGAGCTCCCTATCAGAGAGGCAAAACCCTCAACTACGCCAGCTTCCACCAGAACTAATTTCAGGCATTTCTGAAATTCCATTACTTGGTGTGGTGGGCAGGGGGAGCCATCTCAGCATCCTGATGGCCAACCAGGCCCACATCTTCAGTTTCACCAAAAGGTGATAATCAGAAGAGATGTCAACCAAAACGCTGTCTCCAGCTGAGGAAGCACACCATCTTCTATTTCTGGAGGTTGTGCACTTTGTTGTACCTTTACGAAAAATAATCTAGCGAGAATGATCAAAAACGCAACTTATATATCCTCTGGCCTCTGCAGTTTTTGTAGATTGGGTAGAAAGGAGAAATGTCAAAAGGCTACACTGAATAGATCTCTGGACAGCCCAGCTTGGGGAAGGGGGCCCTAGAACTCATCTCGCTTCACTGTCACCCCCTTCGCTACCATATGCTCTAGTCCTTCTCTTTACATTAAAGCCCCCCAGCAATGAAGCGGGGGAAGAGGCCACCATGGGATCCGCCACAGAGAAAACATGCACATCACTAAGGCCTTTCTGTCCTCCTTCACGGGGTCCAGTAGGTAATGGCAAAGGAGGCCCCTACTGGGAGCAGGGAGGACAGGTCCCGGCTGGGTATCCTTGGACACATGACCAATGTGGGCCTTGGATTCCACCACGATGGGCATGATCACCACAGCCCTGTTGGATGCAGACAGGGAAGCCCAGGCTCAGCGAGGCAAAATGATCCCTTCAGGCTGACCCAGCTAAGAGGTGGCACAGTGGGACTGAGAATCCAGGTCTTTCCAAAGAAGGTTGTAGTCGTCACTCCTGCCCCTGTTTCGTGAGTGTTCACCACATGCTGGGCATCGTGCTAGGCACTTGACACATGTGCCTCATATAATAACATGCACAACAACCCTATGAAGTAGGTATGATGATTCATCACACTGATGAAGTGGACAGAGAGGTGAGACAGTTTGCCCAAGATCACACAGCCAGGAAAGGTGGAGCAAGGAAATGAAAACACAAAGTCTAGCCCAGGGCCCAGGCACCTGACCATTAGGCTACCCTGCCAAGGTTCTCTCTGGGGATAAAAGTGTGTGTGTGCACACATGTGTGTACATTACATACAGGATATACCTATCATCACACACGCATGATATGATTATACGATATATAATATACACAGTATAGTCAGGGTGCCTGGGTGGCTCAGTGGGGTAAGCGTCTGCCTTCGGCTCAAGTCATGATCCCAGGGGCCTGGGATCAAGCCCCGTGTTGGGCTCCCTGCTCAGCAGGGAATCTGCCTCTCCCTCTCCCTCTGCCTCTCCCCCCTGCTCATGCTCTCTCTCTGATAACCAAATAAAATCTTTAAAATTATATATGCACACACATATTATAGTATACATATAATATGCATTTATATAATATACATACATTATATATAATTTACACACACATATAGATATGTGTAAGTATTATATATATATCCTTTATTTCTCTTTGCTATATGTATTTTATGTCATAAACATCTACTATCCAGGTTATTAAAAAAAAATAGGGTCATCCCCTAGGAAAGAGAAAGAATATCTTGTCTTCTAAAAAGAGGCAGAGATTGGGGAGGTTGCCCATGATGTTTACAGGAAGGCCCAGTTTGGTCAAAATCCAATACACACAGGGCATGATGTATAAGGGCCAGTGACCAATTCCTAAGAATCCAACCTATCAGTGGGATGCTCTGTTTTAGGAAACAAAGACCTTATTTTTTTTTTAAGACTTTATTTATTTATTTGAGAGAGAGAGAGAAAGCATGAGTGAGAGTGAGAGAGAGCATGAGCAGGGGGAGGGGCAGAGGGAGAAGCAGACTCCCCGCTGAGCAGGGAGCCCAACTCAGGACTCAATCCCAGGACCCCAGGATCATGACCTGAGCTGAAGGCAGATGCTTAACAGACTGAGCCACCCAGGCGCCCCTAAAGACCTTATTAAAAGTGGCTTCAAAAGATTTATCTTTTAGTTACAGAGCAAGAAGTCCAGAAGCACAGTGGCTGCCAGGGGTGGTCCATTCAGTGGCTCATGGATAATATCAAGGACCCAATGTACAAGGTAAAATGACTTCTCTCCTACGGGCACAAAATGGCTGCAGCAACTCCAACTTGACAAAAAAGTACACAGTATTTTCTCCAATGCATCTCTGAATGAGACAAACCTTTGCCAGGAACCCTCCTCCGTGACACCCCTGCCGGATGAGGAGGCTCACTTGGCTATGGTCAACCAATCACTGCAAGGAGAATGTCATTGGCTTCTACCAGTCCTGAGTGAACTGTTTCAGGGCGCGCTACTCAGATGAACCAGAACAAAATCAGAGTAGGATTCAGGAAGCAAGGAGGAAGGTGCGTGGCTTTGGAGAGACAAGTGAGGGTGTCTGCCACACTCTGTGTTTGCCTCAAGAAAGGCTGAGTGTTTAGGACAAAACTTCCAACGATTTGCAGCCTCTTTTCCAACCCCAAATAACTTCTGGCCTAAATCCCTGTTGAGGATAACTGTAAAACAACCAGCAATTTTTTTTAGTTTTCATTCAGATGTTTGACCTTTGGCTTTTCCCCAGGGCACTTCCAAACTTTCCACTGGAGGTCAGACTCAGCCCGGGAGGAGACTTGTGGGAAAACTCAAAGGGGATCAATGCTACAAATAAAAGCTTCCACCATATCAAAAGTATGTTCTCCAAAAGGGCAAATATTGTATGATTCCAGTTAACATGAGGTACCTAGAATAGTCAAATTCCCAGACGCAGAAAGTAGTTTGGAGGTTGCCAGAGGAGAGTAGAAGGTGGGGAGTATGAGGGACTGCTTGTGTCTCCCCTAAATTCAGATGTTGAAGCACGATGGTAACTGGAGGGGGGCCCTTTGGGAGGTAATTAGATTTAGATGAGGTTGTGAGAGTTGGGCCTCCAGGAGGGGATAAGCATCCTTATGAGAAGAGGTAGAGAGGCGCCTGGGTGGCTCATTCGGTTAAGCATCCAACTCTTGATTTCGGCTCAGGTCATGACCTCAGGGTAGTGAGATGGAGCCTTCATGTCAGGCTCCACGCTCAACAGGGAGTCTGCTTGAGATTCTCTCTCTCTCTCTCTCTCCCCCTCTGCCTCTCCCCTGCTCTCTTTCTCTCTTTCTTTCTCTCAAACACATAAATAAATCTTCAAAAAATAAAAAATAACATTAAAAAAAGAAGGGGAAGAGCTATCCTCAGAAAGACAAGAGACAATAAATACTGGTGAGGATGTGAAGAAAAGGGGAACCTCATGCACCGTTGGTAGAAATGGGAATTGGTGCTGTCGCCGTGGAACACAGTATGGAGGTTCCTCAAAAGATTAAAAATAGAACTATGAGCCAGCAATCCCACTGCTGGGTATGCACCCGAAGGAAATGAAATCCCTATGTCGAAGAGATGCCTGCACCCCCATGTTCACTGCAGTATTATTCACAACAGCCAAGATATGGAATCAACCCAAGTGTCCATCGACAGATGAATGGATAAAGAAAATGCGGTGTATATACAATAGAATACCATTCAGCCATAAAAAAGAAGGATATCCTGCCATTTGCAACAACATGGATGGCCCTCAGGGTGTTATGTTAAGTGAAATACATCAAATACTGTATGATTTCACTTATATGTGGGATCTTAAAAAAAAAAAAAAACTCATAGAAAAAGATCAAATTTGTGGTTACCAGAGGTCGAGGGTTGGGGGAGTTGCCAAGTAAACCCTACACATTCTTATCACAAAGAAAAAAATGGGGGTTTTTTGTATCTACATGAGATGATGGATGTTAACTTACTGGGTTTGAGCCATTATGGTGTACCCATTAAGCTTATACAGTCTGCATATCGAATCTATCTCAATGAAACTAAAGAGGGGAAAAAAAAAAAAGAGGAGGAAATCCATGCATGCTCTGACCACCATGTGAGGACATAGAAGGCCGCCACTGGCAAGCCAGGAAGAAGGCTCCCACCGGAACCCCATCCTGCTGGCTCCCCGACCTCAGACTTCCAGTCTCCAGAACCGTGACAAAATAAATTTCTGCTGTTTGACCTCCCCAGCCTGTGGTATTTTGTTAAGACAGCCTGAGCTAACAGGGAGCTATTGGTGAATGGGTGCAGAGTTTCAGATTAGGATGTTAAGAAAGTTCTGGAGACAGATGGTTACACAACAGTGTGAATCTACTTACTGCCACAGAACTGTGCCCGTGAAATGGTTAAAATGGTAAATTTTATGTTATTATATAAAACATAATATTTTACCATAATGAAAGAAAAAAAAAGATATGTCTCTGTGCCCATTTTACAGATGTAGACACAGAAGCCCAGTCAGGGCCCTGCATGACTTGCCCGGCAGCTCTGGGACAACTTGACAGCAGAGGAAGAATTAGAACCCAGGTCACCCAACTCCAATGCACCACACGGGGACAATGCCCCCATTCCCAGCCTCAGATGCCTGTTCAAACTCGGGTCTCTTGGGGAAGGAAAATCCAAGCATGAGAGACAGTTCGCCAGCAAAGGAAGACAGACCTCTTGTGGTTATTATTAACAGAGGGAGGCAGCCAGCTGAGGACTGCACCAGCTGTGTGGCTTTCATAGGAGAGGAACCCAAGGTGAAGTGGAGAGAGCTCGTGCCTGCACATCTGGGCAGCAAGCTCTGCAGTCACGGTGGCCTAAAACTTTCCACCAAAATCCCCATGTGCGGCTACTTAGCTCCTGGGGGAGAATTAACATGAGTCCCCGGGGCTGAGATTTTCTTTCCATGTTTAGCTTCAACCCAGAGGAAAATTTTGTTAGAAAGTTTAAAGGGTGTGACTATTTTTAAATGAGACATCAGGCCACAGTGTCAGCATGCTCGTGAAAGTAAAAAAGCTTGCATCTTGCCTCTTTTTCTTTTTTTCCTATCACAATTCAAATGGCCAAACTGCCAAAGAAAGCAAAGATAATTAGCACTTGGAGCCTACCACAGGCCAGGAACTCGCTTTACCCTAAACCAGTGGGTCTCAACTAGGGGTGATTTTTGGTCCCCAGGAGACAACGGGCAATGTTGGGAGACATTTTTGGTTGTCACAACTTGGTGGGTGGGGGAGAGGTTGCTACTGGCATCTGGTGAGTAGAGCCCAGGCATGCTGCTCAACCCTCTACAGTGCACAGGACAGTACCTCCTACCCTGCAACCAAGAAGTATCCAGCCCCAAATATCAATAGTGGTGAGGTTGAGAAACCCACTCCCAGGCCAATGGTTCTCCAACTTGAGTGTGTATCAGAATCCCCCAGAGGGAGGACAGATTGCTGAGGTGGGGAGATGGGCAACATGGATGAAGGGGAGAGTGGGAGGTACAGGCTTCCAGTTCTGGAACGATTAAGTCATGGGGGTGAAAGGAACAGCATAGGGACTCTAGTCAATGGTTTTGTAATAGCATCGTCTGGTGACAGATGGTAGCAACACTCGCGGTGAGTGCAGCGTAATAATGTATAGACCTGTCGAATCCCTATGTTGTACACCTGAGACTTATGTAACATTGTGTGTCAACCACACTTAAATTAAAAAAATATCTTTTCCCTCAAAAAAAAAAATTTGCTGGACCCCCGCGCTCCCCCCTCTCCTGGGGTTGTGACTCAGCAGGTCTGGGGAGATGCCCAACTTTGCATTTCTGACAAGTGCCCAGGTGATGCTGATACTGCTGGTCCAGGGACTACAACGGGAGAAACACTGTCTTGAGTTATCTTCACAACAGTCTGGGGGCAGTGGTACTGTTCTTCCTATCTTAGAGATGTGAGATCGAAGGCTTCGGAGGGGAATGAGGGTTGTCCAAAGTCACTCCAGCTATTACCAACAGAACCAGTAGTCAAGCCCAGATCCGTACAATATCCAGCCACTTTGGGTGCCCATAGGCTTCGGTGTTCAGCCAAGTGTCCTAGGAGCCCAGGATGGTACCTTTGCTTTGTGTTGTCTCCAGCCACGATCACCTGCTGTCAATGGAACTTGAAAGTTTCAGACTCAGGGGCTCAGCCTCAGAATTCCACCACAGTGTTCTCCTGGAAACATGGCTTATAAATCTAGTCTTTCAAACAAGATCACCATTTAAAAGATCCTCTCTGTGTTAAAGCCCTTTGCAGGTTCTAGAAACTTTTTATAAAAGAAATATTTTATCCGTGGTTTCATGCCCGATTAGCTTTATGTGGAGACCCCTCCCTCAGGCTTCATTCAGATCCATTTTACTGCATTTGAAGTTGTTTATATATCCATAAACCAGAGTGAGGTTTTTTTTTTTTCCTCTTCCCACTTGGATCCACCCTGGGACATTTTTCTGCCAAACCTTGCATCACACTTGAATGGTGTAATGGAAATAATGCTGGACTGGGAGCCAGGAGACTTGAGTTCCAACAGATGGGAAAAGGAGGTCTCAAAGTGGAATATTGCAACATCCCATCTTCTACCTCGAAGGGCCCCTGGATTCCCTTGTTGATGAGGAATTACCACTGGGTCACCTTGCTACATGGTTAAGCACTGTCATCTCTCACTTGAGAAAAGTTAAATTATTCAAAGGTCATAGGAGAAGTGTGCAGGGCAGGGGACATGAGATTCCTATATTCTTAGCCCCACAGTCTCAATCACTAGAGCTCACTTTTTAAATTAGGAATGTCTTGTTACATTGGAAATGATTTTTAAAACACTGGTTGGGGGGGAAGAGGAAATGAGAAGTTGCTAACCAACAGGCATAAGATCTCACTTATGCAAGGTGAATACCTCCTTGAGTCTGCTGCAATCATTGTGCCTATAGACCTCGAATGACATGGTGTTGTACCCTTAAATCTGTTAAGAGGGTGGATCTCATGTCAAATGTCCTTACCACAATGAAATTTAAAAATAATAATTTAAAAAGGAAGATGAGAGTCAAAGGGAGGGAAAGTAGCATCTTATATATCCTTTTAAACATAGCTGTTCTAAATTTGTTCTTTTTTTTTTCCTATTTAAAATTCAAGAATAAATTAAAAGCAACTTCCCACCCCCCAAAAAACAAAACAATTGGCTTTTTTTGTTTTTGTTTAATTTCTCAGGCCTCCCAGACTGAGGGCTCTCCTCATAATACAATATTCCCACTTCTTCTATTTCTTCCCTTCAGGATTCTTCCCATTTTGTTTCCCGCCTTTCAAGACTCTGTCTTCTTCATCAGCCAATTTCAGATTCTTCCAAGCATTTTCTCCTATAATGGCTTCTGCTCAAAGATACACCTTCCTCTACACATGGAGTCAGCAAACTAATGCCCAAAGGCCAAATCCGGCCCTCAACCTGTTTTTATAAATAAAGTTTTATTGGAACACAGACACACCTATTAGTTTACATACTGTCTGTGGCTGTTCTTATGCTACAACTGCAGAGTTGAGTCGCTGCAATAGAGACTACATGACCTGGAAAGCTTAAAATATTTACTAACTGGTTATTTATAGACAAGTTTGGGGACCCCTGCTCTACATACAAAAAATAAATCAATTTCATGAGAGTTGCTTGTAAAGTGAATTCTATCAAATAGTACTAACTACATCTCTAATTCACATGCAGGACTATGGCAGTCTGGTCCCTGCCCCATAATCAACAAAAGACAGGGCACACAGCTGGGCTCAATCATTTTTTGCTGAGCCAAGTTAAGGAACCGCTAATGAAATTTAAGGAAAAACTGGAGTGAGATTCTACATAAACTAAAAAAGCCTTACCCAAAAAAGGTGATCAAGTGTCCAATGAATTAGTGACTCAGGTTCAGTGTTCTCATCTGTAGATGGGGACCAACACCTTCCATTCTTTGTGCTTTGCCGGGTTGGTTGAAGCTTGCAACACAGCACTGTGCGAAAAGCATCATCTCTCAGCTCAAAAATCTGGGTCCAAATCTAGATGGACCACATACCAGCTGTGTGATTTGGGTTACATCACATTATCTCTCTGAACCTTGCATCTTCATCTGTAAACTAACAATTCTATCATCTGCTTCAAAGGGACTGTTGCAAGAATTAGGTGTGATACAATGAGATCACACGCAGTAACTAAAAGTACCCAAAACAGAGTGGGTGCTTCATGGAATATCTGGAGGCAGGCAAAGGCAGGGCTGGGGGAAGGGTAAGGAGAGTGAGGCATTCACCCCCAGGTGCAAAACTGAAGGGGGCACCAAAAAAATCAACCAGTAATCAAGACGAACTCTATTTTAATGCAATTAATTTTTAAACCAAAATTAGTACTCCCCCCAAAATCCATGAAGAACAAACTTGCACGATTTTAAATAAAGACAGGATCAAACTGTGCCAGGTCTAGGGTGAGCAGAGAGAGGTAAATCATGCAGATGCTGGGTCATAGCCTGTCTCTACAGAAAATGTTGATATTTTATTTATCATGAATTTTTGCATTTTGATTTTTAAATATTGCATTAAAAATGATATATCTTGATCACTGACTTTTTCTTTTTTTTTGCCCTCTGCCTCTTAAACTTTGCATCCAAGGGGAGTGCCTAGTCCTGGCCCTAGGTGGAGGCCTACTATCTCATTTGCACTAGAAAGTTCTCCTGGCCCAGTGGTTCTGAAACCTGGCTGAGTACATGAGACTCAACCAGGGGAATTAAAAAGTACAATCATAACAAAAGCAATGCCTACATTCTATCCCCAAGCCAATTAATCAGAAGTAGAGAGGCGGTGGTGTGGGCACTTGGTATTTTTAAAAAGTTCTCCAGACTACTTCACACCCACTAAGGTGTCTATAATCAAAAAGAGAGACAGTAACAAGTGCTGATGAGGATGCGGAGAACTGGAACCCTCGTACCCTGCTGGTGGGAATGTAATATGGCGCAGCCACTGTGGAATGCAGCTTGGCGGTTCCTCCAAAGCTAAACATAGAGTTACCACATGACCCAGCAATTCCACTCGGAGAGATATGCCAAGGAAATTGAAAACATATGTTCATACAAAAACTAGTACACGAATGAACACAGCAGCACTATCCACAATCGCCAAAAAGGAGAAACAGCCGAAATGTCCATCAGCTGAGAAATGGATGACAATGGGCACAGCCATAGAATGGAGGACTAGTTGGTCCTAAAATAGGAGTGAAGCACCGGCGCCTGTTACCACGTGGTTGAACCTTGAAAACGTTATGCCAAGGAAGAGGAGCCAGATGCAAAAAGCCACATACTATGGGATTCCATTTCAATGAAATATCCAGAATAGACAAATACAGAGGGACAGAAAGTAGATGAGTGGCCACCAGGGGCTGCTGGGAGGGAGGGGAGCGACTGCCAATGGGCATGGTGTTTCCTCCAGGGTGATGGAAAGTTCTGCAATTAGATTGTGGTGATGGTCACACAACCCTGTGAATATAGTAAAAACCATTGAACTGTATGCGTTAAAAGGGGGGGATTTTATAGGATGTGAATTATATCTCAATTAAAAAAAATTCCCCATGTGATTCAAACACGCAGCCAAGGCACTCAGTCTCCAGCTTTATAAAATGGGTACGCTGGTAGTTGGCTCCCTCTCAGCAAGGTCAAGGCTCTGCCAGAGTTCAGACAGAGAGAGCTTGACAGGGCAGGTGCCGTACCAAGCAGGGCTGAGACATTTCCCCCACTAACCAGGAGGTGCTAGAGGGGAGTGGTTTCCTGCCCTCTGCCTTGTTCCTCTTTGCCCAAGTCAACAGAGATTGGTGCTCAGCTCGGAGGGCAGGCAGCACCCACACTTTTGTTATCAGGAATTAATGCCTCATTAGTATCCATCTCCCAAGCTGTGGCAAATGCCAGTTTCAAGCTACATTATGCACAGCAGGAATGATCTGGAGGGGAAAAAAAAAAAACAAAAAAACCAACGCATGGGTGCCAAGGAAATGCACGTGAACTAAGAATAGCTTTGGTGCTCAGCATGCTGTGCAGAAGAAAGGTGAGGAGGTTGCTTTCCCTGACCCAGCAAGTCTGAGATCTCGGCTTATTTTATGAGAAAAAGAAAGCACTCCAGTCCGCCCAGCAGCTTCCATTATCGGGCGGCATGAAAGGTTGACTAGGAAACCACACCAGCTTTGCAGCATCCAGAAATATAATCAAAGCCTCACCAGCACCTCCTGTGAGTCCCATGCAAGGGGCCGTGTTCTGGCTTCCTTCTGTCTTCATGCCGTCCCCATTACCTGGCTGAACAGACATGCCTTTGAGGTAGCAACGGCCTGCAGAGGGGAGGAAAAATTCTCTCCCCTGTGGAAATCCCCTTTGGTTCAAAAATAAGCACTGGGTTGGTAATTTTCCCATTTTTTTTTTTTAAATGTGAGCGAGGTGACTTGGGTGCTAGCTTTGTGCAGAGCAAAGACACCCGGTGATGGCAGATCATTAATGCAGCAGAAACCACCAAGCAGATGCCCTACAAATATAATGGGCTCAAGTCCCCAAATTGTTGGGAATACAGTTTTATTTTGCAGTCGCCTATGAAAACACCCCCGCAGAAGTTTCAGTTGGCTTGAGAATATGTCCACCCACACAAAAGGGTTGGCAGTTTGTTGTGCACACCGTGTGTGTGTGTGTGTGTGTGTGTGTGTGTGTGTGCACGCGCGCACACGCGCATGCATGCAAACACTCCTATATTACACTCCGCTCAGCAACCTGACACCTCTCCTGGGTCGCTTCCTGCGGACTCCAGCCTTCTGCACATCAGCCGCCTGCAACCAGTTCCCCATCTTGAGGGTTAGGAGACTCAAATGCACTTCAAAGGGGTGATGGATTGTGAACACAGACACCAATGGTCAAACCCCTGCCTCTCCAGAGCCAAATGCAATCACACTTCAAAAGTCCTCCAGCCTCAGAAGGGGTTAGTGAAGCTTTTCTTTTTCCACTTTCTTGAAGAAAACAGTAGGAGGCTTTTAAGGGGCTGTTTTGTCTCCTGGATTCTTTTTGTTTGGGAAGGGTGAATTTATCTAAAATAAATCCCTGCTCAGAGGTGGGAAGTGGGATCAGATGACCCCAGGCTCTTCCTTCTGTGTAAACTTTTGTTAAAAGTCCCTCCATTTCAGGTTCCTCAAAAAGCTAAAAATACAACTACCCTCCAATCCAGCAATCACACTCCAGGGTATTTACCCAAAGAATACAAAAACACTAATTCAAAGGGATACATGGATCCCTATGTTTATAGCAGCATTATCTACAACAGCCAAGATCTGGAAGAAGCCCAAGTGTCCAATGACTGGTGAATGGATAAAGAAGATGTGGTCTGTATATACAATGGACTATTACTCAGCCATAAAAAAGAATGAGATCTTGCCATTTGCAACGACGTGGATGGAACTAGAGGGTGTTATGCTGAGTGAAATACGTCTGTCAGGGAAAGACGAATGCCATATGATTTCACTCACATGTGGAATTTAAGAAACAAAACAAACAAGCAAAAGGAAAAAAGACAGAGAGAGGCAAAGCAAGAAACAGACTCTGAACTCTAAAGAACAAACTGATGGTTACCAGAGAGGAGGTGGGGCTGGGAGGGGGGAAATACGGGACTGGGATTAAGGAGGGTGCTTGTGATGATCACCGGGTATCGTATGCAAGTGCTGAATCATTATAGTGTACACCTGAAACAATATTACACTGTATGCTAACCAACTGGAATTTAAATAAAAACTTTAAAGAAATCGCCTCCCTTTCATAGGACCTTGATCCTACGGATCCCAACATCCTGTAAGCAGATTATCTCAACCGTTTTATAAATGTGATTGGTATATCATGAACACTTAGTATGTAATCAAAACATAAAAATCTCTAATTATCCCAAGACCACACGTCCACCAACTCCCCACCCCTTTGAGACACAATCACAGAATAAATTATAAATGAAGTCCTATGAGAAGGTAAAGCCCAGGCACTAACATCGGAGTGTTTTGTCCAAGGAGACTGTGGTTGGCAGAATTGTAAGATGGCCTCGTGAACTGTTATGACCTTTTATAAGCCTTGCCCTTTATTGGGTTGACATGCTGGCAGAACATGTGACTTGCTTTCTAACCAAAAAAATATGGCAAAGGTGATGGGATGTCCTTCCCATAATTAGGACTCATTATATAAAACTCCATCTTAGCAGACTGAAGAGAAAGGCTTCCCTGCTGGTCTGAAGAAGCAAACAGCCATGTTGTGAACTGCCTACAGAGATGGCCATATGGTCAGAGAACTATGAGCAACTTCTAGGATGTGAGGGTGGCCTCCAGGCAACAGTCAGCAAGAAATCAGGGCACTCCATCACAAAGCTGCAAGGAAATACATTCTGCCAACAACATGAATGAGCTCAGGAACAAATTCTTCTCCAGTCCAGCCTTCAGAGGAGAATGCAACCCAGCCAACACCCTGACTGCAGCCCCGTGAGGCTCTGAGCACAGGACCCAGCCAAGCCATCCCTGGACTGGCGGCCCATGGAAACTGAGAGGTAAGAGATGTGTATTGTTTTAAGCCCCTAAGTTTGCAATAATTTGTAGGCGGCAATATAAAGCTAACACAGAGGCCCTTAACTACTTACTCAGAGGTTTACTGTCCCTTGCCTAATATCCAATACAGAGGTTTATTGACTCTTAGTCAATACCTAAATTGGGGTGTATATTTTTCTGGAACACAATGAATAAGAAACATAATACTAAAAAGACATACCCATCAGGAACAGACCTTATATGAAAGAGACTCTTTGACTCTAGGCAAAGGTGCTGTAATTCGTCTTTAGCACACAGTGGGTACTCAAAGAACATTTAATGGATGCATCACAAGAAAGGCAAGAAAAACAAAAATACACATAAAATGCAAAGTAATAATGACTACTATTTATTGAAAATCCAGCATGCACCAGCCATAGTCCTAGGGACTTTACATACATATACGTTTCATCTTCATGGTAGGCATAACAAGTTGGTTATCATTATTATTATTATCAACTGGGCTTTTGAGATATCACAGATAGGCAAACCCAACCTACAACTTATAACCCACTACTTTTTATCATCTTTCATATCATTAGAACATCAGCATCATGACCAAAACCCACATTTAAGAATGCACCCAACTCCGGAGTGCCTGGGTGGCTCAGTCGGTTAAGCATCCGACTTTTGGTTTTGGCTCAGGTCATGATCTCAGGGTCATGGAATCGAGCCCCTCATTGGGCTCCATGCTTAGTGGGGAGTCTGTTTGGATCTCTCTCTCTCTTTCCCTCTACCCCCCCAAATAAATAAATCTAAAAAAAAAAGAAGAATGCACCCAACACTGATAAGGTGTTGAGTCAACTGGTATTAGACCTTACTATTAACTGTGAAAAGCAAATGGGATGGGCCAGCATGTGAGGTGGACAAGCTCAGGGCTACAGGGATGCTTGATCTGACACAGCAAATTCACATGCCTCCAAACCAATAGTGATTCTGGCAAAGGCATCTTTTCTCTTCAAAGTGCTTAGAACAGCATGGCAAGACATCAAATTGTTAAGACCAAAAGATGGTTTCATCTTTCCCAGGAAAGAACCTGTTGGCATAATAAATTCAGAAGCACCAAGGGTTCTTCCCAGTCAGCTTGTGAAGAGACTATCATCATGACAAACGTTCAAGAAGGAAAGAGCGTGCAGCAGGGGGGTGGCTACTGAAATGGGGATCCAGGGCTCAGGGTGAGGCAAGTGAGTCACTCACCCTGGATGCAAAGTTTAAGGGGTACCAAGAAATTTAGGGATACAATAAATAAATACACATTAAATATATAATGCAACAAAATATATGAAAATATAAATAAAATGTACAATATTTGAATACAATGCTTTTCAAAATCCAAATCAATGCAAAAAATAATTCATGATGAACAAAATATTCAAATTTTTAAAAAAGGCTGTGGTTGATTGTCCATTTTAAGACCCTGAATGACAGGGGCACCTGGATGGCTCAGTCAGTTAAGCGTCTGCCTTCAGCTCAGGTCATGATTCCAGGGTCCTGGGATCGAGCCCCGCATCCCGCATCGGGCTCCCTGCTCAGCGGGAAGCCTGCTTCTCCCTCTGCCCCTCCCCCTGCTTGTGCTCTCTCTCTCTCTCTGACAAATAAACAAGTAAAATCTTTAATAAAAAAAAAAAAAAGACCCTGCATGACTATGCAATGGGAATTATCCCTTTCAGTCAGCCAGCAGTTCCTAAACCCACGAGGTCACCATGTCCTCCAGTGGGCAGGTTTATAAGGGTTGACAAAATCATGCAAACAGACCAGACCATGCAGGCAGGGCTTTACATATAGTCATGTGTTTTGATTGCAGAGCTTTGACTAACTCTCCCGCTTGGCTCAGGATATGGGAAGATATTTTGATAAAGATGTATAGGGGCACACATTTTTCCTTTTCCCTCCTGCCCCGGTAGGGCTCTGCTCAGCACTAAGAGAAACTGTCAAAACTACCTTTCTCCCAGCCAGCATTGCAGGGTCGAAGACTTCTATCTTCATAAACACAAATATAATGAACATAATTTTGAACTCAGTTTGCAAATTTGAAAATTCTGCATGTAACAAAACATGTCTATGCTTGCTTGCTAAAAGTGAATTACCAGGAAAGGCAAAAGGGAATCTTCAGTATAAATGTCAAGAGACTCCTATTACAAGATGTCTCTGCCAAACCAGTCCTGATGGAAAAATTCCTCCAAAGGCTCCACACATTTTATTTACGGATTTATCACAAACATATACTGAACAATACAGAGGGGTCAACCACTGTCTCTGGAGTCAGGTTGCTTGGATTCAAATCCTGACTACCACTTATGAGCTGTGCGACCTTGGTCAAGCTCCTTAACCTCTCTGAGCTGAAAAAATAGAGGATAATCCTGCCCTCTATTTACAGTGTTGTTGTGAGGATTTAATGATACATTTAAAGCGCTCCCAACAGAGCCTGGTGCAGACTGAGCCCCTGACAAGTGTAAGCCATATGAATCAGGCCAAGAGCTTGGTTTTCATACTTAATACATATTTATAAAGACATTTCCCTTTGATTTTCTTTTCAGTTACATTTGTCGCCAGTTTTGATAAAATCATAGTTAAGAAAGGCTATAGTTTATAAATAAAGCACATCTAAAAATAAGGGTTTGACTTACATCTTATGATTCTCTGAGGTCATAAAACAGGACTGGTCAAGAGCTGGCCCTAGTTTATACAGCTAAGGGACAGGAAAGTGTGTTTTCTATCCAACAGTGCAGTGGCAAATAGCGTAGGGCTGTAGAGTTGCCAGATTTAGCAAATAAAATAGAGGACATCTAGTTAAATCTGAATTTCAGATAAGTGAATAGTTTTTTAGCGTATGTCCCAAAGATTGCATGGGACATCCTTAAACAAAACAAAACAAAAGAAATCATTCATTGTTTATCTGAAATTCAAATGTAATTGTTCATCCTTTATTGTACCTTGCAACCCTACCTGGGGGCAAACAGTTCAAATATTCCAGTATAACCCCTACAATATCACTGTAGGAGAATGTGTGTATTCCATATGGATAATGATGACCAGGAAAACAACCAAAAGTTACATTTTGCTTGATCATTTCTGTTGAAGCAGGCAAACAATGTTTCTTTGAAATAGATACATTAAAAAAAAAAGAAACACTTTGAAATGCTTTGTTGAAAATGGTTGGCATGCCAGCCCTTGGTGGAGTGATCATCACAAGCCAGGGAAAATCACTTACAAGGTATAAGATAGTAGCCTCCCAGGCCCTGGGGGTTCCCTGACAGGACACCAGTCTCCCAGGGGAGCTCCTCATCTGAGGGGTTGCTTCTGCTATATTCAGTATCTAAATACATTGAATGAGATGGAAACTCAAAGGATGGGATTACTGTGGGAGCCCCATATATATACACATAGTCTCGACTGTTCTCAACCAACCACATGGAGACTGAAATTACATAAGAATTCGGAAGTCCAGCCCATGCCATTCATATTAATGTTGTCCAGCTCAGTGCTCTGCTTAAATGCAGGCCGTCTTTAAAAAACTAGAAAATGGATTCCAGGGGCATTCCTTCCTCTAGTAAACATATGGGGAGGGGGCTTCTAGACACTTGGAGGAGGGAAATATTATTATTCACATTTATGAAGGAGGAAACATTGTTTAAGGATGTTTAATGGCTTAACCAAAGTCCCAGAACTGATAAATGGCGGATCCCGAACTCAAACCCAGCTCTGCTGAACCCTAAAGATTATGCTCTCAACCCCTGGGCCAGTGGTTTTTCCAACCCTACCACCTTCTTACCACCTTTGTGACCTTTGCCCCCACCACTGCTGTTTACTTAAAATATGTAATTGTAACTTCTTTAAAATTTATATTCAAGTTAACACAGACCTACTATCACAACTCATGTTAGCCTTGTCCTACATAATAATATCTGACAAGCCGTCATTTTAATATGCTAATTATGTATTTTTTAATACAAGTTAAATAGACCATGTGGCTATTAAAATGCAAAACGTTTTGCCCACATGCCACACCTCAGTCCCAAATCCCTGTGTGTACATCGGCAGTCAGGGCACCACATTCTGGGATGCTCAGAACTCCAGAATTAGTAAAAGAAATACAGGAGGGCAGGTGTTCAGAGGAGGAAGGAGAGAAAGCTGGTGCGCTTCGTAGGCTAGGTACCATAGCTATGGTACACAGCAATGAAAAATTATGCAGAACCAAGAACTGCTGTGAATATATTCTCTTCCCAACAAGGACAGCACCTTGTAGCAGAAAAACACATTATGCTAAAGAGCCAGGTGAGGAGGGCTGAAATCACAGCTCTGCCTTATGCCTCGGGACGAGACACGGAGCCATAATAAAAGGAAAATGCTAACTAAAAAACCACAAAGTAGGAATCATGTCTTTCTGAAGAGATTTGGACCAAACTGCACCAAGTTCCCCTTTTTCTGATCTGATCCCATGATTTTTTTTAAATTTTATTTATTTATTTGACACAGAGAAAGTGAGAGAGCACACAAGCAGGGGAGAGGGCAGACAGAGAAGCAGACTCCCCACTGAGCAGGGAGCCCCATGCGGGGCTCAATCCCAGCACCCTGGGATCATGACCTGAGCCAAAGGCAGATGCTTAACCAACTGAGCCAGCCAGGTACCCCCTGATCCCATGACTTTAAAAGTAGGAAAAAAAATAAATACATCAATAAAAAGTAAGAAGACAGTATGTAATAATTAGTAATAAAAATGGCAATAGGGTGATCATGATCATAGTTAACATTCATTCATTCATTCCACAGATATTTACAAGTACCTGCAATGCGCCAGGCACTGTTCCGGCTGCTGAGAATACATAGATAATATACATTTAAAAATCATTCACCAAGGAACACCTGGGATCTGAGGATCCTGGGATCGAGCCCCACATCAGGCTCCCTGCTCTTCAGGGAGTCTGCTTCTCCCTCTCCCTCTGCCCCTCCTCCTGCTTATGTGCTCTCTTTCTCTCTCTCTCTCTCTCTCTCTCTCTCACAAATAAACAAAATCTTAAAAAAAAAAAAATCACTCGCTAGGACACCTGTGTGGCTCAGTCGGTCAAGCTTCTGCCTTCGGCTCAGGTCATGATCCCAGGAGGAGTCCCAGGATGGAGCCCCACATCCGGGCTCCCCACTCAGCAGGGAGTCTGCTTCTCCTTCTGCCCCTCCACCTGCTCGTGCTTGCTTGCAATCTCTCTCTCTCAAAATAAATAGAATCTTTAAAAATAAATAAATAATAAATAAAAATCACTTGCCTTCAATGTATGGAAGTGTTGAATCACTATATTGTACGCCTGAAACTAATATAACGCTGTGTTAATTACATTGAAATTAAAATTTTTTTTAATTTTTTATTGTTATGTTAATCACCATACATTACATCATTAGTTTTGGATGTAGTGTTCCATGATTCATTGTTTGTGCATAACACCCAATGCTCCACGCAGAACATGCCCTCTTTAATACCCATCACCAGGCTAACCCATCCCCCCACCCCGCTCCCCTGAAATTAAAATTTTTTTAACCACTTGCCTTTACACAGCTTCGACTCTGGGCAGGTATAAGCTTTGGATGTGTCCCTGATTGTCTCACTGACTCCTTATAGCAGTGGCTCTCAAAGTTTAGAGCAAATCACATCCCTTGGAAAGCTGGTTAAAACACAGACCCCTAGGCCCCACTCTAGACTTGCTGATTCAGTAGGTCTGGGGTGGGATTTGACAATCTGTATTTCTAACAAGTGCCCAGGCAATGCTAATTCATGATGCTGGTCGGGGACCTCACCTAGAGAGCCACTGCCCTTCAACAATTCTGTGAGGTAGGGACTTTTATTTTCCTCACTGGACAGATAGGGAAATGGAGGCTCAGAGAGGCCAAATTACTCCATCAGATCAACACAGGAAGTGACAACACACTAAGATTCACGCTTGGTTCTTTCTGACGAAGTCTATGAGATCAGCCATTGCGATCTGTCTTTGTTTAGGATGGGGAGTTCTGCCACACTGATTCAGCAGAGACTGAACAGGTGCACTTTCTTTCAGCCAGAATTTATAAAATTCAAAGAAACCAGTCCTCCATCCTGTGAAGCTGGATGTGCCAGATCCGGGAACCCAAGATGACACTCGGCAGGCACCTCAGGTGAGATCTGGTCTCCAGGTGAAGGCACACCAGCTGCACCTCTCTCCCAACACCCTCCGCTAACTAATCTGCAGGGTTGGATTGACGTCAGCCCCAGTGGAAACTGCTCTCCTGCCCTGACCTGTTTAGAGATTAAGAGAACACAGAACACAAGCGCGCGCGCACACACACACACACACACAGAATATCAGAAAAAGTGAATGGAAAAACCTGCATACAAACTAATCACCTCTAAGAGTACAAGGTTAACGTAAGTTGACCTCACACTGTTTAGTCATGAAATGCAAATGAAGAGAAATTAATGCAATCACCTTCCAGAAATATCGGGGGGGGGGATTTTAGCCACATCTTTCTTGCATTTTTTTTTTAAGTCTCCTTTTTTCCTTCCTGTAAAGCTATATAACACTGACTTCATAATCATCCTTCCACTGACCCTCTCTGGGAGCTGCCAACTGACTAAGAAGGTATTCAATATAATCACACTACTTGTCTTCTAGAAAGAAAAGAATCAAGTGGAGGCTCCTGGTGAGAGCTGGAAAATACTGGAAGATTCAGGTTGGCTAAAAGTGAAGTGATAATGAGTTCCCAAGAAAGAAGAAGGTAATAAGAAAAAAAAAAAACCCACTGGGGGTGGGTATTTGCAAGACAGAGCGGTTGACAGCAATCAATTTACAGCATGGTTTCAATAACTTCAATTTGTATTTCTTGTTGAAATGAAAATGATTCATAATGGAAAAGCAAAGCACAGAATCGATTTACATGAGCTTGTCATATATCCATTTTACATGCATTTCCAAATAAACATCAGTCATGAATAACTAGAAAACTCATTAACTGTGGCTCCATAAATGCTTTTTTTTTTTTTTTGCAAGACTAATTATTTACTGAAGTTTAGCTTTCTTCTGGATTACATTTTCGAATCCGCTGTCATATTTACGGAGCGAGGCCACTCTGTGAGAAAAACAAGCCTTTTAAAGTCTGAAACAAATGTGGAAATGCACACCCACCTTCACCTTTAAGGGACATCAGCAAGGCAAAATATTCCTAAGCAACCAGCCCTAGGGGTAGAACCATAAACAGAAGCCAACTCATGAAAGCTGCCCTTTCTACTACCTGGAGGATGTCTTCAGTGTAGCTCTTAAGTATCACAATGACGCAAACACATAAAGACAATACTCAGTCTTTGGGATCTGAATAGAGAATCCATAGAGTTCTGAGGTCAAAGAGACTTCGATGTGCACTCTGACTCACATAAGAACAGGGGAGCCTAGCATATTAAGACACCTACTACTGCAAACAAACCAACCTTCTAACGCAACACAGAGAAAAGCTACCTGCTTTGAATTAAGTCACACCCAGGTCTCCAAACCAAGTTGCAGGGTATTTGTTCGAGCGGTTCAGGTAATGAGGTAGCTGAGTAATGAAATGTCCTATTCGGTTCCCGTATTTAATTCACTGCGATCTTCACTATATAGAATATTGAAGCTAAAGTGCAGCCAACCCAATTTTGCAGGCGAGGAAAGTGAAACATAGAAGAGGGGCAGAACATGCAAAGCTGAGAAGCACGTTATCCCAGCACCAAGACTCATACTTGGTCTTGACTCCCAAGACAAATATACATGGCCTTATACTTGTGGTTTTCAAACTGGGTTCCATGGACCCCTCAAGGCATTCCATGAAGAGGCTAGCAGGCAGGATTCCAATATCCCCAACAGTTTTAACTTAGTAGCTGTACTTTACCTACTTTATATGTTGGAGTCTTCATAAGATTTCACTTAGGAAAGAGGGACTCCATAGCCCGAACAAGATTTGGACATCATTTTCCTACCCCTATGGTTGTCTTTTATAAAACAAATTCCCTCCCTGCCAGGTCTAAGTTGCCTGACATTGTTTACCGAAAGGATGGTGGTAAGGCCTCTCCAGGTCCCCTTCCACTGCTCCCAACCCCAGCTCCTATGTCTTTTAGGTGGCTTTATCCTCCAGCAAAATTATCTAAGATGCCAATTCCCCAAGTGTGGCATGTGTACACCTGTTAATATCAGGGAACACTATAGCTGGAAGGTGCAAAGGCATTACAAAACCCCCCGAATCACATGGAATGAAAGTTACTCTTTCTAATTCTTTTGCATTTATATCAAGTTCATACCAAGAAAGTCTCAGTTTAGTGCTATTATATCCTTAACAACTCCCCAGTGGTTGCTAATCTCCTTCTAACTAAGGAACAGCCTCAATGTCCTTTGTAATGAGAATATGTGCCTTGTAGGATGGCTGTGAGGTTCACATTAGAGACTGCATGAAAAGTGCTCAGCACAGTGCCTGACACAGAAGAGTCCATGCTGGCCAATGGGATTTTGCTTTGTACTTACTCCTCCATAAGGCTCAGGAAGGCAGGGTCGAATAATGCCCCTGCCCTCAAAAGGCATGTCCCCAGCCATGGCAGTATTTTTTTATGGTATCACAATTTAAACTTATGTTGCTTTTAAAAAAGCTTCAAGATTTCACAAGATGCCTTGTAGACAACTAGAGAAATGCTCTGAGTACCACAGGCAGGCCCAGAGCTTCACCTGTATCCTCTTATTATGGGGCATGGTGTTATACAGCATCGTGGGATTCTTTTCTTCTTTTTTAAAGATTTTATTTATTTGACAGAGAGAGACACTGCAAGAGAGGGAACACAAGCAGAAGGAGTGAGAGAGGGAGAAGCAGGCTTCCCGCAGAGCCGGGAGCCCAATGCAGGGCTCAATCCCAGGACCCTGGGATCGTGACCTGAGCCAAAGGCAGATGCTTAATGACTGAGCTACCCAGGCACCCCAGCATCGTGGCATTCTTAAAAGGAGGTTCTAGAGTGTGTTGCTTTGGAGAATCTTTCTTCAAATGTCAGTTTAAAAGGCAGGCATGAGTCTAGTATGAAGCATACCATAGTGTGATCCTAAGAAAATAGGTGGGCACCTGTGCGCTCATCTATGCTGCTTTGTCACTAGCAAAGGGAAGGATATCATTCACAAAGACCAAAGAACTCAGGGCTTCCTACAACTGATGTTTGAAATTCACTACCAGACATCCCTGCCCTATAGGCCACATAAGACCCACTAGAGCAAGTGGTTGTAGTACTCACTACTTTGCCTTTAAGATACCATGTGTTTCTAGGCCTCCATGAATCAGTCGTGCCTGATGAACTTCTATGCATCCTTCAAAACCCAATTGAAGGTTATCTCGTCTGTTAAATTTTCTCTATGGTATATTGTATTATTGATTGGCAAATATTCTCTTTCTCTCTCTCTGTCTCTCTCTCACACACACACACACACACACACACACACACACACACGGAGAATAACCCCCCACC
Source organism: Callorhinus ursinus (assembly GCF_003265705.2). Classification (NCBI taxonomy): domain Eukaryota; kingdom Metazoa; phylum Chordata; class Mammalia; order Carnivora; family Otariidae; genus Callorhinus; species Callorhinus ursinus. The sequence goes on along the minus strand of NW_027397103.1, from coordinate 4,297,508 downwards.
CCACTAATGATGGGCTTGGTTAGGTGACTTGCTTTGGCCAACGGAATATGAATTGACATGATGTTTGCCACACTGAGCATATGCCTGATTTTGTTTGACCTACTGTACTGCTGTGATCTGTCATAAGAAGATGCCCTGTTAGCTGCTGTTCCTATAGCCTGGGTCCCAGAATGAGAGTCCCATGGAGCAGACTTCAACCCAAACCACAGCTTTACAGCACAGTGGCTGCAGTGACTCACAGGCTAATGAGCAAGAAATAAGAATGTTGTAGCAATCACTGAAGTTGGGGACTACTTGTCACTGCAGCAAAAGCTGACTAATACATTCTCCAAACAAGACCTCCCTCTCCTCCTGCTGAGAGTACTTGAAGGGATCTCCAACCAAGGACTTCTCATCATACTTAAAATTTTTTTCTTTACAGGTCCACATCTTCATGAGACATTTCATTCCTTGAAGACAGGAACCATATCTTTTCTGGTTTCTTATAAGGCAGGTAGTCAATACACTTGTGGAATGCACTGGAGTACTGACCAGACAAATGCCACAATTCACAGTAATCACAAACTCTCAGTCACTATGGGCGTAAGGAACACACACAGGAAAATTTAAAACACCCCAACATATTGCTTGGGAGGGAAGCCAGGGCTTATGCTTCTTAGACTAAGAGGACCACTTGTCCTGAGACTTGAAGCCAGAAAGGAGCTCTAATTCAGACATCTGATGTTATCTCAAAGGCCATGTGAATCGTTAGTCACTGTATCATTTGTGATAAACATGTTGATTTTCTAAGTGAAAACATTAAAATATATCACCAACTTGCATGATTCTGTTGGGCCTTTCCTTTTTTCTTTCTTTTTTTTCCTTTCCAAAAGAACGGGAAACTAAAAGAACGTGAGTGGCCTGGGGCTCCCTCCACCTCTAGAAGGGGATGCAGTAAACAAGTCTTAGATTTCGGAAGCCACTCTGTACTGGATATGAAAATCAACTTCTCCCAAGATCTAACGAAGCAGCCACGTTGAGTGGGAAAAGTTACTTCACTGGTTTCTGGCTGGTTGGATCTTGAACCTTGCTTAGTACAGTCTCATGGCCTCCTTATTAAAATGAAAGGAGAGGGGCGCCTGGGTGGCTCAGTCATTAAGCATCTGCCTTCGGCTTGGGTCATGATCCCGGGGTCCTGGGATCGAGCCCCGCATCGGGCTCCCTGCTCCGCGGGAAGCCTGCGTCTCCCTCTCCCGCTCCCCCTGCTTGTGTTCTGTCTCTCGCTGTGTCTATCAAATAAATAAAATCTTTTTAAAAAAGTAAAACGAAAGCAGAGATTCATATTATTCAAATAATGGTATGTTCTAGGGTTCTGGGAAACACAAAATCATAAACCTGGGACCTCCCGACCATTTGGAACACTGGAAACAGCAAAATTGTGCCAGTAGGGAAGGATCGTGTTCTAATGAATAGCCTTATGGAAAACTGTAGTTCTTTGTGTCCACAGGGCTTTAAAGTTGTCTGTGAGTTTTGAAATGATACAGAAGGGTTAATTAGGTGAGGTTAAGCCAGAAAAACCGATACAAAGCATTGCATGCATGCCGATGACCCCGATATATAAAGGGGGAAAAATACCAAAAATGGATCAGTGAAGGCCTTTGGGTGGTGGGATTATGGGACCGTTCTGTACTTCTTCACATTTTGCATACTGTCTAAATGCTCAACAAGGAGTCAGATTTTAAAACACCCAGTGGTGTCTACCCAGTAGAGGAGAGGCTCAGCACCCCAACAGGACAGAATTCCCTCTGATCGTGGCTCTTTGAATGTTGTATTTCAGGAAGAGAGCAAGCGGGGGCCTGGAAAGATAGTGAAATGCCAACTAGGGAGGCTTACCTAGTTAAAAAAAAAAAAAAAAAAATTCATTGGCAGTCAGAACCCTCAGGGCAGACACCGTTTCCAGCAGGTCTGAAAACAGTTTGTTCCAAATTAACCTTTTGATGAGAGTCTCCAGCAGGCCCCGAGGTGAGAGGCCCTACCCGGGGCTGGGGAGCTGGGAATAAAGATGGGGTGCCTATGACATCTTCAACTAGAAAATGAATGGCATCTCCTGACCCCTCCCCAAGTCGGCTTTGGAAGCAGAGTGCTTGATCCCCAGGTGGCCCCAAAGGAGAAACATCCTGCGATTTGTACAGTGAGTTTTTAGACCAGGACGCAGGGACCTGGTTTCTTTCTGCTGTGAGCCTCTCACATGTCAGGGGGTTGGGGGAGCTTCAAATCTCCCCCCAAGGAAGCAGTCGCCACCACCAAGTGCCATGGCCCCCTCCCCTTCCGCACCTCTCGTCCCCTGAAATCTGTCCATCCTCCCACAGCGAGTTTAGTATCTCCCCCAAATTCATGTCCCCCTGGGATGTCAGAATGTGACCTTATTTGGAAATAGGATCTTTGTAGATGTAATTAAGATTTGAGTGGAGATCATATTAAATTGGGATGGGCCCTAAATCCAGTGAGAGTGTCCTTATAAGAAACAGAAATAGGACACACAGAGGGAAGAAGGCCATGTGAGGACAAAGGGGGATGCTGGAGGGAGGGCAGCCACAAGCCAAGAAAGGCCCCCAGAAGCCAGAAGGGGCAAAAAAAAAATCCAAGAAAGAATCCTCCTTCTACAGCCCCTACAGCCCCTGCAGACACCTTGACTCTGAGAGAATACATTTCTATCGTATTGAGCCACCAGTCTGTGGATGTGGAATTTAGTTTCGGCAGCCCCAGGAAATGAATACACCTACCCTCCCCCATGGTGTCCCCCCTCCGCCCCGCCGCCTTGCCTCTTGAAACCAGCTCCTACACATCACCCTCTCCCATGACTTTTCTTCTCTGCTCCTCTTTTCACTCTCAATGGGGTCAGTGGCTCCAAAAGGGTCTGAGCAGGTCCTGCCCACTTACTGGCTGTGTGGCACTGGATATATACCATCAGACTCCAAGTGCATCAGACTACCCATCAGCAAACCAGCATTAATGGTATTCTGGGCGTGCGCTGTTATGGGGAGGGGGGTGGTCAAAGACATAATCCATGCAAAGCATTTCAGCACAACACCTGACCCTTCGGAAACACTCAACTGACTTTACCTATTATAATCAGTAATGCTTTTACTCAGCTGCTTATGCCCCTCCTGTTGGCACTTCCTCCTGGGTCCATCTGCACAGCCTTGGACAAAAGCAGAGCTGAGAGAATAGTGAAGGATTCTGGGCTTCCCAGAACGGTGTAGAAAAACTCGCTGTTACTAAATACTAAATCCCAGAAATGTTACCACTTCAGAGTTTGCAAACTACTTCCACTCTGTGATCTGTTCAATTCTCGTAATAACTCCACGAAGTAGAAGTCATTATCCCCCTTACATGGGTGGGAAAAAAACAGAAGCTCAGAGTGTTGAATTCACATTCAACGAACATTGATTGTGCCTTCTCTGCTGTCTTACAAATCAGATTTGTCCTATCGCAAAGAGAGAAGATCTCTGAGTTCTTGCCCCTTCCATCCCTGCACCTGTCTCAGTGCCTGGTGATAGCAAGTGCTTTCCTCTTTGGGAGTAGTGCTTTGACATTACTTGGATGAAAGTGCCAAGTGATCCCTTTTCATATGCATAAGCTAAATACAATCTGAAGTCAGGGATGGATCTCAAAGTGTGGAGGGCTGTGGGTCAGCAGACCATCTCAGAGATTTGAGACCATGTAGTGAAGAATCAGCAACATCACATGTCAGCCGGGGTCCAAGGTCATCCAAAGCCATTATTGTTGCAGGAACAGTCTATGTCTGCAGTGGAATTTTTCCTCCCCCAGAATCAAGATTCAGGATCTAACGAGCCCCTGATGGAGACATTAGGGCAGAGAACTTTGCCGAGATGACCACGCATTCACTCTTTTAGCCAATATGCAACTGCATTCTTGCATGTACGGCATACACATACCCACCAGGCAGTGGGGAAGTAGTATTCACCAACACTGATGTGGCCTCTGCTGTTAGGCTGACCACAGACTAAACTTACCCTGGGAAATCCAAGGAAAACTGTCCTATCTGTGTGTCCATGGATCCTGACAAATTTAGAAGCTTTAGCCTGAGATACAGCCTAAAAAGTTTTCCTGGGTTTTTTTTTTTTTTTTTTCAAGACCTGATTCAAATATCTCCTCCTCCTTGAAGCTTCTCCAAGACTTGGAGAAGATTAACGATCTCTCGCCTACACACCCAGAACACCCTCCCATCATCTGCCCCACACCCAGAATTACCAAAACCTTCCCCACCACTAAGCAGACTTTGAGGAAATGGCCAATTTATTTTCACTTTGCCAACTGAATGATTAGCAAATAACTCCACTACCATTTCTTGCTTTTTTTTCCCCCCAACTCAGTGCCTTCTGATACTATCCACGTTAGTGCTCCCCAAGCTAGGATGCATGGAAACCAGAGGATCCTCGGGTGAATTCTCAGGGGTCTATCAGTTCCATACAAGAATTTTTTGAGTTTTCACCTCCAAGGCAATTTTTAAAAATGGAACACAGAATATACACCTGCTGAATGATCTGGATGCCTGCTTTACAAACCAGTCCTCCCTGGCAATTTAATTTTTTTAAAGATTTTATTTATTTATTTATTTGAGAGATAGAATGAGGGACAGAGAGGATGAGAGGGAGGAGGGTCAGAGGGAGAAGCAGACTCCCTGCCGAGCAGGGAGCCCGACGTGAGGCTGGATCCCAGGACTCCAGGATCATGACCTGAGCCAAAGGCAGTCACCTAACCAACTGAGCCACCCAGGCGCCCCCTCCCTGGCAATTTTAATGCCTGCAATTTATGAGCCTTTTGGTGCCAAGTTGTTTTGTTTTAATTATCACAAGCTAATGAAAATAGATAATGAGCTCCCGTCACCCCCCCGCCAAGTGAAGGCCAAATGAAGTCACACCTACCACTCCTCCTTCCTTGTATTACAGAAGAACTAAGACACCAAGGGCACACACATGAGGCCCACCAAAGACAAAACCACCTGTATAAAAGTAAGCAGAGTCCCAGGCAAGTTTCAGTGACTTTTAGTAAAATATAATTTGCCCCACTGTTGTTATCCATTGGAATGTACTGGGCTTGCAAAATAGTTTATATTTAATTTTTACAAATTTGTTTTGTCTTCATAATTGTTTAACATCTACAAGCAAAGGACTTTTATATCTAGGTTTCAGTTGGGGTTCTTCACGTGGGCACTAATTGGTATTTGGGGCCAGATGAGTCTTTGTTGTGGAGAACACCCTATGCATTACAGGATGTTGGTCAGCATCCTGCCCTCTGCTCACTAGATGCTGGTATTACACCATGCTCCCCCAAATCGTAACAACCAAAATTGTCTCCAGACATTGCCAAATGACCTCTGGGAGGGGAAAAATCACCCCTGGCTAAGAACTAGTCTTGTGTTGGTAGAGATGTAAGTAACATTATAATAATGAAGTCTACAGAACATATCTAAAGTTTTTTTTTCCTTTACAAGGGGAATATTCTTTGGATTTGAGAAACTCCAACTGACATAGTAGCAGCACCCAGAGATGGATGTATCTGAGGGTCTACTGGACAATAATCAATACTCTGAATCCTTAGTGTGTATGGCCTGAGTCCCATTCTCTTCCCAGCAGCAAAGGATGAAAACAGGCCACTCACAGGCCATGCCCAGCCCACAAAAGGGTTCTTTCCATTGTCAATTGGTTTCTAGACCTTTAAAAATGAGGAGAAAGCACATAAAATCTGAATGTTTGGCTTCTCTTGAAAAACAACAGAAGATCCAGGAATTCTGAGCCCCATTCCTGCATGGAAATGTCGGCTGGCACACATAGGTGGCTGTCCCCAGCTTCCCAGTCTGTCCCATCTCCTCCCTACACCTTCACTCCTTACTGTCTTACACCCAGTCAATGGCAACTCTTTTGGGGATGGCTTTCTGATTGAAAGAGGGGGCTAGGGGCGCCTGGGTGGCTCAGTTGATTAAGCAACTGCCTTTGGCTCAGGTCATGATCCTGGAGTCCCAGGATCGAGTCCCGCATCAGGCTCCCTGCTCAGTGGGGAGTCTGCTTCTCCCTCTGATCCTCCCCCCTTTCATGTGTTCTCTCTCTCTTAAATAAATAAATAAAATCTTTAAGGAAGGAAGGAAGAAAGGGGCTGATCATTGACTTGAGCTGCCTGTCTGAGCAAGCAAGCAATCTACTGTTACTTAGACTGCATGTTTACTTCAGGGGACTCTGCCTCATTCACTATGATGGCCTCTTTAGCACGCATACGCATTTGAGTGTGCAAACCGAAGCCCTACGTGGTACCTTGTGCAGCATCCTAAAACACACCTGTGATTATGCCACTCTCCTGCTCATGAACTTTCACTGACTCCCGATGCCCATCCCACTGAGTATTTAAAGCCCTTGACAGTATGGTCCCAGTCTCAATGGCCAACTTCCACATGCCCCAGCTACGAACCCTGCACTCCCTTGCCCTGTTTTTTGCTTGCTTGTTATTCCTTCACCCTTAACATCTCCTACTGACTTTTCGATACCCATTTCAAATATTGTCTCTTGTAAACCTTTTCTGTTCCTTCAAACCAGGCATGCCCTTGCCCCTGCTTTGAATAATTCCTGTGCTCTAACTGTAGCTTATTGCTAAACAAGTCCCAGAGCCCCCTGGCTACTCAGACCCCAACAATGAAGAGAGTTGGGATTTCTACCTTGGTCCTAAGCACAGGATTGCTGTGCAGAGCCTCTGAGTCTCTTTATAGCTGTCATCTAACTGCCTTAAACAGAAGAGCAGGTAAGAGGAGCATTCCAAGGAATAGGTCGGGGTATCATCAGCTTTAAACACAATGTGGCAGAAAGTAAATCCTCAAGTAGGCATGTACTAGGCTACCTTTTGCAGCACTGTGTATAACAACAAGATACTTAGAAATCTCCTCAATGACTTCTAATAGGAAAATGGTTAAATACGCTACCTAACATCCATATTATGGGTTGTCATTAGTGATACTCACTAATTCCTTGTTCATTTCTCAAAAAAGACTATTCCTCCCCATAGCCTTTAAAGTAAGGCATGGCCCTATGACCCATTGTAGGCAATGAAACATGAGCAGAAATGACATGTATCATGTCCAAAAGGAAACCTTCAAGAGCCAGTGTGGGAGTAACTGGCAGTAAACATGCAGTCTAAGTAACAGTAGCTTGCTTGCTTGGACAGGGCAGCTCCATCTCCTGTTTCTGCATCAGTGATTTTGAAGTTGAAGCCCCCCACCCCCCATCAGCCTAGCCCATGAGTGACTGGTTAGCAAATACCCCTGCTGACCTACACTAAACATATGAAAGGAAAACACACTTTTGTTGTGTTAGGCTACTGAAACTCAAGAGTTGTTTGTTACTGCAGCATATCCTAGCCCATGCCGACTGATACATATTCTAGAGATATAATGTGGCACTCTAAAAGATGGGACTAACAATTATAAACATACATGCACCTAACAACAAAGCCCCAAAATACATGAAATAAAAACTCAGAGAACTGATGGGAGAACTAAACAATAGCAATAGCTTGATACTCTTTATCTTTTAAATATTTTAATATTTAATAATACTTTAATATTCTATTTTCAATAAATGACAGAAGAACTAGACAAAATCAGCAAGAACAGAGAAGACATGAAAAAGAAGGAATAACAGGAAATGTTACTAAGTGAAAAAAGAGGATTATGGAATGATGTGTATAGTAAATGTGTAAAATATATATTTATACACAAAACAAGGATGTGTATGCAAAGACATAGAAAACAGTCTAGAAGGATACACAGCAAGCTGGCAATACTAGTTAGTTCATTCAGGGGAGCAGGGAACAAGCCCCCAGAACTGGAGGGGTGGTCAAGGATATTTTAGCGCTATTTGTAATATTCTAATTTTTAACCAGGAGAATGAGTCATGCATTCCATCAGTAATTTTTTAACGACTTAGATGAAAGAAAAATAAAGGAGGTCCTATGATAGTGGCTTTGCTTCTTTGCTGGAATAAAGGAAGAATAAGACCACTGCCTATACTGAAATAAAATAGATCAATAATAGTAATGCATTGGTGCCATTTACTGAGCACTTACTATAGGCCAGGCACTAAACCAGCTACTTCACATGCATTAACTTTAAACCTCCCAGGAGCCCCATGAGAGAGGTGCAGTTATGATTTTCAATTTTTAAATAAAGGAAGGGCAACTCGGGGAGGTGAAATGCCTTTCCTAAGTTTACATTCTATAATGCAGTCTCTTAACTTTAGTAAGTAAACGCAGTGCTTAGGGTGGAGATGGCAGGTTCCCAGTGCAGCTGCCCACAGCCTGGCATGGGGTGGAAGGGAGAGAGGACTGGAGCACAAAGATGCAGAGTTTCTGAATTTGGGGCCCACCTGGCTTCAAAATGGATTTGCAACAATAGGTGGCAAAGTCCTAGGGGGGCAAATTTATGAAACTCTGGACTCACCGTAGATGGACACACAACAACCCCCCTCATTGAATTACATCTATTAGGTCCTGTTCTTCCTCCTGATACTCGTGTTTTATTTATCTTTGAGAGGCAGTTCACAGTGTAGTGGTCTAGCTCAGAGACCCTGGTGCCTGAGTATGAATCCTGCCTGCTAGTCACTCACTGGATGACTTTAATTTCTTGTTTAATCTCTCTGGGACTCAGTTTCCTCATCTGTAAAATGAGTGTAATGATCAGACCTACCTCAAATGGTTGTTCTAATGATTACATGAGCCCATATACGGAAAATCCTCAGAATAGTATTGGGCACATTAAATACTAAGTAAGTGTTGGTCCCTGCTGCTGTTCTTAATTTCACAAATGCCCCCTGTAATGCCTGGCACATGATAAACGTTCAGTAAATATTAAGCAAGTTGAATAAGGCTGTCATTGAGACCACACAGTGAGACCTTATCATAAAGAAACTTTTATAGACACTTCTAACCGAGGTGGTTAGCACACAGGCTTTGGAGTCAGGAAGTCCTAAATTCTGCCACTTAACAGGTTGTGTGCCTCTGGGTAGGTTACTTCACCTCTCTGAGCCTCAGCTTACTCATCTGTAAAACTAAGATGCTGATATTATCTACTCAGAACTGCTGTAAGAACTAAATTCAATCAATATTAAGCTCTTTGCACCATGCCAAGAACATAACATATACTCATTAAATGACAGTAATTCTTATCAACAACTAAGTCAATGCACTGGACTCACTTAACCTTGCACCTTTCCATAATAAGTAATGTGATAATAGCATCCACAGAGAATGCATAGCTAGTAGTTTGAACCTTTGAAAATAAAAAGAAGTAATCAGTAAATAGTAGATGTTCTTCTTACATATATGAATGCAAATCCCTGCAGAGTTTTGCAAATGTATGTTTGTGTGACAGCTATTTATAGAGGCTGTATACTTTTATTTGCCTAGAATTTGATGCACTAAATGTAAACAAAGTATGATGAAGACTCTAATAGAAGCACTCCCCAGACAGAAGCCAGGGCTCCTTCCCAAGCTCTTTGGAAGCTTAGCTCCTCTGCAGGCATGTTGATGTGGTATATTTAGGCTGCTAATCACACCCAGAAATGTTCCCACCTATCTGGAGACAGGGCAAACCCAGCAAGTCTCAAATTAGCAACATCCTACAAAATCTCATCAGCCAATCTAATGCAAATGCTTTAACTTCCACTCAGAGAAATTCTGTGTGAAATTCTCCCTAACAGGCTAAAGTTCATGACTCAAATATCAGCCATCAGGACAATGAGCTTCTTGGTCAGCGTCTGTATGGCTGAAAAAGTACACGTCGGTCAACTTCGGGAGAACGAAACCACAGTTTGCACATATTAGTAGAGTTCCCTAGTTAAAGAAAATCCAGGCAGAACATATGGTAGGGTGAATAATAGTTACAAATAAAGGACTTGGGGAATTTTACCCGAGCTTGACTTTGTGTAAGTCATTTCTAAAGATCCAGAATTAACAGAGTTCATAGATTTGATGACCGATGTGCCAGACCAGTGTCTTATTGACAAAGAACAACTATTTCAGAAGAATAGAAATACATCTAAACCAAATTAAACACAAATACTTAGAGCTGTAAGACCCAGGGTAGAAAATATCCATTCTCATTTGGGGATTCATTCATCTGTCATTAGTAAGCTTCTTCCACGTATACAAGACATGCACAAGCATGGTCTCTGCCCTCATGGGGCTTACAACCTTGAGGAGATGGAGGAAAAAGAAAATGAATGTAAGCAAATCAAATACAATCCATCCTCATTATTCACGGATTTCCTATTGCCGATTTGCCTACTTGCTAAAACGGATTTGTAACCCCCAAAGCAATACACATGATGTTTTCAGTCATTTGGGGACAAACGCAGAGCAATCAACAATTTGAGTTGCCCACTGAGGTCAAACCAAGTGAGGCTCTGGTCTCCTGTTGCAGCTTTCTATGGTCTATTTAGAACCACATTTTTGTGGGGTTTTTTTTTTTTTGATGATGATGATTTCACTGCTTAAAATGGTCCCCTAGTGGTGACATGCTAGTATCTAGTGTTCTTAAGCACAAGAAGGCTGTGATGGTGCCTTACACAGAAAATTTGTGTTAGAGAAGCTTCATTCAAGCATGAGTAACAGTAGCGTTGGCCATGAGTTCAACATTAACGTACATTAAATAAGGTGTCTTTGAACAGAAACACACATAAAACAAGGTTGTGTATTGATCAGTTGGTGAAAACGTGACCAGAGAGTTGCAGGAACCCAAACCTGCATCCCCTGGAGCAACAGTTCAGTGCTCATTAATTCAGTGATGACTTTATAGAACATAACTATTGTGAATAATGAGAATCGACTGTAATTCAAATCTATAAATGCAATGAAGCAAACAACTAAGCTGAAATAGAACTAAACAGGGGGTGCCCTACTTTATATTAGAGTATGTAGTGTTTATGGCAGTCTAGCTTTTGTGTAGGAAAGAGGTAATATTAATTAATATGTTTTAATATATGCATACATATTTGTTTTGTTGATGAAGACTAAAACTAAAATTAAATTTAAAAAACAACACTACATCAAGAACTAACGATGTAATGTATGGTGATTAACATAACATAATGATAAAAAAATTCAAAAAAAAAATAAAAAATAAAAACTCAACAAATGAACTTATCTGTATGTCAACTTGATGATACAACTATACAGATAGTTCTTTTAAAACACAGTGTTTTGAGTGTATATGTACCTATGACAAAAAGAACTACAAAATTATTGGGGCACCTGGGTGGCTCCATCATTAAGCATCTGCCTTCGGCTCAGGTCATGATCCCGGGGTCCTGGGATCGAGCCCCACGTCGGGCTCCCTGCTCTACAGGAAGCCTGCTTCTCCCTCTCCCACTCCCCCTGCTTGTGTTCCCTCTCTCACTGTGTCTCTCTCTGTCAAATAAATAAATAAAATCTTTAAAAAAAAAGAACTACAAAATTATTAATTATATTAAGTATTATCTTAATTATACTTTTATTTAATAGTAACAATAGAAATATTATTTTGAAACATACAATTACAGCATTATCTTAATTATATTAAGTATTCTTATTTAATAATAACAAAATGTCTGTGGTTCCTTGGAAGTGCTGCACTTTTTGTATTTCCACCATTAGTGAGGTGTGAGCAGATGTGTTTTGTTTATTGTCTTAAAAAAAAAGAAAGAAAGTTCTCGAAAGACAAAATAGGAACAATTATTATAACAAAATAATTATAGTTGAAATGTCTGTGGTTCCTTGGAAATGCTGTGCTTTTTGTATTTCCAGCATTAGTCCAGTGTGAGCGGATATGTTTTCTTTATTGTCTTAAAAAAAAGTTCTCTAATAATAACAGTATAAGTATCATTATTTTGAAACATATACAATAAGTATCCAGGTCAATGTAGTTAGAAACCAAGATTCTTAGCTTAAGAGAAATGAGATTCAAATAGAAAATCAAAAATTAAGTAAAATCATATAATCTTACATTTAAGTTGAAAATATCATTATGAATTCATTTTTCTCTTTCTAAAAAGTACGTATTTTCCAACTCTAGCTACTAAAATGATAACCCAGTAGCAATGAGTGCCACTGGTGCCCAACTGTGGTTTCTAAACACCACTCTTTCTAAAAGGAATCAGGGCTTCTATTTTTTTTAAGATTTATTCATTTATTTGAGAGAGAGAGAGAGAGAGAATGCACAAGCAGGGGGAGGGAGAGGGAGAGAGAATCTCAAGCAGACTCCGCACTGAGTGTGGAGCCTGACATGGGACTCGATCCCACAACCCTGAGACGGTGACCCGAGCCAAAATCAAGAATAGAACACTCAACCCACTGAGCCGCCCAGGTGCCCTGGAACCACGGCTTCTTTTGAGAAACAGCTGATTCCAGAGGTAAGGGGAACAAAATAATCCTGGGACAACTTACTGTACCAGAAGCCATGGAAACCATTCAAGACAACTGAGATCATATCCAAAGAACCTGGGAGACAACTTAAAGTGGCTCCCACTGGCCAAAAATGGGACATTTTGAGCTTCAAAAAGAGTAATGGCTGCAATAGGTTGAAACATGTCAAGTAAATTTTTTTAATCCATTAACTTATAATAACATTCTTAAAAATCACTGGTCATCTTGGGATGTGCTACTATATACCAACTCTGTATTTGAAAAATTGGTAATTAAAGGGAAAGGAGAGGCATTTATCCTGCCTTTCCATATAAACTGGATTTCAGGGTAACCATAAAGGTGATACACAAAAGTTATTTATAAAGTAATCCTAGCTTCAGATGCAGGAGGAATGATAAAATTCAAAAAGCCTCATACTGCAACCCCCTAATGGAATAATAGATCTAGATACAGTTGTCAGTGGAGGCCAATCACTGGGTAAAAGACTGTAGGGACACATCATAGTGGGTAGATCAGGCTGATGACACCTGATCCTGTTGGATCAATCTTGGCATCACTAAGAGTGCAATATCCAGACATCGTGTGCCTTCTGGTGTGAGCACAACAAATACAGGTGAAGTATTCTTACAAAAGAAAAATAAATAAACCTGAATCTAATCAACCATCTCTAGATTTAGCTATAATCTGACAGGAAATAGAGAGTTACAAGAACAAGGTAAACCGTACACCAAGGAAGCACAAAAACTCTACAGGACAAATGACTCCATTTCTTAAAAAATAAGTGCCGTGGGGCGCCTGGGTGGCTCAGTTGGTTAAGCAACTGCCTTCGGCTCAGGTCATGATCCTGGAGTCCCGGGGTCAAGTCCCACATCGGGCTCCCTGCTCAGCGGGGAGTCTGCTTCTCCCTCTGACCCTCTTCCCTCTTGTGCTCTCTATCTCTCATTCTCTCTCTCTAATAAATAAATAAAATCTTAAAAAAAAAAATAAGTGCTGTGGGGAGAAGTGAGGGGGAGCTATAAAGATTCAGAACTTAAGAGACATAGCAACTAAATGCAATGGGACATTTTCTTAAGAATCCTCATTCAAACGCATCAACTGCAAAAAGACATCTTAAAAACCTCCAGAGAAATTTGGACATGGACTGTGTATTAAATTATATTAAGAAATTAGGGTTTTGGTTTTTGTTTTTTAATTTTGTAAGCTGGGGTAAGAGCTTTGTGTTTATATAAAAGTCCTTATCTGTTCGAGATGCATGCTAAAGTAGTTACAGATAAAAGTCTATAATCTTTGAGATTTGCTTTAAAATTCTCTCTCTCTCTCTCTCACACACACACACACACACAGTGGGATGAAAGCAAATGAAACAAGATTTCCAAGCACTGATTATCGTTAAATCTGGGTGATACATACACAAAAGCTCATTCTCCTAATTTTTTCTTTTATGATAAAATTTTCCATTAAAAAGGACTTCAAAAATAATACATTGTCTCCTATTGACCTTACTCCATAAAGGGGAGGAGAGTTCATGCTGACAGTTAACATGTGGTGGTATTTTACATAATAATTATAGATTAATGGCAACAGCCATGAGCTATTCATATTATTACTTCCTGCATGCGTGATAAAAGGCTGAGCATTTTGCATGTGTTATCTCATGAAATTCTGGCCCGGAGAGGAAGGTCCTGTGATTATCTGTATCCTACAGATGGAAAAAGGACACACAGAGCTGTTCACAGGCAGCAAATCCGAGATTTGAACGCAGGACTGATTCCAAAGCACGTGCTTATCTACTGGGCAACACGGCCCAATGTAGCTCTTTCAAAATCATGGCTGCCAGTTGATCTTTCTCATGTACATGTGGAATCAAACAACAGAGAAAAGAGAAGAAAAACCAGCTCTCTCCCCATCCTAGCCTCGGTTTTGCTCCTGAGGAAATGACGCAAAGCTTCACTAGTCCATCATATTTTCTGGAACAAAAACAGGAGTCTTGATAACTTGTTGACAGGGATGCTATGAGCACCGAACATCATGTGCAAAGCACCCCCAAGGATGACGAACACTCCATAATTCCTAATTAGCATCTCTCAATTAGTAATCTGGAAGCTACTGCCTTGGAGGTGAATTATGAGTTTGATTTGCATATGTCAGGGCTGCTTTAGATGGAGGAAATTGGTTGGTCTCTCCCAGAAGGGACCCTGGTGGTGCCGTTTCCAAGAGCACTTTCTGGCACCGAGGAAGTTTCCCTGAACAATCCATTCTCCTCACCATGTGTTTATACCAACCCAGAGGAGAAAAATCACTCAGCAGCCACTGGCAGTGAAAGCCACAGATGGCCTTGCTTTTGGCAGAAGTGGCCCGGTGACCTTCACCACCCACCCTCGCCCTGAGACGTGGAAGCATAATTAAGATCAAAGAGGGCCCCTGGGAAACGGCCTTTGGGCGGGCATCCCAGGAGGCAACACAGCGTGGCCTATGAAATGGCCCATCCCAAGGCTCTAAAATCCTGCTTCCACCAACGACTAGCAGCATGTCCCAGAGAACGTATTTCATCTCTCAGCTATGTCATGTGTCAAATGTGATGGCAGCCACCTCTCGGGTTGCTGCGTGGATGAAAACAGGATAATATATGGGAAGTGCTTTGCCCAGTCTCTGACACACGGTCAGCGCCAAATAACAACACCGATCATTGGTGGGTAATGATTTGATCATCATTACATTATTTAAAAAGAAAATAAAAAAGAACCAGGCCTTTCCCAGGCACCAACCAAACACGGCCATGTGAAAGCAAGGTAATCGATGCATTCCAGTATAAAATCAGTACCTAGAAGTCATTTCTCTCTTCTTTTTTCTCCTGTTTTTTTTATTGTAGTAAAAGATGCATAGCATGAAATTTACAATTCTGACTGCTTGCAAGTTCAGTGGCATGAAGCGCGTTCACACTGTTGTGCAACCATCACGTGACACCATCCATCTCCAGAACTTTCCATCTTCCCAACCTGAAACTCTGTCCCCATGAAACATTAACTCCCCATTGCCCCTCCCCCAGCCCCGGGCACTCATAATTCTACTTTCTGCCTCTATGGACTTGACCATGCTGGGTATCTCACAAGAACAGAAGAATACAGTACAGCTGAGCTTTGAACAACATGGGTTTGAACTGTGTGGGCCCACTTACACATGGATGGGTTTGGTTTTTTTTGATACAGTACAAAAGTATTGTAAATGTATTTTCCTTATGATTCTCACAATAATGTTTTCTTTTCTCTAAGAATATACTATAGAATATAATGTAAGAATATACTATATACTATTTAATAAATAAGAATATACTATATAATACATGCTATATATTGTAAGAATATACTATATGAGCATATAATACAACAGAAAAATATGTGTTCATTGACTTTTTATGCTACCAGTAAGGCTTCTAGTCAATAGTAGGCTATCAGGTTTGAGGGGAGTCAAAAGTTGTAAGTGGATTTTCAACTGCGCGGAGTGGGGCATCAGTTTTCCTAACCCCTGCATTGTTCAAGGGTCAGCTGTATTTGTCTTTTGGTGTCCGATTTATTTAACTTAGCTTACTGTTTTCTTGAGTCATCCACATTGCGGCATCCTCCTGTTCATGGCTGAGTACAATCCCACTGCATGTATATACCATGGTTTATGGTTTATCCTTTTGTCTGTCAATGGACATTCGGGTTATTTTCACCTTTCAGCTATTGTGAATAATGCTGCTATGAACAATTGTGTACAAATATCTGTCCAAGCCCTTGCTTTCAATCCTTTTGGGTATATACCCAGAAGTAAAATTGCTTGACCATCTGCTAATTCTGTGTTTAATTTTTTTTTTTTTTGAGAAACCTCCTTATTTCTACTAGCAAGCAGAATTATTCTACTTGTTGAATACTTATAAGCCAGGCACTTGGATTATTTTTTTTTCTCATTTAATCCTCTCGGCAACTGCAATGAGCATCATCATCTCAATTTTACAGATGAGAAAATGGACCACAGGACCTACTTGAAATTGAGTAGGGGATGCGTCCAAGACACCAAGCTTAGCAAGGGCAGATGCTGGGATTTGAACTCAGATCTAGAAGACTCTGAAGCCCAAGATTTCCCACCAGGCTGTGTTGTCACCTCTCGAAGGAAGAAAAACACCCATCTTTCTCTTTAAGGTACACATGTTTGTGGCCTTGGGAGTCAAGAGAAGGGACCACATGAATCCAGAAACTCAGTGCCGCTCCCACACAGCTGTGTCATATCGGGGAAGTCTTTGTCATTTCTGCATCTCGATCTCTTCATATGCGAAGGGAGGTAACACTCCCAGAAATACACCCAAAATAACTGAAAGCAGGTGGGATGCCTGGGTGGCTCAGTCAGTTAAGCATCTGCCTTCAGCTCGGGTCGTGATCCCAGGGTCGTGGGATCGAGTCCCGCTTCGGGCTCCTTTCCCAGCAGGGAGCCTGCTTCTCCCTTTGCCTGCCACTCCCCCTGCTTGTGTGCTCTCTCTTTCTCTGGCAAATAAATAAAATCTTTAAAAAAAAAAAAAAGAACTGAAAACAGGGAGTCAGAGAGATACATGTACACTCATGCTTATAACAGCATTATTCCCAAAGCCAGGAAATAGAACCAGCCCAAATAGCCATCAACAGATGAGTGGCTAAACAAAATGGGGTCTGTCCACACAATGGAATAGCATTTGGTCATAAAAAGGAATGGGGTAACAGTACACACTACAACATGGATCAACCCAGGAAACAGTACGCTGCATGAAATAAGCCAGACAAAAGGACAAATATTGTATGATTCCCCTTATACAACGTACCGAGACTGTTCAAGGTCATAAAGACAGAAAGTAGAGGTTACCAGGTGCTGGAGGAGGAAAGAGGACAGTGCTATTTCATGGGTACAGAGTTTTGGCCGGCGGTGACAAAAACGTTTTGGGCATAGCTAGCAGTGATGATTACACTACATTGCCAACGGACCTCACACCCCTGAACCATACACTTACAAACGGTTAAGATGATAAATACTATGTATACTTTACCACCATAAAAATTGTAATGGAATTAATAACACTGCGGGTTGTTCTGAGGATTAAATTGGTGCTTCTCAAAACTTTAATGTGCATGCAAATCACCCAGTTGTATTAAAATGCAATTCAATGTGCCTGAGCCAGGGTCTGAGGCTCTGCATTTCTCACCCATTCCCGGGTGACACCAATACCACCCACCCACGGACCATGCTTTGGGCAGTCATGCACAAGAGTGCCCAGGATGCAGTCAGAGCCAGGCAAATGCTGGTGATGGTTCCAAGATTACCACTGAAGTCGATACAGACTTTTCAAACAACTTTGTCTTTCACTGGTAAAATGCTCATTTCAAGAAAAAAGAAGCACATTTTGATCTGCCTCTGAAATTTCATAACCCCCGAAGCACATTCTTTTTACAGAAGCTACAAGAGCCTTGCAGAACAGAGACTTCAGCGGCTGTGTCTCCCACAGTCATCTAAAAACATTTCTCTCTAAGCAGCATATGGATAAAAACACCAAGCTTGAAAAACATTTCCATTTTAAATGAGCTCAAGCAAAAAGAAGCATGCATAACACACAGCGTGAACCTCGGGCTAGCCCTGTCTACCCCCTGTCCTTGGGCGGCCCCCACATGCTTCTGAAGACCCTGGAGTTCATTTTCAGACCCCTGTCCCCAGCATCTGCTCAGGGCCTGCAAGTGAGAAATGCATGGAAATAAGACTGGGGCTGCAGACATTGACTCAAAAGGAGTCCACATGTCCATGGCTTAGATTCAAGGCACGCTCCTATGTCCATCCCCCTTGCAAACCAGGGCATGCCTGCTTGGACTCAGGGTAGAATACAGAGTCAAGACTGTCAAAATCACGCCCTTTGAACCTAGAACAACAGTCCTCCCCTTCCTCCCTTCTCCCCACCCCCAGCTGGGAGCTGAAAGTCTCCCATATGTGTCAAGTTCAACACTGCATCTTGTCATTCTGCTTCAGGGGTTCGACCCGCTAAGCGTGACCCCAAACCAGAGGAACAATTCAACTAGAAAACTTTCAAATAGAGCGGAGAAGTTAATCTGGATAAAGCAAACACAGGTTATTCCAGACCAGCCAAATGAATCCCTATAGATTTACTCTATCTGCAGCATCTAACACTGAACATCCAACATGCTGAGCTAAGCACTTTGTGCACTTTAGCTAACTCTCATAACCACATGACGGGGTAGGCACATCATTTTCCTATGTGGACGGATGGGGAAACTAAGATGCTGAGAAGATTAAGCCCAAAGTTATGGCTCAAAACTGGAGGAGCCGACACTGTTACCCAAAACTTAAACCCATCTCAAAATGAACATTTTTTAATGTGTATTATAGGATTGACATATATACACATCAAATTCGAGAATTCAAAGTTAACATAAACCTGTAGTCAAGAGGCGCCTGGGTGGCTCAGTCAGTTGAATGACCGACAAGTTTTGGCTCAGGTCATGGTCTCAGGGTTGTGAGATGGAGCCCCGTGTTGGTCTCCGTGCTCAGCAGGGAATGTGCTTGAGATTCTCTCTCCCTCTCCCTCTGCCCCTCCTGCTCATGCTCTCTCTCTAAAATAAATAGACAAATCTTTAAAAAAAAAAAAACCCATAGTCAAAAGACAGAACAAAAGGTTCATTCAAATCTGATCTGAAAACATGAATGATGTCCACACTTCAGAGCCTAACATGAAGTGGTTGTCTCAGGGTGGTCGCGAACGATCAGGAATAATAACACACTTCCCTTGTTATGATCACTGAGTGCCACCAGACTGAGCAAATAAAAGTGTATTCAGTTGGATGTGAATTTCAGAAAAACAAAAATAACATAAGTATGTGCTATGCAACATTTGGGCACACTTATATTGAAGCAGTATTTGTTATTTATTTGTAATTCAAGTTTAACTGAGCATCCCATCTCTTACCTGGCAACACGATGATCGGCAAATGTTAAGCATTCCTTAGCTGGAAGCAATACAGCCAGGCCCTGCCTTGTGGGTCCACAGTCTCCCCAGCACTTTTTAAAACCCCTTCTTTCCCTCGGTTCTCCCTGTACCCTCTGTGGTTCAGTACAGTTACATAACTTGCCCAAGACAGACAGTGGCAAGAGGATGGTGGAGCTGGGACTAGGCACTGCATCCCAGTCTGCCATCCAATTTCTGTCCCAACAAAGACGCATGGTCTGTCTCGGGAGGACAGACATGAAAACACGCTAGAAGCAAAAGTTTTTAGGTCCTGGAATGGACTAGTGGAGTGGGGCTATTATGTAAATCCAGCTGACTCTGAATGCTGAGTTTAAAGGTCTCTGAACTATCCAGATATTCCCAGGGTATGCTTGACACTTTAGATCCCTACGCCCTGCTTAGAATTTCCTGCATTTGCTGGAAATCGGGATTAAGAATTCCAGCTATGTCAGGATGACAGAATCTATTGTTTCCTCCAGCCGAGCTACTACTTCTTGGATATAACGTCCCAGCTTTCCTTTGGAGAACCTCCCTGCTCAGTCCACGGGAGCTTGGGAAGAGCTGATCTCCCTCCAGCACTGAACTAGGAGAATGCAGAGCCCTCCTGACGGCGGGAGTGGAGAAATGAACCAAACATGACCAGCGGAAAGGACCTCTGTCAGAGTCACCAGAAAAACAGTCAGACCCTTCCTCACCGTAGCTAAGGGGACAGAATGTGAGAGTGGCACTTCAGTGGCCATCTGGCCACCACAGAGAGACGGCCATAGTGAAAGCAATCCAGCAAGAAAGCAGAGCTCCAGGACAGACAGAAGGGTCCCCGCCTCCATTCTTTAAGAGCCTGGGTCCAGCCATGCCGAAGCTGGTGCCACCTATAAACTTCCCAGTTGTATAAGCAGAACTCCTACTTTGTACAGGAGCAATTTCAGGCATGTTTCTGTCACTTGCAACCAAAACAGTTCAGGTTAACACAACTAGTAAATACCATGATTTTTCACATCAAACAACAGGCAAGGTAAGTGATATATCTGGAAATCCTTGCAACACAGGGACTAGAGTCAACGTATTGTAATAGCATTGTCTGGTGACAGATGGTAGCAACACTTATGGTGAGCGCAGCGTAACATACAGAATTGTCGAATCACTCTGTTGTATGCCTGAAACTAATGTGATATTGTGTGTCAACTATACTCAAATAAAAAAAAAATTTAATCTGGAAATCCTGTTTGCTGTAATTTCTAAATATATCCAAAATCCAACCATGGCTCACCAGTCTGGTGTGAGCCACTTTTCGTCTCTCACCTAAATAGTCTTCTAACTCCTCTGTCTGCTTCTACCCTACAGTCTATTCTCAACCACTGCTAGAAGGATAATATCAAAACTCAAATCAGATCATGTTACTCCTCTGCTCAAAGACCTCCAGTATACCTCATTTCACTTAGTGAAACTCTTTATACTAGTCTTACTTCGCTGCTCTGTCATGTTCCTCAATGCTCTACTCCAGTCACACAACCTTCCTAGCCGTTCCTCCAAGACCTCAGGCCTTTGAATGAGCTGTTGCCTCACCCTGAATGTTCTTCTGCCTGCCCTGGATATCTTCACTTGCTCACTTCCTTTAAATCTTTGCTCAAATCTTTGCTTTTTCCCTGAACCTGCTCTACTTTCTTTTTTTCTTTTTGCTTTTTGCTTTAATACTTACTACCTTCAATTAGTTTTCCTTATTCTTATTTATTAGTTTTCCTTATGCTCATGTTTATTTACTGTCTGTCTCCCCTGACTAGGCACAACAGGACTCTTGGCCTGTTTTACTCAACGAACGTATCCCCCCTCAACCTAGAACACTGCATGGCACGTTGTACGCACTCAGTGCTGGGAAACCATGACCCAGGAAGAAGGAAACAGGTCTGGCAAACAGAAGAGCAGTGTCAGGGAGACTAGACGAAAGCTGGAGAACAGGGGAGGGAGTGTCCAGGGCCACTTGCTCCATGGGGCCCTGGTTTCCAGGTGGTATCTGGGTTCAGCCCACCCTCTGCTGGCCTGGTCTTCCCTTTGCAAAGAGCCCCTCTTTCCCATCTTAGCAGACCACTAAGGGCGACTGGCTGTGAGGAAATGTGATTACACGCGTATGACTGAACAGTAAGGGGGAGAGTCCTCCTCTTAATCTGAGTTAATTTAAGACTGCTCTCATTATCGTTAATCTGATCAAACAATGACCAGCTTCTCAGACCTGTAGCACGCTCCTAATGAATTTTTCATAACTCGGGAGAGTCATTTTCTGCACCGCTGTTAATAATAAACCACAAAGCATAGGATTTTAAATGTATTTCCATTTCGCCACCTCCTTCCTCCAGGCTTTCTTCGCCCGTCCCCTTGCTCTCCCCCTCTGGAGGTCTTGCCCATGTATTATTATTATGGGATGGCCTGTGTTTGTTGTGGTGGTGAAGGACCTGCCTCCACCTTGGGGGACAAATAAATTCATGTTATGCTTTCAAATCATATTTCAGAAATGGAGATCATAGATTAGACTTTTATTCAATTTGGCAAATGAGACCGTCTCGTTTTTCTATAATGAGGAGGAGATGAGGCAGGAAAAGGGTGCAAAGGAACCCAGTTGAGAGAGAGGAAAAAGAGCTGTCCCACTTCCTCGCTTCCAACGGGCCTGAAACACTCTCTACTCCAGCCATGTTGGACTTCCTTGGTCCCTCAAACACGCCATGATCTCTCTACCTCTAGGCGTTTGCATACACCGTCCTTCTGCCTGGAACAGCCTTTCCTCATCTCTGGGTAAGTCCATCATCCTTCAAGTCTTAGCTTGAATATCACATCACTAAAACTGTGAGCAAATACTGTGTCCCAGGTGCTAGCACAGTACCTGTGCCTGACGGGCGATATATTTATTTGTACATCATAAGCCCCATGGGGGGCAAGATGCCTTTGTATGTCTAATGCATTTAACGCAAAGCGGGAGGGACGGCTGGAGGGCGGGTGTGTGCTGAAGCTAGCCAGCCAGTTGCCCTTTCAGAGTAGACACTGGAAATGGCTGAAGACATATCCCAACACCAAAGCCAGGACTCCTCTCTTTGAGCTTCCTTGCAGACACTGTGCCCAGCACACGGTCGTGATTGTCTTCAGTGGTAACACATCTTGTTCACTGAGGGCAGACTTGAATATTTTTATGTTTTAAATAGACAAAAGTCATTGGGAAATCCAACAGCCATCATGAAGGCTTTACCATTCGGGGTAAAGAAAAAATAAAACAGACTGGTTTGCTTGTAAAGTGACTCTAAAGCCGGTTTTCAAGAATGTCTTCAGTAATGCCAACAGAACCAGGGCAAGGCAAAGGCCTTCTGCTATGGCTGTTTCAGAAAGCACAGCTTCTTTTGTGGATGGCTATTTTGATTTGTAGTTTAGGGAAATATCTGACTAAGAAATTGTTGGTGCAATAAGAGTCATCCTACTATGCTTAAAACAGGATACTAAGTATTTATTAGAAACACACATTGAAATTTTTGAGGATGCAATGCTACGATGGTTTAGGAACTGCTTCAAAATAATCTACAGATGACAGGGGGTAGGAATTATTGGTGATAATTTGATATTATTGAATTTGTATGACGGGTACCTAGGGTCCATTATGCTCTTCTCCCTATTTTTGTAAAGGTGTGAAGTGTGTGTGTGTGGCCCCAGTCACAACTCTTACTTTGCTCTCACTGTAGACTGAAAATAAGCAAAGATCATAAAATCCAGAGGTCATTGTCATCCTAGCTTCTCCAGGCTCAACAGGATGACCTTAATTTTTTACAACCCATAAATGGGTGGGATTGGGAGAAAAACATCTGAAAAACAATTAGAAAACCACTGGTGTTCACGAATGATTTCAGTGGTGTCGACCACCTGCACCTTCCTTTTCCTCATTCAGTACTGTTTAAACATATACACACACGTGTGAATTAACGGGGTGGAATGGTAAACCTCTTGATCAGGTAACAATGAGACAACATCTGCTTTTTATTTATAGTTTTGATTTGGGGGTTCCTTTGGAAAATGGAAACATCGCCCAATATTAGGCCTAAATCCTATCCACCAGCAACACTGATATCCGTCAATGGGACATGGGCTCTCCAGTTAACCATGGCCCTGATGTCACCTCCCAAGTATCCTACCCCTAGCCTATTTTCCTTCCTCTTTCCCTTTCCTGCCTGGTCTCAGAAATCAACCAACTGTGTGATCCCTGGAGCTCAGAAGCCTCATCTGTAACATGCACATCCCTTTCTTATGTCATTTCAGAAAAGATCTCATCTTATGTTAGGCTTCCCTATCAATGACCTAATTCCAACTCTGTCTTTCCTTCAGCAGAAAGGGTGCACTTGCAAACACCGGGCTCGCCTCAAGTTTCTCAGTTCATTACAAGTTGATTCACAGATGCAGTAAAGTGACTTTATGTATTTTTTATTAAGTCGCAGATTTATTGGAAACATTTCCCTCTTACAGTTGTCATTCTTGAAAACACAAAGCTACAGGCTCTTGAAAACTCTAAGAAGGCTATAAACAGGGATCTTTCTAAAGGACCATTAGGCCGGAAACCAGGAAAAACCTTAGGAGCATGCAGGAATTCTATCCCTCTGCATATTTCTTAAAGAACCAAACAGAAGCACTTCACAAAGATTTCATTTTGAAAGTAATCATTAAGGCTGTGTTTATGAGAATAAGAAAAAAACAAGTAACTCACCACAGGTGGGCAGTCAACTCAATTATGCTCTCTCTTTATGCTGGAATGTTACTAGTCATTTGAAATACTCTTGACAGGGAGAAACATTCACATCTTAAATCAACTTTTAAGATGAAAAGAGGAGACTACAAAATATATAAAATACAGTTATTCTTAAAAGTCACATAAAAACCCATGTTTGTATGAAGGAACGCCTATAAGACTCTGTAACAAGGTGTTAACAGTGTTCATCCGTGGGTGGCAGGAGTAGAAATGTGTGCATTTTTCTTTTTAATTCAGCACATATTCTATTTTTCCTATAATGAGTATGGTTTGCTTTGATGTCTATAAATGTCTTTAAAATGACATTTTTATTTAATAACTTCTATTTCCGAGGTCTGCATTAACCATTCATAACCTGGCATCTCGAACCTGATGAGCGCCCACAAGAGCTCCAGGAAAGCGTCATACAGACCATCACATACAATTGCAAAATGTATGCAAGGAACTTCCGACTCCAGAGTTTCTCACCGTGTTCCAGCCTGAACCTGGGAACATTTCTTTAGTTTCCGGCCAAGGAAAATCAGTTTACTCCCAAAGTGCCCCTCCACAGCAGCACTATTCACAATACCCACAAGGTGGACACAACCCAAATGTCCACTGATGGATGGATAAACCTATACGATGGGCCTTGATTTGCCATAAAAAGGGATGAAGTAGGGACACATTCTACAAAGAGATGAACTTTGAAGATACTGTGCTAAGCAAAAAAAGCCAGACAAGGAAGGTCACATATTGCCTCATTTCATCTATGTGAAGAACCCAGAATAGAAGAAAAACATAGCCATAGAAAATTGATTAGTGGTTGCCAGGGGATGGGGGGCAGGGAAATTGGGATTGACTGCTAATAAGCAGGTATGAGCACACCTCATTTTATTGTGCCTCACAGATGTTGTGTTTTTTACAAATTAACGACCTGTAGCAACCCTGTGTCGAGCAAGTCTACCGACGCCATTTTTCCACCAGCATTCGCTCACTTGGTGTCTCTGTGTCGCATTTTTTCAAACATTTTCATTACCATTATTTTTGTTATGGTGATCTGTGATCAGTGATCTTTGAGGTCACTACTGGAGTTGTATTGGTGTGCCACAAAACGTGCCCATATAGGATGGCAAACTTAATCACTGTGTGTGTTCTCACTGCTCCACCAACAGCTGTTACCCCGTCTCTCGCCCTCTCCTCAGACCTCCCCATTCCATGAGACGCAACAATATTGCCATTAGGCCAGTTAATAACACTACAGTGACCTCCGAGTGCTCCAGTAAGAGTTACACGTCTCATCACTTTAAATCCAAAGCTAGAAATGATTAAGCTCAGTGAGGAAGGCCCATCAAAAGCTGACAAGTTGAGCCTCTTGCACCAACCATTAGCCACGCTGTGGACACAAAGGAGGAGATCCTGAAGGAAATGACAAGTGCTACTCTGGGGAACACACGACTGATAAGGAAAGAAAACAGCCTTCCTGCTGACCTGGAGAAACTGTGCGTGGTCTGGATGGAAGCTCAAACCTGGCACAACACTCCCTGAAGCCAAAGCTGAGCCCAGAGCAAGGCCCTAACTCCCTTCCATTCTGTGAAGGCTGAGAGAGGTGAGGAGGCTGCAGAAGGAACGTCTGAAGCTAGCCGAGGTTGGTCCACGAGGTTTAAGGAAAGAAGCCGTCTCCATAACACAGAAGGGCAAGGTGAAGCAGCGGGTGCTCATGTAGAAGCTGCACCAAGCTCTCCAGAAGACCCAGCTAAGACCATCCATGAAGGTGGCCACGCCCAACAACAGATTTTCAGTGTCGATGTAAGAGCCTACTTTCGGAGGACGATGCCATGTAGGACTTTGGTAGCTAGAGAGGAGAAGTCAGTGCCTGGCTTCCAAGCTGCAAAGGACAGGCTGACTCTCTTGTGAGGGGCTGATGCAGCGGGTGTCTCTGAGTGGAAGCCACCTACCATTCTGAAAACCCTAGAGCCCTGAAGCATGATGCTAAATCTACTCCGCCCGTGCTCTGTAAATGGATCAACAAAGCCTAGGTGACAGCACATCTGTTTACAACAAGACTGCCTGAATATTTCAAGCCAGCTGTTGAGACCTGCCGCTCAGAAAAAAAGAGATACCTTTCAGAATATCACTGCTCATTGGCAGTGCACCTGGTCACCCGAGCGCTCTGATGGAGTGGAGATGTACGAGATTAATGTTGTTTTCATGCCTGCTAACACAACATCCATTCTGCAGCCCGGGGACCAAGGAGTCATTTCAACTTTCAGGCCTTATTATTTAAGAAATAGATTCTGTAGGGCACCTGGGTGGCTCAGTTGGTTGAGTGTCTGGAGTCTTGATCTTGGCTCAGGTCTTGATCTCACAGTCATGAGTTCAAGCCCTGCATGGGCTCCACGCTGGGCATGGAGTCTACTTAAAGAAAAGAAAGAAAAAAATACATTTTCTAAAGCTATAGCTGCCATAGACAGTGATTCCTCTGATGGAGCTAGGAAAAATAAATCAAAAACCTTCTGGAAGGAATTCACCATTCTAGATGCCTTTAAAAACATTTGTGATGGGCGCCTGGGTGGCTCAGTTGGTTGAGCGACTGCCTTTGGCTCAGGTCATGATCCTGGAGTCCCTGGATCGAGTCCCGCATTGGGCTCCCTGCTCAGCGGGAAGTCTGTTTCTCCCTCTGACCCTCCCTCCCCCCCTCATGTGCTTTCTCTCTCTCTCATTCTCTCTCAAATAAATAAATAAAATCTTAAAAAAAAAATTTGTGATTTGTGGGAAGAGGTAAAAATATCAACATAAATGGGAGTTTGGAAGAGGTTGATCCCAACCTTCGTGGAGGACTTGGAGGGGTCCAAGACTTCAGTGGAGGAAGTAGCTGCAGATGGGGTGGGAACAGCAAGAGAACTAGAATTAGACGTATTAGACGTACAACCTGAAGATGGGACTGAATTGCTAGAAACTCGTGATAAAACTTGAAGCGAAGAGGAGCTGCTTCTCGTGGATGAGCAGAGAAGTTGGTGTCTGGAGATGGAATCTACTCCTGGTGAGGATGCTGGGAAGACTGTTGACACGAGGACAAAGCGCTCAGAACGTTCCACACACTTGGTCGATAAAGCAGCAGCAGGGCTTGAGAGGACGGACTCCCAAGTTTGAAAGAAGGTCTGCAGTGGGTAAAATGCTATCAAACACCATTGCCTGCTACAGAGAAATCGTTCGTGAAAGGGAGAGTCAACTGATGTGGCAAATATCGTGCTGTCTTATTTTAAGAAACTACCACAGCCTCCCCAACCTTCAGCGACCACCACCCCCATCAGTCAGCAGCCATCAACAGCGAGGCAAGACCCTCCACCAGCAAAAAGAGGACTCGCTGAAAGCTCAGATGATGGTTAGCATTTTTTAGCAATAAAGGATTTTTTAAATTAAGATATGCACATTGCTCTTTTAGACATGATGCTGTTGCACACTTAGCAGACTACAGTGTAGTGTAAACATAACTTTTAAGTGCGCTGGGAAACCCAAAAAATCATTCGACCCACTTTATTGTGATATTCACTTTATCGCAGTGGTCTGAAACTGAACCCGCAGTATCGCCAAGGTGTGCTTGTACAGGGCATTTGTGTGTGTGTGTTTGTGATGATGGAAATGTTCTAGAATTAGATAAGGGTGATGGCTGTACAACATGAAGCATATACCAAAACCATTCCATTGCATACTGTAAAGTAGTTAACGTGGGAAATTTTATGTACGTGAATTTTACCTCAATTTTTTTTATTTTTTTATTTTTTAAAGATTTTATTTATTTATTTGACAGAGAGAGACACAGCAAGAGAGGGAACACAAGCAGGGGGAGTGGGAGAGGGAGAAGCAGGCTCCCCGCGGAGCAGGGAGCCCGATATGGGGCTCGATCCCAGGACCCTGGGATCATGACCTGAGCCGAAGGCAGACGCCTAACAACTGAGCCACCCAGGCGCCCCTAACTCAATTTTTTAAAAACTTAAAAAAGTAAAAGCTGGGGTGGCTGTATTAATATCAGAGAAATAGTCTTCACAGCAAGGAAAAGTACCAGGAATGAATAGTAACTTTACATAATGAAAAAAGGTCAAATCACTAAGAAAATAACCATCCCAAATGTGTATACACTTAACAAAACAACTCAAAGTACATGAAGCAAAAACTGATGGATCTGCAAGGAGAACTGGACAAATCCACAATGATAATAGGAGCTATCAACACTCCTCTCTGTGTAATCAATAAAACAATTTGAGAGAAAATCAGCAAGGATATAGAGGGTCTCCACAATACCATCAACCAATTGGATCTAATTGACGGTTATACAACACTGCCCCTGTCAAAAGCAGAACACACATTCTTTTCAAGGACACATGTTACGTTCACCAAGCGGGAAGATATTCTGGGTCATAAGCATTTTAAAATAATTGAAACCATATAAAATGTGCTCATGGACCCTAAGCGAATTAAACCAGAAAACCACAACGCTTGGGAATTAACACGTGTCTAAAGAATGCATGAATCAAAGAGGAAGAAACAAAAGAAATGAAAATATAATCAATATAATCAAAATTTGTGGGATGTTGTTAAAGTAGTCCTTCAAGAGAAATTTGTGGCGATAAATACTTAGAAAAGGAGAAACGTCTCAAATGAACAATCTATCTCAAGAAAACAGAAGAAGAAGAGCAAAATAAACCCAGAGTAAGCAGAAGGGAATAATAATGAAAACAAAAACCAGTCAAAGTGAAAACAGAGAAATAGAGAAAATAAATGAAGCCCAAACCTGGTTTTCTGAAAAAAAAAACAAATAAAACTGATAAACCCCTAGCCAGACTGGCAAAGAATCAAAGAGAAAAAAACACGTATTACCAACATCAGGGATGAAACGTCCCGCAGACACTGAAAGGATAGTAAGGGAATACCATGAGCACTCTAGGCATGTAAATTCAACAATTTAGATAAAATGTACCAATTCTTTAAAAGCCACAAACTACCAAAATTCACCCAAGAATACATTTTTAAAACGGAATTTGTAGTTAAAAAATTTCCACACACAAAAGATAGCAATAATAATCTCAAAGTCCGGATAGTTTTACTGCTGAATTCTACCAGCATTCAACACATGTGAAGATGAAATAACACCAGTTGTACGCACGATGTCTTCCAGAAAACAGAAGGGGAGGGGACACTTCTCAACTCATTTTATGAGGCCAGTGTTAACCTGATACTGAAACAAAGATGGTACAAGAAAGGAAACCACAGGCAATATCCTTCATGAACACAGACTCAAAATTCCTTAGCAAAATATTTATGGATTAAATCTAGCAACATATGAAAATAATAATATTGCTTTTAGGGCTTATCACAAAGCACTGTTTCTCCAAGCCAGATAAAGGTAAAAATATAAAAAGTGGCATCTAAACTTGCTCTGCCTCCTGGGGCACCTGGGTGGCTCAGTCAGTTGAGTGTCCAACTCTTGGTTTCTGCTCAGGTCATGATCTCAGGGTTGTGAGATCAAGCCCTACAATAGGCTCTGCACTGGGCGTGAGGTCTGCTTGGGATTCTCTCTCTCCCTCTCCCTGGGTTCCTCTCCTCTCTCTCTCTCTCTCTCTCTCTCTCTCTCTCTCTCTCTCTCTCTCTCTGTGTGTGTGTGTCTCTGTCTCTGTCTCTTCAATCAATCTTTTAAAAAATAAAATAAAATAAACTTGCTCTGCCTCCTAATAAAAACAAAGCCCCAGTGGGATGTCCCACTTGACTGATGAGTTCTTTTTTATACCTATTTGCCTCATTGCTTGAGCCTAAGCTGCCCAACCCTGCCCAAACACCATGGGGCTGAGCACATGGGGAAACATTCATGACTTCTGAGCAGCATGATACTCTGACGAGGAGAGATGTACAGGAAAAGGGAAATGTGCCATTGCCAATGACCCCAGATTCTGGAATTCTGTAATGGAACTAACACAGAACAGAGCAGGGAGGTGGTGGCTGCCAAATTTGGGTCAGAGACTTGTCAGGGGTCCGTGGGCCCACCTCTCTCATGTCTCTACCTGGTGGGTTCCAGATCTAGATGCAGACTCTTCTTGAGACTGTTTTTTTCAGCCAAAATAGTGGCTTCATTCTCTCTGCTCCAGAGAGTAGAGTCAAAGGCTAGAAGTCATCAGAGAGCAGACCCAACTCAACAGAAGAATAATTCTAACCATTATAACTCACCTAAACCAAAGGGCTGTCTTGTGAAAGAACTTGAATAGACATTTTTCCAAAGAAGATATACAAATGGCCAATATGCACATGAAGATGCCTAACGTCATTAGTGAATTATAAATCAAAACCACAATGAGATACCACTTCATACCCAGTAAGACAGCTATAATTTAAAAAATAATTTTTTAATTTGAGAAAATAGAAGGTATAGGCAAGGATGTAGGGAAATTGGAACTGGGGTACATTATCAGTGGAAATATAAAATGGTGCAGCCACTGTGGAAAATTGTATAGCAGTTCCTCAAAAAATTAAACATAGACAGGCACCTGGGTGATGCAGTTGAGCATCCAACTCAGGTCATGATCTCAGGGCCGTGAGATCAAAGCCCACATTGGGTTCTGTGCTCAGAAGGGAGTCGCCTGAGATCCCTTCTCCCTCTCCCTCTCCCCCTCCCCACCATGCTCGCACCTGCACCCACACACTGTCTCTCTAAAATAAATAAATCTTTTTAAAAAATTAAACATAGAATCACCATATGACCCAGCAATTCCACTCCTAGATATATACCCCAAAGAATTCAAAGCAGGGGGCCGCCTGGGTGGCTCTGTCGGTTGGGCGGCTGCCTTCGGCTCGGGTCATGATCCCAGGGTCCTGGGATCAAGCCCCTCATCGGGCTCCCTGCTCAGTGGGAGGCCTTCTTCTCCCTCTCCCACTCCCCTGGCTTGTGTTCCCTCTCTCGCTCTCTCTCTGTCAAAAAAATAAATAAATAAAAATCTTTAAAAAAAAAAAAAAGAATTCAAAGCAGGGACTCAAACGGATACTTGTACATCAATGTTTGTAAGCCGCATTATTCACCATAGTCAAAAGGCAGAAATGACTCAAGTGTCTATCAATAGATGACTGGATAAACAAAATGTGGTCTCTAGGTACAATGGAATATTAGTCAACCATAAAAAGGAATGAAGCACTGACACCTGCTACAATGTGGATGAACCTTCCTTGAATAGTCAAATTCATACAGACAGGAAAAGGAGGTTACCATGGATCTGGGGAGAGTTATTGTTTCATTGGTACAGAATTTCCATCTGGGATGATGAAAAAGTTCTGCAGGTAAATAGCGATGATGGTTGCACAAAACTGTGAATATATTTCATGCCACCGAGTTGCACACTTTAAAATGGTTATAATGGTAAATTTTATGTGATGTCTATTTTACCACCATTAAAAAAAAGGATTTTTTTCAAGGCTGCCTCACCCCAAATCACCATGCCAAAGCTGGACACTGGCCAAGAGGTAGGCCTAGCCAACCTCTTAAGGGTCCTCCTGCCTTCAGATGATACAATTTTCAAGCAATTGGATACCACGGTTCTTTCTACCACATAAGCTTAAGAGAAGTTCAGGAGCTACAAGGCCCAACCCTAGAACTGTTATCCAACTTAGAGTTGTGATGAGCACATGGTTTAAAGACTAAAGCCTGCCAGGCACTGATGGGAAGTGAGTCATCTGTGGGCGAATTCAAAGATCCAGACCTAGTATCAGAATCTTGTTCACTTACGTCACCTGCAGCCCAGCAGGTGTGCCATTATCCCATCGAAGGCTTCTATGGGTTTCTTCTTCTCACACCTTGCTCTCACACATTGGGTGCTCAGTTAGATTCACTGAATAAATAAATGATACACCCAAGGATGGCACCCCCCTGGAAGGCTGAGATGCCCTAACCTCCCCATGCCAACCTATTGAGGGGGAATGCTGTAAGCATTTGCCATGTGCCAAGCACCCAGCTCAGTTCCTTAATGCACAATTCCATGTAATCAGCATGATCCTAATTTTATAAGCAAGGAAACTGAAGCTCAGAAAGAAGAGCTCATTTGCCCAAGGTTACTTAGCTAGTATATAATGAACTCAGACTGGAATCCAAGCAATCTTATGGCA
Source organism: Callorhinus ursinus (assembly GCF_003265705.2). NCBI lineage: Eukaryota > Metazoa > Chordata > Mammalia > Carnivora > Otariidae > Callorhinus > Callorhinus ursinus. The sequence goes on along the minus strand of NW_027397103.1, from coordinate 4,265,166 downwards.
GATCCCAAGCCTACCTAATCACTAGGTTATACTGCTTTAAGCATCCAAGAAAATTTCTAGAGACTCAATTAAGTTATTATTTCTGAGTCTTCATCTCACCGGTCCAGGGAAACTGAGGGTGTGTATCTTTGGAACACACCGACTGCTTTAATCAATGGCTTCCTAGTAACCCCTCGGGGTGGGGGGCATAATCTCAGTCTGTACCAAGAACAAGATTTCTATCATGGCAAAACACAGAAATCACCTCAATGGCCCAAAGCAGCACTGTCCAGCTGAAATATACAGTGAGCCACCTGTGTAATTTAAAATTTTCTAGTAGCCTCGGGGGGGGGGGAGAAAGAGTAATAAGATACAGGTAAAATTAATTTTAACAGATTTCATTTAACCCCAATCTGTCTGAAATAACATCTTGGCAGCATGTTGTCAATATAAAACATGATTAATGAGATATTTCATATTCTCTTCTTCATACTAAGAGTTCAGAACCTGGTGTGTATTTGATACCAACAGCACCTTCCAGTCAGAAGTCACCACACTTCAACTGGTCAACAGCCAAGGTGACAAGTGGCTGGACATCCTGAGTCGGCTTCCCTCTCTGTTTCTCGTCCTTCCTTGTCTCTGTGGATGCCCTGCTTTGTCTCCGTTGGTTCTACATTTCTCCCCGATAGCTTTCATCTAGAAAAACCACCCATGAGATGCAAGTATCTGAGTGACAGAGTGTTCCACCATGCTGGTTCTCATTAACCCAAGAGTTGCCACCTCTAACTGCCTCACCATGATCGCCGGCAAGTCCCCTTCGCCTTCTATTTGCTCTTGTCTTCCTTTCTTCCCTTCTAGGCTATGCCATATTTTGGGGAGCCCAAAATACAGCAGGAAACCTTTTCCTGGCTCTGTGGCTGTCTTAGCCTCCAGTTTGGGACAAATCAGTGACTCCAAACCTCAGTAAACTCACTTGAAGAACAGGAAAAACCACCATTGCAGTCGCTGCCCACCGGAGAGGTGTTACAGGGGTCATAGAAACCCCGCAGACAATGATTCTCTGCTTTGACTTTCTCCGCCCCATCCCTCGGTTTCTCCATCCTCCGTCCCAGCTGCCATGTGTCCCTTGCCTTCCTCAGCTTCTCAACACCTCCCCATTCCCCAGCTCCAGAGTGGCACTCTGAGGGTGAGGACAAAGGCCAGGTCCCAACAGTAGGAGTCCAGTGGGTGGGAGCCCAGAAAATGACTGATTCTCTGGGGGAGGAGAAAGACTCCCCAGTCTTCTACCCATTGGAGGAAGAAGTATAACAAGCTCCCGAACAGAATCCACTCCAAAAACCCAGAGGGGAGAGAGAACCCTTCAGAAATAACTTTCTCCACCGACTCAGAGTTGTGAGACACCCCCCGCCATATCTTTATGAAAACAAGGCAGAAGGGTGAGGCTAGGTCTTCACAGGCTGGCTGCTTCATGTAGAAAACCAAGTACTCCTCTTAGGTCCACAAGTCCCCAGATCCTTCCCAACTAGAAACAGGAAAGATGAGATTCTAACCTGAGGCAATTGCCTCCTTAACCCTGAGCTCTGGGGCATCAAAACATAGGCAACCAAAAAAATAAAATAAAGCATAAACCCAGGGGTGCCCGGGCGGCTCAGTTGGTTAAGCACCTGGTTTCAGCTCAGGTCCTGATCTCATGGGTTGTGGGATTGAGCCCTGCATCAGGCTCCACCCTCAGTGGAGAGTCTCCTTGAGATTCTCTCTCCCTCTCCCTCTGCCCCCTCCTCTCTCTCTCCCCTCTCTCTCAAGTAAGTGGATTTAAAAAATTTTTTAATAAATAAAAATAAGTGAATAAATCTTTTAAAAAAAAAAAGCATAAACTCATACTGAGGATAGGGGAAAATGGGCCCTTTTCACACGGCCGGTGAAGGGTAATTTGGCAAAACCTGTCATGAGTCCTGAAACTTTGCATATCCTTGGATTCAGCAATTCCCCTGGAATTGAAGGATTGCTTCAAACCACAAGGATGTCTATGACGGTATTATTTATAATAATGGAAAGTTATAAACATACACATCTGACAGTAGGATTTGTTAAATTATGGTACATCCATGTAAAATTCCATAGCCACTAAAAATATTTAATAATATGAGATGTTCCTGACATATTAAGTGCATTGTGTATCTCTAGCCTTCCTCAGAGTTGTAGGTCCCAGCTGTCTACTTGACACAAGGAACATGTCCAAACAGGACCTGACTGTCAAGCCCAACCTACTCCACCTCTAGTCCTCACATTTCAAATCAAGGAACCACCATTCACTCGGTTCTTAAGCCAAACACCCAGGAATAATCCTCCATCCTTTATTTTCCCCATCCAATTCATGAGCACCTCCTGTGCACCTGACTTCTGGATTCAGCCACCTGCCCCATGCCCCCAACCAGCGTAACAGTCCAAAGCACAGTCGCTCCTGGCTTTGGTTTCCACACTAACCTCCCAAATTGTCTCCCTGCTCCCATTCTTACCCCCTACAGTCTATTTTCCCTGCAGCAATCAGAAGGATCTTTTAAAAACATAAATCAGTCATCTCCCTGTTCACACTTAGAATAAAATCCAAGTATCTTATCAAAGCCCTCTGTGACCAGGTACCTGCCTCTGTCTCGCATGGTGCCCCCTCACCCCTTCCCCGCCCACTCACTCCACTCCAACCACAGAGGTCTCCTTGCTATTCTAATAACATGCCAAGCACATTCCCACCCAAGAAATTTGCATCTGCTCTTCCCTCTTCCTGGTGCATTCCCCAGATAGGTCTCGGCTTGCTTCCTCAAGTCAGTAAAACCTCCTTGAGGGGGCCTTTGCTGATCATGCCATGATCCTCCCTCTTTCCCATCCTATTTTGGTTTTATTTTGGTTTCTTGGGGAGGGTTCCCATAGCTACGGTACCTTGTTACATTAGATTGTTCATTGGCCCCCAATGAAACACATCTCCTAGAATACATACCCTTAGATAGTAATTTCTACGTTGACTCTGGGCTTATCCACTTAACCTGCTTTGGCAAATGAGACATTGGCCAAGGTCATGAAAGCAGAGGACTGAGAGGGGCTGCGCAATGGGTCGTGTTCTCTTGAAACATTGCTGCTTCCACCAGGGAAGAAATCCGGCTGTCCTGCTGGAAAGACCATGGGGAGGGAAACTGAGGTACCCTGACCAACCACCAGCCACGTGAGCAAGGCCATCTTGGACCATCCAGCACAGCTGAGCCATCCGATGATTGCAACCACATGAGTGACCCAAGCAAGATCAGCAAAATGAGATCCTACACCCTATGGATCAGAGATCAGCAAACTAGTTATCAACCATGGGCCAAATCTGACCCACCACCTGTTTTTTATAAGACCCAAAACCTCAGAATAGTTTTTACACTTTTAAATGTCAAAAAAAAAATCAATAGAAAATAATGTTTCGGGGCTCCTGGGTGGCTCAGTCGTTAAGCGTCTGCCTTCGGCTCAGGTCGTGATCCCAGGGTCCTGGGATCGAGACCCGCATCGGGCTCCCTGCTTGGCGGGAAGCCTGCTTCTCCCTCTCCCACAACCCCTGCTTGTGTTCCCTCTCTTGCTGTGTCTCTCTCTGTCAAATAAATAAGTAAAATCTTTAAAAAAAGAAAAGAATGTTTCTAGGACATGTGAAAATTATATCAAGTTGGGATTTCAGGGTCCCTAAATGAAGCTGCATCAGGAACTGCTCACTTGCAGTCTGTCCATGGCTGCACAACAGCAGAGCTGAGTGGCTGTGATGGAAACCACGTGACCACCAAGCCCAAACTATTTACTATCTGTCCCTTCACAGAAAAAGGTGGCTGGCCCCTGCTTGCAGGCTGCCATCAGACTAACCTTTAAACAAATTTTTATCGTATTCACTCCGAAACCTTTGAAGACTTCTACCTCCTTCCTCAAAGGAGTGAAACTTTGTCAGTGTGACTGCCTTGTCCTTAGTCAGATCTCAAGAGTTTGTGACCTAAATTCATTTCCTATGACACTCTGTCAGGTACTCTCCATTCTGGACCAACTGGTCTCTCAGCGGACCCACAAAGGCATGAACCGGCATGAAATGCCTTTAGCTGGTTGGCTGTTCTTGCCAAGCAGGCTCTCCCAACCTGCTGTGATCTAAGCCCTCCTCATCCTTCTCTCAACCCAGGGTCCCCAGCTCCCCAACCAAGAAAGCTACCCTAACCGCTCTGCCAAACGTTCCCCTGGGTGTATTCTTCCATCCAAGTACTAACCAGGCCCGACCCTGCTTAGCTTCCGAGATCAGATGAGATCGGGCGCGTTCTGGGTGGTATGGCCATAGACTCCCTGGGTGTATTCTATGGGACATCAATCCCAAGGGAATATCCTTGGGAAAAGGTCTCTACCCTCTCTTGGAGTCACCATGCCCATATTTGGTATAGTAAAGGCTCCAAGAAGTCTCTGTTTCCCTTTGTTGAACGCAACGTTTCTCAGACATATCAACCAAGGAATTCATCTTGTCTTCAGAGTACTTGTTGACCACCAGCATCTAGTACAGTACCTGGATTTCTTGTTGGAAGAATGAAAAATGCTAATAGCCCACAGAACTAGGGTTGCACAGAACATACTTTGGAAATGCTGCTCAAACTCTTCCCTCTCTCCCTCTGATCTGAGCTGTTCCCTTCCCTGTCATCTATGCCGCATCACGTAATGCTAACCATATCATCATCATAACTATCATTTATTCAGCCCCCACGGGCTGTGCGAGAGATAGCACTAGACCCTTGAAAATGTCCTTTCGATCCTCATAACCACTGAAGTAGGTAATGTTATTCTTTTCTTGCCATTTTGCCAAAAATTAAACCATGGGTCAGAAAATTTAAATCACTAACCCAAGATAAAGTTAAGTAGAAAAGCTACACTTTAAAACTGTATTGGTCTAACTCCAAAGCTCATAGTCTTTCTTCTCTGCCAGAATACCTCCTGATAACATGCCATGGCCAATGTTGCTGGCTGTCCACCCAATATTCCTTCCTGCTCTCTTCCATGCCAGCAGAACCCTGAATGTGTATGCAGCGACAGCAGGTCAACCGAGGCAACGGACCATGACCCATCTAAACTACTCACAATGGTGTTCCTACTTCCCCAGCTCCCAGCATTGCCATCTGACCGAGTTTTGGCCAAGATGACATACTTAAACATCATCTGTGCGGTAGGTAGCAGGAGGTATTCTGGGGAAGCGAAACAAAGACATGAATCCTTTATCCCTGCACACTCCTCACCTGGTCCCCCTCATCCCTGCCTTGAACCTGGGTGTGATGGTTAAAGCTTCGAGAGCCATCCTGCAACCATTAGAAAGAGGTCACTGAGAACTCAAAAGAGACATCAGCCCCAATGCTACTATCTTACTTGAACCAACTCAAGCAGCCATCTCCCCCCAGACTTGTTGCTACACGAGGAAAAGAAGCCACTGTTCACTTGAACACTGTGGTTGAATTTTCCATTTCATGCGGTTTGAACATATTCTTCACAGACCCACATGCTGCCCTCCCATATCATTTGCTGTTTGGACTTGATCATTATTTCACACCTATATTATTAGCCTTGTCTCCCTAATCATGCAGGACACTTCTGGAAGGCTCAGTCCATTCTGTATATTTTTGTTCCCATGGGGTCATATGCATGCTACTAAATTTTGCTTATTATCATGGTTTTCAGGGATGGTCTGTACAATGTACTGCTTACTTCAGTGTTTGTGAGCAGGGAGTTCTCACCATCAAATTGCAGAAATATGCCCCCTATCTCCTAATAGGTGGGTATTTCTCAGAGTGTCGATGTGAAAACATACATCAGAAACACCTGGAATGTTTCTTAAATGCAGATCCCTGGGCCTTCCCCCTCTCCCCCGACTCTGCCCAGTCCCACCTGAATTAGAACCTCTGGGGTTAGAGGCCAAGAATGCACATTTTTAATAAGCTCCCTTGGGTGGTTTTGATATACAAAATGTGACAGTTTGGGGCATAAAGAACCTCGGTCCAATGCCTAGGCAAGGTTCAGCAGGACTTGGCTGCACCTGGAGTTACCAGCCCTTCCTCAGTGGCCTACCCTCACCCCAGGGCCCCGAGAAGCATAGACTGGCATGACTGCTGGAGATCCTTCCCTGCACAATATGGGTAAAGTGATTGTTGGGCATGCTCTGTGGCATCCTGGGACCAGGAAACTAACCACCAGATGCACTCTGAGTAACTGCAACCTCTTGCAACTCCATCCCCCGGTTTTCAAAGAAAATCACTGGGCAGGAAAGAAGCCACGAAGTCCAGGGTCCACTGTGACCATTGCCATCATCCAAGGAGCTATCAGAGGATGGACCAAGTTGAAAAGAGTTGAAAAGAAAACCAGAGGGACTTACACAGGAATACACGAACATGCACTTGGGACTCCTGACTCAAAGGACCAGAAGAGGATCCAGGTAGCCCTTTTGGGTTACTTATTTATTCACTGCCTGCAGTTCTGAACAGAATCTTACTTTGGGCCCTGCTCATGCAGAGACAGAAGGCTGGGCCAGGGCATCCCACACTTTCTCTTCCAGCAACAAATCCTAGCCTAGACTATTCCCCTAAAGCTGAGAAAGAAAATACTTGACCTCCCAAAAGAGTTCCCATTCCTCTGATACCTCTTGACACTTATTTTATTTCATTTCTGAGGATCATTTTCCCACGACAGGTGCGCAAACAGGGTAGCAAACAGCATATTACACGCACACACACACACACACAAACACACTCCACTTTCAAACTGATGACCTTCTTGTGTGCTGACAAGCAGCCAAAGTTAAAATCATGGAGGAAAAAAAAAAGACTTTAAAGTGAATCAGAGAGTGGTGCTTATCCAGGCTGGAACGGGGGCACAGGGCTCAAAGATTCAGCAGGGACCAAAGAGTTCAGGCCTTGGAAACTCCTGAGCTAGAAACAGAGGGAACCTCCCAGCACCGCACATGCCCACTTCACCAGAGGGAGAACCCCTTTCCTTTGCTCCCAGTCCCACAGCCACCACCCTCAGCAAATGCCAGCTAATGGGAGTTCCCAAATTTAATCAAGCCATGTGTACAGCTGCTTTGAGGGAGAAGTGAGTGGAACCCTTCAGATGTTTCCAACAACGTGGATGCCCAATGATTACGTGCACACCAGACATTTTCTAAGGCTCCTGAAACCTTCCTCCTTTGACCAAATGGCCTTCGGAAGAAGTAATTTCTGCCATCTTCTTTCTGAGAAACTTTGCATCCAACCCACCCTCCAAAACTGCTTCAAACTCCCCCTCAAGTTCTGTTGGAGACAATGTTACAACTCGCCAGAGATGACTCCTCCCCCGACCCCTCTCCTCACCTTCCCACCAAGATTCAAGAGTATTTTCCCACACCACTTGTGTGTGCTCATCCAGGCATATTTTCTGTTATCTTTTTACACGTTTCAGGCCTGCAACAGCTCCCTGCATCAAATGATTTGATTGGAAACGGGGAGCTCAATGGGGATTTTTTTTTTTTTTTTTTTTTGCCTCTTGCCTCCTGACGTGTATACCACTGAACTAAAACAAAAACAAAAACAAAATCCAAGGGGCAAAAGCGGGGCTGGAAAGGAGGCCGAGGGCAGAAAAGGTCTATATTTATAGGCAGCCCCATTCTGCGAGCAAAAACCACCTTTGACCACCTGCAGAATGCGCAAGGTCACGTGGGTTCTCTGCAGCGCCTTAATGCCTTACCCAGCACACAAGCCCCCGTGGCATATAAACAAATCCACAAGCGGAAAAAAGAGAGAACTCACTCCTCAGAGAGGAAGCGAATGATAATAACAGCCGCAAGAATAATAATACATAAGGAATCACAATTACTACTACTACTACCACCACCCAGCCAAGCGTAGACGACAGCGGTACAGTAAAGGGACAACCAGAGCAGGCTTTGCAAAGAAGATAAATCACAGAAAACCAAATCGTGTCCACCTTGCTACCCTCCCACACCCTCCCGCCCCGCAACAAACAGAATCAAAGGAAAGGGGGTGGTGGGGAACAAGGAGAGGGAAGGAAAGATTGCTCCCCCCCCCCCAGGCAACACCTACCTCCAGGGTCCGGATCTCTTTTTGTGTGAGGTCGTTGGAGGTGGCACATTTGGTCCTAAGCCCTTCCAGGTTGGAGATGCTCAGGTCTATCATGTTTTGGACCAACTCGCACTGCTGCAAGGCTTTTTGCAAACTCAGAGGTTGCTGCTCCTCGCTTTTCGTCATGTTTTCCTCATCCATCGCTTGCTCGGCAAGCCCCCTTCCCCTCCTCCTCCTCCTCCCAGAGAGAAAAAAGGGGGGGGGAGTAGAGGTAGTCTACCCCCTACGCTCTCCAGCCACTGCGACTTCTCAACAATGTCTCATGAAGAAGAAACCCAACATCTCACACAGGGTTGAGGGGGTGGGGTGGGAGGAGGCGACAAGAGCCAAAATTTATTATTTTATTTCGGGGTATCAAGCAGACTCCATTAGAATGTCTCCTCTCTCTGAGTCTCTGGTCCCTGAAAAGGAGGGATGCTGTTTCTCAGAAGCAAACCAGGTGATGTGATGCTGTCTGTACACTTAGGGAGGAGGGGGGGAGGAGGAGGAGGAGGAGGAAAAAGAGGAGGAGGAGGAGGAGGGGGAGGAGGGGGAGGAGGAGGAGAGGAGAGGAGGAGGCGAGGGCAAACAACGCTCACTCTTTACACACCGGCTCCGTGAAGGACAAATATATATTTTTGGCTGGCTGGCTTTTATGTCAAAAAAATTCTGCTTTGCCCCCCTCCCAGTTGCAGTGACACGGCATCGTCCACCGTTTGGGGTGCTTTAGCGCGTCCTCAAGATGCTGTCCGCATTGCTCTCGCGGCTGCGGCGGCGACTGCGGCTGGCTGCTGTCTCCTCCTCGCGCTGCTGCTGCCGCCGCCGGGCTCCGGGGCTGACGGCTGCTGCATTCGCTCCTGCCTCGCTCCGCACCGACATCTTGCCTGTCAATCAAAGGGCGGGGGGGAGCGAGCGAGCGCCGGCGAGGGATGGAGAGCGAGCGAGGGACCTGCGGGGAGCGGGTTGGTGGAGCGGCGCCGTGCGCGCAGCCGCCCCGGCCCGGCGCGCCAGGGACCCGCCGGAGGAGGCGGCCGCGGCGCGCGCAGGCTCGCGCACCTGCCCGCGGAAGGGCCGGCTGCCGGCGCGGCCCGGGGCGCGGGATTCGCGGGGGTGCGGAGCTCGCGTGGCGGAGTGCAGTTACTACCGGGCGTGCGTGCGTGCGAGCCGGCGGGCGGGGGCGCGGGGGAGGCGCGCGCGGCGGGGGAGCCGGCGGGGTGTGCGCCGGGACGCGGGGGCTGGGCGCGGGGGCGGGAGGGGGGTGGGGGTGGGGGCCACTACTAACTACGGCACGCTCTCGCGAGACGAGGCCGGAGCACTGCTCAGCAGGTGCGCTCGGGCTGGGAGCAGGTGTGCACCCAACTTTCAAACCCTTGGTGCGTGCTGGAGAAACGTCAGCGTGAACCTGGGCACGTCCTCTCTGGCTTTCTGGCTCGTGGGGTGTGTGTGTAAAACGAAACAAACCTGATCATCTTCCTTGAGCCCTGTGTGTGTGCGTCTGTCTGCCTGTCTTTTCGTTCGTTCGTTCTTTCTTGTTACTGGGGAAAAATAAAACCTGATCATCTTCCATGAGCCGTAGGAAGCTGCCTCCCAGAGTGCGTGCGTGTGCGTGTGTTCATTTGTCCTTTCTTGTTACTGGCACAAAGTAAAACAAAACTGGTCATCTTCCATGAACTGTAGAACACTGCCCACTCCCCGAATTGGCCCTGGACTTCAGTTACCCTGAGGGGTGGCTTTTCCTTTTGGAGGGGGAAAGGGGCTTTGCCTTAATCTGATTGTTACCATGCCCTACGTGTGCTGCACGATCTGATCCCAGCCTACCTAAACGATCTTATCCCAGCAAACTATGGCCCCAGAGCTAAGAATGGTTTTTATATTTTCAAAAGGTCGGAAAAAAATCAAAAGATTTTGTGACGTGTGAAAATTATAAGAAATTCGAATTTCAGTGTCCATAAACAAAGTTTTATTGGACCACTGCCACCCATTTGTTCTATGTCCGCGTTTACTGCTGTGTTGTAACAGCAGAAGTGAGTAGTTGCAACAGGCACGGTGTGACTTGTAAAGCCTAAAATATGTGCTCTCTGGCCCTTTCCAGAAAAGTCTGCCCACCGCTGACCAAATCACCAAACATGTTCTTGCCTCAGAGTTCTCTGCTCTCTATATCCCCTCTGCCCAGACCACATCTCCCTCGAATTCTCTCCTGGTTGGTTCCTTGTCAGTTGGTGTCGACTCAAATGTCATCCCAGAGAGGCTCTGTCTTCCTGATACTGGTACTCCCAACACACATTGCTCAAAGGATGTATTTAGGATAATCAGCAAAAGGCTCCTCTTTCTCCAGGTAAACAGAGCTCCATGCCAGGCAACTGGTTTATGGAGCAGAGTGACTCAGAACACATGATACAATGTGTCCCTTAAAGGAAGCCACTTGAGAAGTAAAGAGAATGACAGGCAATGATGACAAATTTTTTTTTTTTAGATATTGGGCCATGAGGTTTTACAGTTCATACAGAGCTGAATTAGCATTTTCAAAATCCCTCTGTCGATGAGGAGCTCAAGTGAGTTCTCTATGTCTTCAGTCTTTTGGACTATGAAGCTCTTCTTGGTTTGTGCTCTCTCGCTCTCTCTGTCAAATAAATAAATAAAATCTTTTTTTAAAAATTCGCTTTTCATCTCTTTTCTCCTTCTTTTGTTTTGTGCCTCTTGAACAAATATTAATCATGATTATTTTAAAGCCCTGGTTTTAGTCCAGTACTGTGGTCACCTGAACAGTCTGTTTCTATTGCCTGTTTTTCGATTTGTTTTCAGGGATTTGGTCCTGTCTCTTGGCAGGCCTTGTAATTTTTGTTGAGTGCCATACCACATCTGTGTATGAAAAAATATATATATAAAGTCTCCAGGTGATCTCTAACTCTGGAGAGGGCTCACCCTTTCTCTGCAAGCAGATGGCATGGGGGCTGAGTATCTTAATCCAGTCAGGGGCTGAGCTGGGTGGAGGCTGGGTTGCAGTTTTGATGAGAGACCGATCTAACTCTGGCTCCCACCTCTAAGGCTTTGCCTTTCAGAGATTCCAGCTGAGAACTTTAGGTGTTCACTGAGGCCCCTTCCCCTGGTCCTGTGCTCTAATCCTTTTAGCCATAACATGGGAAGAATGCTGGACACTCTTCTCTTTTTCAGGGGCTTTCTGTTTGGCTTCTAGCCTCTTGGCCTGCACTGTTTCAGAATCTGCCAAATATCTTAAGGGGAAAACCGCTTTTCTACCCCTCCCTTCTCTCTAGGATAGTCCCTAATTTTGTCTCTCCAGCCCTAAGACACTGCCAAAATTCTGCTGGTTTCTCTGTGCCCCCAGCAGGGGCATCCTTGCCTGGGAAAAGTCTAGATTCCAAGTGCCCAAATTTGCAAATGCCCCAGGGAAAAAGTGGCTGCAGTTTGTCAGCTCACCTCAACATCGTTCCAGAATCTTGGTCCCTCTAAGTCTGGTTGCTTCAGCAGCTCTCTGAATGCCTTTAAGTGGGTGATGATGATGATGATAATTTGATTTGGCTTTTCTGGTTGTTCTCAGATGAAGTAGAAGTCTAAAAAATGAAAGTATCCCATAGTTCAGAAGTCATCAGCTGGCAGGGCTATAAGCAGCCCACAAAGGCATTCTTTTTGCCCCCCTCCCAACCACCATGCCTTTTCAATTAATTGCTATAGTGGACATTTGTTATACTTTGCATCTGTACAGCCCCTTTTGAATATCTTTCCTATGTTTGGAAAATGCCCACCTTATGAGTCCCACGTCTCCATAAGAGAAACCAAAGCACTCTTCCAGAACCTTCCTTGCAACCAAGTTTCATGTGATCTGGGCTCGACCATTACACACATCACATGAGATTTACACTTGGAAGTGAGCCAGGTGTCCTGCCCCTGTGTAAGCGTGGGGTCTGTGCTGAGAGGCATGGCAGGGCATTCACAGGGGCAGTCCGACGGTGTGGCTTGGGCATCATTCCCAGCTGGACAGTCCAAGCCTAGCACTCTTGTCCCCCTGGAGATTCTATAGGCTTTCTAACCACCTGTCTTAGTCTGCCTTGGCTGACATAACAAAACACCACTGATGGGTGGCTTCAACACAAATTTATTTTTCTCACAGTTCTGGAGGCTGGAGATCCATGGTGCCAGCATGTTCGGGTTCCAGTGAAAGCCTCTTCCTGGATGTCAGAGCACGTCTTCTTGCTGTGTCCACACAGAGCAGGCATGGCTCACATGGCTTCCTCTTCTTAAAAGGCCATCGCCCTTTTGAATTAGGGCCTCACCCTTTGGCTTCACCCAACCCTATGTAAAGGTCCAATGGGGGTTAAGGCTCGAACGCGTGAATTTGGAGGGGACCCAATTCAGTCCATAGTACCCCCCGTTAAAGCACTAGTACTTGAACTACCTGGAGTACATTGTGTCATTTGCAACAAAGAACCCTGACTAATATTCTTACCAATAATGCCAAAATCAGGAGACACTACCAAAAATGGAGATTTCTGGCATTTCTGGGAAAATCGGAAGACTTGGCCTCATTGGGCAATAGTTGGTTAGATTTGAGAGACAGTTGTCCCTTTCGGATGGGACGCAGGCTCTCCAGTTCACCATGGGCCCCACCTAAACCCCTTCATTCATTATATTTCCTGCCTGGCCCCTGTTGGCATTTGCATTGGTTGCCCCTAGTATAGCTTAAGGTGGTTTGCACCACAGATCAATAGAAATCTCACCAATTTCAAGCTTGGAGAACTGGAGCTGACTGCTGTGCGTTGCGCTGTGGTTGCTAGGTCTTCATTCTGGAAACTGCACGGCACTTTGGATGCTGCATGTCTCGCAGCGCCTTTATCAATAGTGGGAATAAATTATTCTTACTGGGCTATGAAATTAGCTGAGCTTGGAAATCTCACATCAGACCCCATAGCTCTGAGTTTCAACTATGAGAAGAGTCTCATATTAGAAGTCCAGTCCAGTCCAATCAAAACTCTATTCTCATATGCGGTTTAATACCTCTTCCCCAAGCCCCTCCAGTCTGACCCACAAGTGACTGGGGAATCTGCAGTGGAGATGAGGCAGGTGTGTCCTCTCCTGCCCCTTCCCAGCTCACCTTGCCGGAGTATAGGAGCAGGGCAGCTGCTGAGAACAGGTGTAGTTCTCTCAGGTGTCAGATGCCGCCCACCCCCTGCCATGGCCCGGCAAGAACTCACATGCTGGTTCATGTGTACTGGGGGATCTTTGGAGAACCCTGTGGGGGCCTTGTGGGGACTCAGTGCATGTGCTGGGTGACTTCGTGCACACCTCATTCCCATTCATACCCTGGGAAGTACCCCACATTCTTTTTCTGAGGTCCTGGGTGAGTCCTCTTGGGTGAGTCTTTTCAGGATGACTCAGACCCACATACATATTCTGGCCCCTGGGAAATAGGATGCACCTTTGCCCTCTGCCCTCGCTTCTTGCCCTGCTGTCATGGGCAGCCCCAGGCAACCTTCAGCTGGCAGTGAGGTACCAGCCACCCCCACCTTGGTGCCCCCCAGTCTCATGAGTGATTCTGCTTTGAGCTCTCCTCTCTTGGCTTGGAGGTCAGAGGGGAAAAGAAAACCCCCTACAAAGACCTGTCAGAGAAATGTCCTCTGGATAAAATCTGCCCTTGTTTTATATAGGCTGGAGGCTGATGGTTATTGATGGTCAAGGGACCAGTCTGGCCACCTCTTGACAGGAGGAAGTATTGTTACCCATTGCCCTCAGCTTTGAAGCTTTAGCTGAAGTTCTGGGTCAACAGGAAAAGTCTCATTCCACATCTCGTTATATTAGCGATAAGCTGTCCCCAATATTTTCTAAGTTGCATTGTGAATAGGGACCCAAATTGGAAAGTGGCACATTAGGAAGTAGCAAGGTGGCCAATGCCCCTGGAACTGAACAAAAGTAACACCGACTTTTCCTTGAAGGGCTCAACATACTGCTTTCCCAGGGCATTTCTTTTCTTTTTTTTTTTTTCCTTTTTCCTCCTGATTCTTTGCGGGGATAACAATCTCAGAATGCCAGTCCCCAGGATAAAACCAAATCTTCCATAGCTTCGAGAGGACTATTATTGTTCTGTTCTAACTCGTTGATCCCCAAAACATAAATGGCTTTTTAAAAAAATACCTTTGATGAGTGCAGGCAGAATGCTCCTATCTTTAACCTTGTGAAGTCTTTCCAACATCAGAAAATGGACTTTTTCTAGTGTTCTCCTTTTGGCCTTTTGCCTCTTTGTCTCTTAATTTTCCAGTGCAACCAAAGCAACCAGATCACTCTCTTGATGGCAAGATAACTTGAGCTCGCGATAATGGACAATTTAGTCCAGTGATTTATGCTAGCTTTACAAATTAAGCACTCAACAATGCACTGTGAATTTTTCAGAGATAGCACCCTCAGGATGGGAGAGGATGTGTACTGTGGCACTGGCCAACTACTTAGAGCACGGTGAAGGAGTATCGTTGAAAATTGCAGTAAAGTGAGGTCATCGACCAAACTTGCTTACATCTTACGCCATCTTGTCTGTGAAGCTCTGCATTAACCTAAATGGTGAATCAGAAGAAAGCATCTGCTCTGCTCAGGTACCAGGGGTCAAGGCTCGTGGGGCAAATTGAGGCCATGCCCCCCTCCCCAGCCTGGGCACCTGATGAAGGAAACAACCCGCATGGCATCCATCTGCAGCAGCCCCAATGAAGTTCCAGATTCTTTTGGTTTGTTTTTATTGCAGCCAAATATACATAACATAAAATTTACCACTGGTGACATTTATTACACTCAGCGTTGTGCAACCATCAGCACTCTATAATTCCAGAATGTTTCTGTCACCCAGAGGAAAGTCCCATACACATTTAGCAGTCATTCCACATTCCCACCTTCTGTCGGCCTCTTGCGACCACTAATCGACTTTTTGTCTCTATGGACTTACCTTTTCTGGATATTCCATATAAGTGGAATCTTATAATATCAGCCCTTCTGTGTCTGGCTTGTTTCACTTAGTGTAATGTGTTTGAGGTTCATCCATGTTGTAGCATGGATCAGTGCTTCATTCCTTTTCGTGGCTGAGTAATATTCCATTGTATGGATAGACTGCATTGATTACCTGTTCATCTGCTGGTGCATATTTGCGTTCTTCCACCTTCTGGTTATTGTGAATAGTGCTGCTATGAACATTTGTGTACAAGTTGTTTCAACACCTGTCATGCATTCTTTTGGGCAGACAAACATCTCTTAGAGATGGATTTGGTTCCAGACCACTACAATAAATATTACAAATATTGCAATAAAGCAGGTCAAGTGAATTTTTTGGTTTCCCAGTGCATATAAAAGTTACATTTACAGCTTCCACAAGAGGCCTACACGCTGCCGCTGGGGCCGCCGCCACGTCTCTAGTGATCCCTGAGAAGTTCCAGCACATTTTGCGAGTACTCAACACCAATATCGATGGGCGGCGGAAAATAGCTTTTGCCATCACTGCAATTAAGGGTGTGGGGAGAAGATATGCTCATGTAGTGTTGAGGAAAGCAGACATTGATCTCACCAAAAGGGCCGGAGAGCTCACTAAGGATGAGGTGGAACGTGTGATCACCATTATGCAGAATCCTCGCCAGTATAAGATCCCAGACTGGTTTTTGAACAGACAAAAGGACTTGAAGGATGGAAAGTACAGCCAGGTCCTGGCCAATGGTCTGGACAACAAACTTCGTGAAGACCTGGAGAGACTGAAGAAAATTAGGGCCCACAGAGGGCTGCGCCACTTCTGGGGACTTTGTGTCCGAGGCCAGCACACCAAGACCACAGGGTGCCGTGGCCGCACCGTGGGTGTGTCCAAGAAGAAATAAATTTGTAGGCCTTGTCTATTAATAAAATAGTTTATACACCTAAAAAAAAAAAGTTACATTTACATGGGACTTCAGTGTATTAAGTGTGTGATAGCATTACGTCTAAAAAAAGTAATGTACATATCTTCATTAAAAAATACTTTATTCCTGGGATGCCTGAGTGGCAAGTCGGTCAAGTGTCTGACTTGGTTTCAGCTCAGGTCATGATTTCCTGGGTCATGTGATTGAGCCCCACATCGGGATCTGTGCTCAGTAGAGTGTCTACTTAAAGATTCTCTCCCTCTGTCCCTCCCCTGACTTGTGCACACACACACGTGCTCTCTCTTTCTCTCAAACAAATAAATCTTTTAAAAAATACGTTTATTACTAAAAAATGCTAGCCGCATCTGAGTTTTCAGCAGGTGTAATCACTGATCACAGATCACCATAACAAATACAATAATAATGAAAAAGTTTGAAATATTGCAAGAATTACCCAAATGTGACACAGAAACACAAAGTGAGCAAATGTTGTCGGAAAAATGGTGCCCATAGACTTGCTTGATGCAGGGTTGCCACAAACCTTCAATTTAGAAAAAACACAGTATTGGGCACCTGGGTGGCTCAGTTGTTGGGCGACTGCCTTTGGCTCGGGTCATGGTCCCAGAGTCCCGGGATCGGGTCCCGCATCGGGCTCCCTGCTTGGCGGGGAGTCTGCTTCTCCCTCTGACCCTCCCCCCCCATGCTCTCTCTCTCTATCTCATTCTCTCTTTCAAATAAATAAATAAAATCTTTAAAAAAAATAGAAAAAACACAGTATCTGCGAAGCTCAATACAGAGAAGTGCAATAAAATGAGATATGCCTGTATATCCAGTAGCGGGGATGATGGATCATATGATAATTCGGTTTAACTTTTTGAGAAACTGCCAAACTATTTTCTATAGCTGTTTGCACCATTTACCATTCCCACCAGCAATGTGGGAGGGCTCCAACTTCTCCACATCCTCCCCTCCTGACTCTTCTTGCATCGATATCATATCATTACTGAGAAAACATAGCAACGGGATACCTAGAAAAGTCTGCATTGACACACACATTTCTTGAGTGCCTATAATGGGCCAGGATGATACGACAGTATGGGATTTAAATATTAATAAAAGACAGTGCATTCTTCAGTTTTCTTTTAGTTGGACGAGATGAAAACCCAAAATGAGCCAGTTTAAGCAAAAATGTGGTTCATAGAACCAGGAAGTTAAGGGGAGGAAACTCACTGCAGCCTGGCATCATCCCTTTCTCTCCCTGTCCCTCAGTTCTGCTTTCTTCCGTGGTGGCTTCACTTTGAGGCAGCTTTTCCCCAGGTTGTGGCAAAGACAGCGCCGAGAGCTTAGCAACCCTATCAGAAGTAGAGTTCCTTCCTCCTTAGCTCTGACTTAGTTCCAGCTAGCTCCTGCATAAGTTGCAGGATTGATTGTGCCCTAACCTGGCTCAGGTCACCTCTTCTTGAGCCAGTTGTGTCGACCAAGGGGATGGAATGTGCAGACGGGCCAGGTCTGGATTGCCAGGAACTGGTATCAACTCCACCCAAACCGTGTTGTCTGAGATTAGGGGACAGCTGCCCCCCCCCAAAGGAAAAGGGGAATGCTATTGTCAGAAGAGGGGATGGATGTTGGGCAGACCAAAATCTCAGCAATATTCCACCATCCCTGAGGGAGTTGTGGTCTCATGGGGAGACCCAGGCAAATGCATCCTGTAATTATACTATGCTCTGGGAATAAAGGAAGGGAGTCCTTTACCCCTGTGCAAGGGAAGGGGCTCTGGGAAGGCTCTTTTGAGGACATGAGTCTGAAGCTGAGACTACAGAAGGGATAGGAATCCTCTGGGCAACATCGAGGAACCGGCTTGTGCCAAAGCACAGTGTCCTGAAGTCACTGCAATTAGAGACAACCGCAAGAAACATAGACTTGTCACGATGATTTTTGAAGTCACCATCAAAATACTAAAACCATTGGCATTGCCTCGAGAAGGCTTTTGCTGGTGGATGAGACCACTGCCAGACTTCCCTCTATTGGTTTACTGGATGCGGGGCCTTCCATGTTAAAACCAGGACAATCCAAGGCAAAGTGGGACAATTTGGTCCCGCTATAGTTAAGTCCCCGACTCATGAGCACATATGAGTATGCTCAGAATTGGGATTAGTGCTATGGGGGCATCTGTTATGTAAGGATGATCCCCCTGTTGAAACAAAACATGCCCACAAATGTTCACAGCAGCACTATTCACAATAGCCAAAAGGTGGAAACCACCCAACTACCCATCACCTAATGAGTGGATAAACAAAGTGTGGCATATCCATACAATGGAACTGTATTCAGCCGTAAATAGGAAGGAAGCACTGAGGCGTGCTACAATGGGGATGAACTTGAAAACATTATGCAAAGCAAAGAAGCCAGACACAATAGGCCACAGCCTGTATGATTCCATCGATAAGAAACAACCAGACTAGGCAAATCCGTAGAGACCGAAAGCAGATTGGTGGTTGCAAGGGGGCTAGGGGAGGTGATTAATAGGTATGGGTTTTCTGTTTGGGGTCATGAAAGGGTTCTAGGACTAGATAGAGAGAATGGGTGCACAACACCATGAATGTACTTAATGCCACTGAACTGAACACTTTAAAATGGTTAAAATGGTAAATTTTATGGCAAGTGTATTTTACCACAATAATGAAAAAAAAAAAAAAGAAGAAGAATCCCTGCTTCCCAAAAGGTGTATAAATCAGGTGATCTAAAAGGCAGCCCGCAAAGCCAAAGTTGGCCTGCAGATGAGCTTCATTTGGCTGCAGGGAGGTTTTAAAAAATTCTTTAATTTCTGGCTAACATTTCTAAAATGGGATATTTTACATACAAAAATTCTGATGAGCAATTTATTTGGAAAAATCCAAAACCCTGGCCCCACTTGAGCTGCATCTGCCCCTGGAAGCATCAGGAGGAGTGTGGAAAGGCTATTCAACTTTGGGGCCGAGACTCTCGGCTCCCCTCCAGTCTCTGTTCCCCTAGCCTTCCCCTGGGATCCCCATCTGCTCTACCTGCTTTGTCCCCATGGGCACTAAAGTGCAGGATTTCCAATACTTGCACAGAACAATTAGAAGAGAGGCAGATACTAAAATATGGAAATCAGGCCATCGATACGGTGATTTCCATTTTCATTCCTCCAGAAATGAGATGTCAGTGGATTCCATTTCCCCAGAAGTGTTACATGACTTTCAGAAGGGTAAGGAAATTTCCCCTTCTAGCAATAATTTGGAACCTTAGCTGCGCATGGGAATCACCTGGGAAATTTTTTTTTTTTTAATGTTGGTGCCTAGGTCCTATCCCCCCGAGATTCTGATTTATTTGGTCTGGGGTGTGCCACAGGTATCGGGATTTTTGAAAGCTCCCCAGGGTAATTCTGATGTAGAGCCCAAGTTGACAACTACTGCTTTACATCTTCCTTTTAGAGAATTGCCCCTCTTCTGGCCTCAGATGTCACAGAGAAAATAACTTACATGTTGAGAATCTTTACAGTTTTTACTTTAAAGTAGATATCTTGTGTTGTTCTCGATAGCTACCCCTACAAACATATGCTATCTTCAGCTGCTCAGCAGTTATCTTGACAGAGACAGAAAAACATAGGAATTAAATAATCTATTTTTTTTTGGTAGGAGACTCCGTGGCTTCATTATCAAAAACAGCATCGAAAGCACCTCATAAAAACCTGACAGTTAACCCTGCCTTTGTTTAATTGGCGTGAAGGACTCTAGCCTATATAGACTGTGCTATAGACTAAGGAAGCAATCTGATAAAGAACACATGCTGTTTACCCAGGCTGGAGTCTTAATGGTTTGTCATGTGAACGCGTGTGCATTGTTCAAAGTGATCACCCCTTTCCAGAGTGCAACTGTGACGCAATTGCTGACATCCCGGCCATGCATTTTCCATGGGCTCCTGCTTGTGAGCTGCTCCACCAAGCTCTCCCCCACGGGGCAAAAAAGCAGCCACTGACAGGAGAAACAAAACCTTTTCCCTAGTCTGGCCATATTCAAGGCGTGCTGCCTACCCTGGATCTCACCATTCCTGCAGTCCGCTCTGCCCAGGTCAGAGAGGAAGCCCACACGCCTGCCCTTCCAGCTCACACCATGGGCCATTTCTCATGCACCTCCACTGCACACCACACCACAGCTGTCTGCGTCTCGTGGCACAGTGTTGGCTCGGCTTCCAGCAGCCATCTGTGACTTCGGGGGGAGGAGGGGAGGAAAAGAAAAAGAAAAAAGAAATGCATGTGGTAAATTACCAAAATTGCCCACGTTGTCCTGGGCGAGCCTCAAATCCTCCACAATTTGATTGATTCCTGAAAGGTACAGACCCTGAGTTTATTGAGCCTCTTTTTGTATTTGAGTCTGAACACTGGAACTGATGGTCCTTGAGAAGTCTCCTCTGTGATTTCTCAACTTTCCTTTTCTTTGAAGTAATGGGGAAAAAATGAGAAATGTTGAGTGGGACAGATCACAGGTTTTCCCCTGTCTTGGGCTTCTGTACACAGAATCAGATAAATCAGTACCTGTTTAGTCTATCTGGTAAATTGAGAACGCTTTTTATTTTCATCATAGGAAGTAGAAATGTTGGCTTTTAGTTTTGAAAGATAGGCCTAGTCCATGGTTTCGACTGAGCTGGAAGGTTAGTAGTCCTCAGACCAGGGATGTTGACTGAGTCTGTACTCATTTAATTCAATGATCAATTCATTTCTTTTTACTAGCAAAGAGTCTGATCTCCTGATAGGATAACAGGAATCTGCAGGATTGGAGGGGGTGATGGAACTTCATCACCACACATAGACGCGGGTCCAGGGGAGGGAGCTGATCACTGTGGGGAAGAATGTTGGCTCCGAATATGATCTGATGGCCACGTTCAAATCCCAGCTCTGCCACCTCCCGGCCCTGTGACCTTATGCAAGTGATTGCACCTCTCTGTGTCCAGGTTTCCCCACCTGTAAAATGAAGGTAATAATAGTATCTGCCTCCTCGGATTGTGCTGAGGATGAAATGACTCAACGTGTGTGAAGTGCCTAGAACACCGCCTGAAAATTAGATGTGACTCCTCCTGCCCCGGAAACCTAACCCACTGTAGTCACACAAAGGCGGAAGCTTGCTGCATCCTGCCAAACTTACAGGCATGCACGGCATTCTTCCCCATCTATTTCCAAAAAATCTATAGTGCAGGGTACCTGTGTGGCTCAGTGGTTTAAGCGGGGGACTCTTGGTTTCCGCTCAGGTCATGATCTCAGGGTCCTGGGATTGAGCCCCACATGGGGCTCTGTGCTCAGCAGGGAGTCTGCTTCAGGACACTCTCCCTCTGCCCTCCTAAAATAAACAAATAAATCTTTCTTTTTTAAATCGATGGGAAGATCCTGTTCAGAATTTCTGCAAGTGCCACGTGCTGACCAGTTCGCATCAGAACCACTTGGGTTGCTTAATCAAAATTGCAAAGCCTGGGCCCCCCTGAGACCTGCTGAGGCTCTTTGGGGGTTCAAGGCCTGGGCATCTGAATTCTTAACAAGCATCTCATGTTATATAATGTACTCTCAAGTCAGGAAAGTGTGATTAGAATTAACAAAGAGTGATACCCGTGGAGCCTAGAGCCTGGTCTTATGAATCCAGGAAAGCAGTGTCTCTCAAACGTCATTCAAGTGCTACCTTTATTCACAATTTTGCCCAGTTATTTGACAATTGGTAACAGCATATGCCTACAATTTTCTGTTACGTGACTCTCTATTTTTATGAAAACAAATTCATTTTAAAAGGGAAATTTATTTCATTAGTGCAAATGAAAAACAGACGTCTTGCCATAACTAGATGATAACTCTAAGAGTAAATATCATTTTTTAAAATAATGTTATTAAATTCTACCGTTACCCACGGAAGCTCTGAATCTGCTGCAGCATTTGTTAAATAGGAAAAAAATCAGCAAGTGCCAGAGAGGTGTTCCAGACTTGGTAGCACCATGTGGAGACTTTCTCCTTGATGCCATGATTAAGAGGGACTCAAAGGAGAGTAACTTCCTCACCAGGTGATGCAATGCCGTTGAACGTTGTGTCTAAGCACCACCTAAAGTCATTTCCTAGTGAGTCATGGTGCACTTGGTGCAGAACTGCAATAAAGCCTTTGCCTGAAGTCTATTGACTCTGGATTTGCAAGAGTAAGAATAAAAACAAAGCAAAACAAAACAAAACAAAAAACAATGGCCCAGGCTACTCAAGACACCAGTAAGCATGGTACATGCGGTCCATGAGTCTCCAGGACCTCCCTCAGATGTCCGTCTCAAAGGGTGAGGGTGTCACAGATTTGGATTCAGATCCAACTACCCACTCCCTGTGGTTTGTGACCTTGGGCAACTCTCCAGAAACCTTTCTTTCTATAACATAAAATGACATGATACTTGTTCAAGCCAAGATGAAATCAAATGATGTTTGAAAAGCCTTAACACAGAGGGATGATGCACAGTTGATGTTCAATAAATGGTAGCTTTTAAAAATTACCAAGACTTCATATTTTTAACCACTTTTGATAGAACTCTTTGTAGAACGCTATTTTATCTCCTAAATACAGTGAAACTTGATGACTCAAGGCTATCATTTTGAATGTCTCTGCAGTCATTTTATTGTCATTGGATGCATTTCTAACACCTTCCAATATTCACCTTCTTGTTTGGCCATTCCAAATATGCAGTGGTCAGATAACCAAGCCAAAAGTCCACCAATAGAGACTTGATTAAAACACAGCAAAATTACATGGGTAGCCAATAAAAGTGCAAAAAGATACTCTTATAGTAATCAGAAAAATACAGAGGCGCCTGGGTGGCTCAGTCAGTTAAGCAGCTGCCTTCAGCTCAGGTCATAATCCCAGAGTTCTGGGATTGAGCCCCGCATCGGGCTCCCTGCTCAGTGGGGAGTCTGCTTCTCCCCTGCCTTTCCACTCATGCCTTCTCTCACTATCCTGTCTCTCTTAAATAAACAAATAAAATACTTTTTTTTTTTTTTTTGAAAATCTATGCAACAGAATCTCTTCCTCATGGGCACAGGGTTGTATGTGCAAAACCCCAAGTATTGGTGAGGATGTGGAGAAGTTAGAACCCTTGTGCATCACTGTAGAAAACAGTATGGCAGCTCCTCAAAAAATTAAACATAGAATTACCGTATGATCCAGCAATTCCTCTGGGTTATATACCCAAAAGAATTGAAAGGAAGGACTCAAACAGATCTCTGCATGTTCATAGCAACATTATTATTAATAATAGCCAAGACGGGAAACAACCCAAGTGTCCATTGACAGATGAATAACAAAATGTGGTAGATAATATGCATGGAGTATGATTCAGTCATGAAAAAGAATGAAGTACCAAGAGATGCTACAACATGGATGACCTTGAAAACATTACGCTAAGTTTATTTAACTTAGTCAGACATGAAAGGACAAATACCACTTACATGAGATACCCAGCATAGTCAAATTCATAGAGGCGGAAAGTAGAATTGTAGTGGCCCAGGTCTGGGGGAGGGGGCAATAAGGAGTTAGTGTTTAATGGGGACAGAATGTCAGTTTGGGAAGATGAAAAGTTCTGGAGACGGATGGTAGTGATGGCTGCACAACAATGTGAATGTGCTTAATGCCACTGAACTAAACATGGTTAAAATGGTAAAATCTTATATTAGGTATATTTTACCACAATTTTAGTTTATTTCATGTATTTATTTTTAAAGTAATCTCCATGCCCAATGGCTCAAACTCACGACCCCAAAATCAAGAGTCGCACGCTCTCCTGACCGAGCGAGCCAGGTGCCCCTACCACAATTCTTAAAAAAAGAATGCAGAGCTAAGCCAGAAAGTGTGACTTTTGAACTTCGATGCCCTGGAAAGTTTTTTCTTCTTATTTCATGTTCAAGACGATGTGTAATAGGGGGACAGAAGATATCACCAATCTGGTCTCAAAATAAGTGGAATGTTACTGAATTTGTCTTTTTTTTTCATTGTTTCTCCTATTCGTCTTCAGTCCCATCAAAATACTAACAGAAAACTGCTAATGTATGTTAAATAATTAATAATTAAACAATTAGGCATTGTGGTAAGTCTGCTCTTCATAAAATTGACAGATTATGAAGATTCAATAAGATAATACGTACAAAGTGCACAGTACCATAGTTGTTATTGTTGTTATTTTTATCTCACTGAATTCTGAAATCATTCCTATGACATAGGTATTATTGATATCCCCTTGGTATAGGCAAGAAAAATCGAGGTTCAAGAAGTTAAGTGATTTATCCAAGATCACACAGAACGTGGCAAAGTTAAAGCTAAAAAGCAGATTGTCAGACTCCAAAGTCTATGTGCTTGACCACTATGCTGAGATTACTTTGTCAAGTCTTCAATTTCATGAGAAGATTCTAACTATTCTTAAAAGTGCACCAAAGCAAATTTTAATTTTTTAATTGTTTTAAATTTCAAAATATCATTTACTTATTATTATAGTCAAATATAGTAGAGATTACCATCTTCTAAGTATTTAATGATTTATTCTAAAGAATATAGTTGAAAAGCACATAATTTAAAAGACCCCTTTATCCTATCTTTCCCCATCTCAGCTTTCATGTCCTATTCCCCAGAGGAAAACACCCTCAAACCTTATACTTTTCCCCTGGTACTTATCACCATCCTTCTAAATAAGAAACTTATGCTACAATTTCTTGATTTATCAATTTTAGAATGTCTATTGGCTCATTTCTCCCGTACCAACACCACTCCTTACTTAACCTCCTCCTATCTCTCCAACATTATTACACAGCAATTTGGGAGTGGAGATGTTTATATTATGGTCATGTAAATTTTGTTTTCTACCAAACCAAGTAGATGCACTATGACCATGCTTCCTTTCTGGTTAAACCCTTTGCTTTTTCCTAGAGTTAATAATTGACTTGGTTTTTCATTTCTCTGGTTTTCTAAGTATTGTTTCTAATTAATTTTCCACGGGCTCCAACATCTCTGCTATAGGTCTATCAACAATATTTTCTACATTCAAAGAATCAGTTTCATGTTTTTCCTGGGGATCTCCTCCCACAGTCTGTTGTCTTGCTCCAATCAGGACAAGTTGTTCTCTAGGGCCTACTGCACAGCTGTCATTTTGAATCATCTCTTTGCCATTGTCCTCTGAATTTCCTTTGCCTATTGCCCATTTTGAATCTCCTCTTCCTTGGAGTCTTGCCTCCCTCTTTCTTATTTTACTCTCATTTTGTTGGAGTATATTTCCAAAAGCTTATTGAAAGAGGGTAAATGGGGGGCACCTGGGTGGCTCAGTCATTAAGCGTCTGCCTTCGGCTCAGGTCATGATCCCCGGGTCCTGGGATCGAGTGCCTCATCGGGCTCCCTGCTCAATGGGAAGCCTGCTTTTCCCTCTCCCACTCCCCTGCTTGTGTTCTCCCTCTCTCTTTGTCTCTCTCTCTCTCAAATAAATAAATAAAATCTTTTAAAAAAAAGATTTTATTTATTTATTTGAGAGAGAGAGAGAATGAGAGATAGAAAGCACGAGAGGGAAGAGGGTCAGAGGGAGAAGCAGACTCCCTGCTGAGCAGGGAGCCCGACATGGGACTCGATCCCGGGACTCCAGGATCATGACCTGAGCCGAAGGCAGTCGCTTAACCAACTGAGCCACCCAGGCGTCCCATAAATAAAATCTTTAAAAAAAAAAAAAAAAGAAAGAAAGAGCGTCCATGGGAGCTAGTTTTTTTAAGTCTTTGCATGCCTGAAAATATCTTTGTTCTAATGTCACTCTCCAGTGATAGTTTAGCTGGGTATAGAATTCTAAATTGGAAAGCTGGTGACTGTTCTCCCTTCAGGTGTAGCACATCTATATCCAATACATACATTTTATTATTCCTTAATGTTGTTTTATTTTTTAAACATATTTTTAAGTAATCCCTACACCCAAGGTGGGACTTGAACTTACAACCCCAAAATCAAGAGTTGCACGCTCTACTGATGGAGCCAACCAAGAGCTTCAACATTTTTTTGTCAGATTCTATGCCCATTGTGGGACTTGAACTCATGACTCCAAGATCAAAAGCTACATGTTCTATGGACTGAGCCAGCCAGGTGCCCCTCCTTAATGTTGTTTTAGTGAGGTTTTTGGAAGAGGCAAAGACAAATGTAGAGTATTTAGTCTTTCATGTTTAACTGGAAATCCCTCCAACAACTTTTGCCTCCCAATATTTGTTGAAATCTCTTATCCACTATTGTCTCTCTTGCCATTCTCTTGTCCTTGTGAGTTAGTACATTCTCATCCCTTTATTGCCTTTTAGCCAGATTTTGGGAGGAAGAGAAAATAAAGGTATCTCCCAATATGCTGGTTTTAACTGGAAATTCCACAATGGTTTATGAAATAAAACTCAAATGTCTTGAATCATATCATAAAATATCTATCCATGCATATGAACAGAGGTAAGCCCTCTGAAGGATGAATTTTGTACCCTCTTTTCTCTTTGTCTGAGGAAAGAAGTCCACCTTTATACTCTCCTGTGAGGTCTACTCCTCAGCTTAACTTGGCTAACACCTAAACAAGTCAAATTGCTTCCTGCGCATATGCAATTACAAATGCAATTAGATTTAGTTTTCCTATTTATAAACAAAGCTTTAAAAAACATTATAAACAAAAAAATTATAAACAAAGCTTTAAAAAATTAGAAAATAAGCAGGATATGTGATCCCCAGGTCCAAATCAGATTTTTGCTTTTATTTCTATTTTATTTTATTTTTAAGAAAGGGACAGAAGAGTAGAGGAAATGCATTAGTGAAAGGATTATGGATAAAATATTAGTATTCTCTATTTTTTATGTATTTATTTGTTTGTTTATCTATTTATTTTTAAGATTTATTTATTTGAAAGAGAGAGGGTGCGAGGGGGTGGGTGAGAGGCACAGGGAGAGAATCTTCAAGCAGACTCCCTGCTGAGCATAGAGCCTGACATGGGCTCGATCCCACAACCCATGAGATCACAACCTGAACCAAAACTGAGAGTCAGATGCTTAACCAACTGAGCCACCCAGGTAACCCTAGTATTCTCTATTTTTAAAGAAATTTAAAAGTTTTTAAAAACCCAGAGAGTTAAATAGTGGTCTACAGTCTCAAAGGCACTGTCCTTTACTCTCAGATGGGTTTCTGCCACAGGTGGATTTTTCTGGAAGAAGAATACCGAAACAGAGTTTGAAGTACAAGAGTTAGCACTCAACATCTGTGAAAAGAAGCAGGAGGAAGGGGTGCCTGGGTGACTCAGTTGGTTAAGCGTCTGCCTTCAGCTCAGGTCATGATCCCGGGGTCCTGGGATCGAGCCCCGCATCAGGCTCCCTGCTCTGCGGGATGCCTGCTTCTCCCTCTCCCACTCCCCCTGCTTGTGTTCCCTCTCTCTCTGTGCCTCTCTCTGTCAAATAAATAAATAAAATCTAAAAAAAAAAAAAAAAAGGCAGGAGGAAGCAAGTGAGATAATAGAAAATATAGTGTCTCCCCCAACTCCTGACATGGGGCTCCTGAAACCCTTGTGATTTCCTAAGTGATAAGAGCTCTTGGAGCAATTTTTGATCTAAAGAGGTGACTCTGTCTGGCCTCCTGGATGGACTCCTGGATGGGAGTTGGCCACTAGAAAGACCAAGCCAGGATTAGAAGCTTGGAATTTTCAGCCCCACCCCCTATTCTCTAGAGAGGGCAGAGGGGCTGGAAATGGAGTTAATAATTGATCATGCTGCATGAGGAAACTTCCATAAAATTCCAATACTCTAAGGTTTGGAGAGCTTCCAGACTGGAGAACACATCCACTTACTGAGAGAGTGGCATACCCCCATTCCTCGAGGACAGAAGCCACTGCACTTAGGACACTCCCAGACCTTACCCTATGTATCTCTTCTCGCTGTTCATCTGTATCCTTTATCATGTCCTTTCATAAGCTGGTAAATGTAAGTAAGTGTTTTCCTGAGTTCTGTGAGATGCTCTGGCAAATTAATTGAACCTGAGGAGGGGATTGTGGGAACTCTGATTTATAACCAATCAGTCGGAAGTACAGGTGATGAGCTGGACTTGCAGCAGGCATCTGAAGTGGGAGTTGAGGGGACAGTCTTGTGGGATCTGTAATCTTGTGGGATCTGATGCTATCTGCAGATAGATAGTGTCAGAATTGAGTTGAATTGTAGGACACCCAGCTGGTGTTGCAGAATTGCTTGGTGCAGGGAAAACCCCACATATCTGGTGTTAGAAGTGTTGTGAGTGTGGTAGTCCTGTGAGAGTAAAGGAGAAACACAGGAGGGAGAACTGGTTTTTTTTTTCTAAACAAAGCAGAATTGGGTGGAGAGTAAAGCCCAACTATGATGTGCACCCAACAAAGCCTCCACCAAAACCACGGGAAGCTCTGCAGCAATGATTGCCTGTCGGAGTTGTTGGAGTTGGGCCAAAGTAACAGGTTCCTGTAGCCCCATCCCACTCCTGCCTCCCTCAGTCACCCAGTAGTAACTGCCCCAGGAAGGATGTGACCTTGGATGAGCAGCTCTCCACAGCTGAGGCTTGAAGCCCAAGGAGCTGACAACAGAGCCCATTTCTTGACTGTACTCCCAGCCACAGGACAGCAAGTCTTTCCTTGAATATGGTCTGTGCAGCCCATCTCTTTGTCCGTCATTACTGTCTGTGTCTCCTATGGCTGCTGTAACAAGTTAGCATAAACATTGTGGCTCAAAACAACCCAAATTTATTATTTTACAATTGTGGAGGTCAGGAGTCCAAAATCATCTCGTTGGGCTAAAGCCCAGGTCTTGGCTCTAGGGGAGAATCCACTACTTTGCCTTTCCCCTCTTCTAAAGGCTGTTCACAATTCTTGGCTTGTGACCCCCAGCCAGCAACACATTACTCCAACCTCTGCTTCCACTGTCATACCTTTCGCTGATTGCCCTGCCTCCCTCTTTCACTTATAAAGACTCTTGTGATGACACAGGGCCCACCAGGATAATCTAGGATAACCTCTGCATCTCAAGATCCTTAACTTAATCCCATCTGCAAAGTCCCTTTTGCTATGTGAAGTACCACATTCACAGGTTCCAGGGATTAGGATATGGACATCTTTGGGGACCATTATTCTGCCTATCAAAGTTACCAAAGAGATATTCTAGAGTAGCTGGTAAGAGTAGCACCAACCAGATACACTATTTTGATCCCTACATTTGTCTACAATAATACCTCATGTGAATCCAGAGCTTCCTCTGCCTCAAGTACTGTGCTAAGTGCTCAACATGACTATCTCACTTATTTCTCTCAACAGTTCTGAGGTAGGCACTATTATTATATCTTTATTTTGCAAATGAGGAAGTAGAGGCCCAAAGAGGTTAAGCTATTTGCCTTTGGTCAAACCACTGGTAAATGGAAGAATCTTGATTTAAACCCTGGTCTGCCTGACTCCAAAGCTGGTATCCTTGACCATGTCTTTCTAACCCTCCTTTGCTTGTTGCTAAGGTTAGGTCTTTAAGCTGCTAAACACAACCACCTCCTTTCACCCTACATGCCAGCTCAGGGTGGCACACGACAAAGGCTCAATAAATATTTGTTGGATTGAACTCCCCAAAATGTAATCTCTTGCCAGTTTCCACACAACCATTAGGATATTCCCAAATTCCCATATTCTTATTCTCACAGCCAATAAACTTTTATTGGGCATTTATGTGCCAGGCACTGGAGAAATTCAAAGATGAATAAAACATGTGGCTCATTTCCAGGGAGCTCACTTTCCAGTGAGGGAGTCATGATTTTGACCTTGGAGCCATTTTTAGTTTCCCTCCTTTCCATTCCTTTAGACAATTAGCGATGAATTTGAAAACAATGAAAGCATCATTGTTATTGTTTTGGACAATTATCTACAATAGGAATCTGAAGAACAAGAAGAGGAGGCTGGAAGTCCTTTGGGGCTTTTTTTCATATTAATATATATATTTACTGTGCACACACACGTATGTAGGGGTGATTTTAGGTTTTGTTTCCATTTTTTAAAAATGGAAGCGTGTTCTATATATTATTCTTATGCTTGTCTTTCCACTTAGGAGTGCATGGTAGGATACATTTCCAAGCTCGCTTCCTCTTAAATGTTTCATTCCCCTATTGACACTCATTAAAAATAGTTTCAAGTGTTTTCCCCCAAAACTTGCAGGATAAGAACTTCCTTTTGTTGTGGTTACAACCACCTTGAGGAGTGACAGGTCTACCTTTTACTGAACCATCTGGTGCCTCATCCCTAGAATGGTCTTTCCAAAGCCTAAATTTGATGGTGTCTTCTCTCCAAAATTTCCCCATCGCCTGCAGGATAAATCCAAATCTGCACCAGTTGGCCTAGCAGACAAGGATTTTCAGAATCTGGCCCCTACAGCTATTCAGCCTCCCATGGTGGCCCTCCACATACAACCTAGCCCCTCACTGGCTTTCTTTATTCTGCCTTAGTGGTCTTCTTGCAGGTTCTCAAATGCACCAACCTGCTTTGAATCCAGGCCTTCCAACATCCTCTCTTCCCTGCCTGGACAGCTTTCTCTACTTCCTCCATCAGAGTACATTCTAATCACTCTTCGAATCTCTGCTGAAGCATCACTTCCTTAGGGTTTTCTTAGGCCCCTCTCAGCCTGCATCTTTATTTTCTTTCCTTCATCCTGGGTACATGCATCATGCTAGAAATTAACTTCACGTTCTGTTTTGCCTGCAATTCTCTCTGCCCCACTGGAGGGTCTGTCTTCTTCACCTGCTGAACGCCCCCCTCCCAGCCCCCCATTCCAGGCATCGCACAGTTGGTGGCACATTGCAGGTGTTGATAAATGTCTGCTAAATGACTGATATTGAATGACTCATGGGGAAATTTTACTGCTTCTGGTTAATATACAATGCGTAGGTGCAGTCTCATGTTGAATATTTGGTTCCACTGACAATGATAGAGAAAAATCACTTAACCAAGATGAAGACATCCTAGTTTCTTTTTCAAAAGTACTTTATCTATTTTAAGAGTTGTTCTTTTCTTGTGTTTATTAATTTATTTGTGGCTTTAATCATTGTGAACCATTTATTTTAAATGGGTCTTTAATAAACCAATTATCTGAAGCATTTGGATCTGATCTTGTTTGTTGTTTCTGTTGACTCTTGCTCATGGTGGATTGTTTCCTTGTGTGTTTTGTAATTTCAGACACATAGATCTTTATTTGCAGGAATCCAGTACATCTAGACTGAAGGTTTGCCTTCCAGAGTTTGTTTAGCTCATTTCTTGGCTTGAGGGTTCCCCAAGTGTAAATCTGAACCCTAAACCTATATGAGTGTAGTCCTATTGTGACGAATTCTAAGGGGGCATTTCTTTCCCACTCGGGGTCCAGAATAAAAGAAATAAGCTGCCTTGTTATCTCCCTATGTTGGCTGGATGAATTTTTCTAGTCCCTCCACCCTTTTCCCTAAGGGTGTAGCTCTTTGAGGGTCTTTGTGTGGAGGCCACAGTTCCTTTCCCCCAAAGTTTTGTCCCCTGTCCTTTGGGACTTTTACAACTGAAACCCCTCCCCTGCTCCATGGAGACAATCCTTACCAGTTTGGTTTTCACCATCTATTTTTCTGACTTCTGAAAATTATTCCTGTTTTCTGGTGGTGTTATATTTTATCCAGCATTATCTAGACGACTATTAACTGGGGAAAGTTTTTACATTATCTAGTCCAAAATAATGGCCCAAAATGGAAACCCAGTAGACTAGTTTATAGATCTTGCCCTCAGTCTGTGTGCCTGAGTCTGTTTTTTTTTTTTAAGTCACTTTGTTCTCTTGTTATTTTCTGTATATTTACCGCTTTTCTCCTATTCTCTCCCTCATTTACAACAGTTACATTACAGAACAAAATGCCTTATGCTAATAATGTCTCATGTATAAACTAGACTTTTCTTCCCTGAGTATTTGGCTCCTATTACTGGTTCTTTTTCACCTCCTTTCCTAAGTATCCTTTTATGTAATTTTCTAGTGAACAGGCACCAAATATAGCTAGTATCTGATCCATATGTCACCTGCTAATTTAAATGTTCTTTTCTTAAAAAAAAAAAATCTATCCCAATTTTGCAGATGAAAAGAAATCCTGAGGTCGAAAAAACTGCTAGCAATGTTTCCATACATACCATTGTCAAAACGCTGGCAAATTTGGTAACATGAGGTGGCCAAGTTTTTAAAAATTCAGTACTAGTATTGCAAGTCATATTATAATTTGAATAAGAACTCTAACTTGCTTAAAACATGTTTTAGGCCCAGATAAATTTCTTTTGGTCTTAGGTCTAGGAATACATGCACACATGTATTTCTATTGATATACAAGTATATCAAGTGTACTTTATACAGGCAATATTTGCAGCCTAGGAGTGCTTCGCAGAGGGTCTGGTTTGTAAGGCTATTCCTCCTTACTCGTAGCTTCCTTGGAATTTCTTTTTCTTTTTTTTTTTAAGATTTTATTTATTTATTTGAGAGAGTGCATGTGCATGTGCAAGAGAGAAAGAGAGAGAGAACACGAGCAGGGGGGAGGAGAAGCGGGAGAGGAAGAAGCAGGCTCCCTACTGAGCAGGGACCCCCATATGGGACTTGATCCCAGAACACTGGGATCATGATCTGAGCTGAAGGCAGTCACTTCAGGGACTGAGCCACCCAGGCAGCGGTTGCCCTGGAATTTTTCATTTACATAACAACCAAGTAAAAATGAGATAAGTATTGAAGAAACTACTTTTGTCATTTTTTTTAAAGATTTTATTTATTTATTTGAGAGAGAGAATGAGAGAGAGAGAGAAAGCGCGCATGAGAGGGGGGAGGGTCAGAGGGAGAAGCAGACTCCCCGCCGAGCAGGGAGCCCGATGCGGGACTCGATCCCGGGACTCCAGGATCATGACCTGAGCCAAAGGCAGTCGCTTAACCATCAGTTGCTAATATTTCTGTCACGGAGAGTGATTTATTTATAAGTTAGCTAATGTGTAACCTTGACTATAACAATGACAAAAGTAGTGGGCGCCTGGGTGGCTCAGTCGGTTAAGCGACTGCCTTTGGCTCAGGTCATGATCCTGGAGTCCCGGGATCGAGTCCCGCATCGGGCTCCCTGCTCAGCAGGGAGTCTGCTTCTCCCTCTGACCCTCTTCCCTCTCGTGCTCTCTCTCATTCTCTTTCTCAAATAAATAAATAAAATCTTTAAAAAAAAGGAAATATTAGCAACTGAGATAGTCTATAAGCGCAGCCACAAAACTTTTTCAAAAGGACTTCTAAAAAATTCCCTTAGTTATGACAGCTTTGGTTAATGAATATTCTACTTGTCTTTTCCTTTCAGCCTCCAAAATGTTTTAAGAGTTGGTAAATCCCAATTTTGAGGATTTAGAAATTGTCACTCTGATGTTATCTATTGCTGCTACATAACAGACCACACCTAAATGTAATGGCTTAAAGTAACAATCATTTTATTTGTTTGTGCATCTGTGGGCCAGGAACTAGTACAGGGCTCAAAGGGACAGTTCCTCTGTGTTTCACATGGTGTTAGCTGGGGTGGCTTTGTCTGGGGCTGGAGGACCCAAGATGGACTCACTCATAAGGCTTCCACTGGAATGGCTTGAACAACTGGGGACTGCATAGGACAGCTGAGCCTCTATCCTTGTGGTGTCGGCCGGACTCCCTCATGTCTCTGGGGCCTTCTGGCTGTCACCTGAGTTCCTGGAGTCCCCTTCCCTTGGCCCCTTTCTCCAGCAGAAAAACCCGGACTTGACACGGCAGATGGTATTCCCTCTAGCCAAAGTGTAAACTTCCAGGCCTCAGCTTGGAAGTTCTGGAATAGCATTGCCGCCATATTCTCTTGGTCAAAGCAAGTCAAAGACCAGCCTCCAAGGAGTGAGGAAATAGACTCCCGTTCTTTTTTTTTTTTTTTTTAAAGATTTTATTTATTTATTTGACAGAGACAACGAGAGCAGGAACACAAGCAGGGGGAGTGGGAGAGGGAGAAGCAGGCTCCCTGCAGAGCAGGGAGTCCGAAGCGGGACTCGATCCCAGGACCCTGGGATCATGACCTGAGCTGAAGGCAGACGCTTAACGACTGAGCCACCCAGGCGCCCTAGACTCCCGTTCTTGAGAGGAGAAGCTGCATGCACCCCGGAAGGCTGGGAGAAATGGGCAGCAGTCATCTTTGCAGACAATCTACCATGGTCACTTTATTTATGTAATTATAAATAACTGGCACCCAATCTGTTTAGGAAGTTACTGCAAGTCAAAGGAGAAGTTTATCAATTATAGCTTAGTGCCAGTATTGAGACAGTTTATAGTAGTTGGGACTAAAGATGTCAAGGTATTTTCCCAATATAAATAAACTTAGGGCAGGGTCTGAATGTCACTGTTCTTTTTCAGCACTTAAAATTTCACATGAGAAGGACCCGCTTGGTTAAAAACCGTAAAGCTTAAGCTAAAGTCACCCAGTCCTTAAGATCTGGGGGGATCTTTAGTTCATTACCTCTGTGTGTGTGTTCTCCCTGGTGGTCACATTGGAGGAGTACAAGGAGACATGAATAAATGATCTTATTTTCTTGTTCTCATAACACCATATTGCAGGCTTGGACCAACTTTCTAATCCCACTAATTGTTTTTTAAAGAAATGACACGATTTTGATTTTGCAAATTTTATCACACCAAGTTCTCCACAATCGGGTACACCAAGATCTTACCATTGAAACCCTTCCTGGTGTTAAGCAGATGGATAATTTTGAAATATGTACGTATGGAATTAAGTTCCATGACTATCCAAAATACGCCAACCATTTCCATGGCATTTGGAATTATGCAATGGAAAAACGTTTCCAGTGATGCCTTTTTATGTGTTAATTTTGCAAAATTTATTCTCAATTATAATTTCAAATCACCTGAACAACAGAAGAAAATTAGAAGCTGTATCAAAACCAAGAACTTACTTGAATTTAGCATTAAGAAAACATTCTAAATTAATAGATTGGCACAAACTGAAGATAACCCATATTTAACAAGCCAGTTCTGGTTGATATTTGCCAAAATATGACATACTGAATATGTTGTTTTTGTCCAATATCCCTTAAAAATTTAAGAAAAAAATTAAAGCAGAGGGTACAAAATAATTTACTCCCATGAGATTCAGGAAACTTTAATTAATACCCCTTTAAAAAGGAAATTTGCTTTCATTAATTTTTTTTAAATCTGTTCTTTGAATGACCTTTAAATTTTAAGACTTTTTCAAGACACAATTGTCCAATCTTCGTATTAATGAACGCGCCAGATACTTTAATTTACTGCACATCTGCCAAGTACCTTCAGTTTGGAATAAGACTTTAAAAAAACATACACTTTCTCCTAAGTTGAAAGAATTTTTAAAAGTATGTTTTGAACATCTATATCTTTGAAACACTTAAAATATCTTCGAGTTTAAAAATTCTCCACGTTGACCTGGGGCAGCCTTGGCTCTTCAACTTTCAGTTCTACTCTCTTGTTTTATTTTTCAGTATTGCATATATTTAAAATAAATGTATTTTTTTAAGTCACATTGCCATTGAACTTGAGCCAGATACTTTGAAAGAGTGAGTTTAGGGGGATTGGAGAAACAGGACAAAATGTCTATAAATAGCAGTTCTTTGTGTAGCATCTACTGTATAATAGTGTTGTGTAACTCTGCCGTGCAACGTAAATAATGATAGTAATTTGCATTTTCCTATTACTATTCATCCTTGAATTGAATCTGCAGTCTTTTGCCAATATTAAGGTCTATCTCTCACTTTGCTACATCCCCCGGGGTCCCTGCTATGATGAGAGAAGGGAGAGAAACGGTCCCCTTGTTTTGCACAAAGATTGTACAGCAGGTACAC
This sequence comes from Callorhinus ursinus, assembly GCF_003265705.2. Lineage (NCBI taxonomy): Eukaryota > Metazoa > Chordata > Mammalia > Carnivora > Otariidae > Callorhinus > Callorhinus ursinus. The sequence goes on along the minus strand of NW_027397103.1, from coordinate 4,229,282 downwards.
ACCAACTGCTTTTTGCCTTGCAATTCTGTTCCATAGACCCAAAGGCAGTGTGGTCCATGGCTGGACCAGCACCGAACAGAGCCAGGATAATGGAACTAAACTTCCATCCCCTCCTTATTAACACCTTTTCCTCTTTTTCAATCAAGATGGCCCCAGAGATTCTAGCCCAGGGCAATTATGCTGGGCTCAAACTAGAGGGAATCAGGGAAGACTCCAGAAGAAATATTTTTAAAATTTCACAGCCCAGAGGGCCTATTATTAGGTATAATGTGGTGGAGAAATTGACTGGTCTTACTTTCTACTGTAGACTCATCACCAAAAACTAAGGGTTTGGGGTTTTTTTTTCTTTTCCCCAAGCAATTAAGCCTCAGAGTCCTAGAGCATTGGGTTTGCCTGGCTCAGGGGAGCTTAGATGCCTAGGAACTTTGGGACTTGGAGTTGAATTACCAAAATGCTAGGCGCTTAGCAGGGAGGAGGTGGGAGTGTTACGTGAGAGGCCAGTGGCCCTACTCCCTGAAGAATTCCACACTAGAGATGCAGAACAGCGGTGAGAGCAAGATGGTGGGAGAGAGATACATTATGTGGTATCTGGGGCTTCTCAGTTGAAATCTGCACACCAGCTGCTTGGAGACCTTGTTAAAATGCAATTCTGATTCAGGAGTCCTGGAGTGGGTCCAGAGATTCTGCATTTCTAACAAGCTCCCAAGGAGTGTTGATACTATTGGTTCTGGAAACTCACTTTGAGTTAGTAAGTGGGTGAGGAGGAGAAGGTGGCAGAATTTCAAAGGAGGGGCACAGGGAAGTCTAAACCTCAAACCTGATGACAAAGAGCATCTATTCCAACAGACTATAGGAACAACTGAAGACTAAAAGCCCTTCCTCAAATGTTCTGGCCTATTTCCCCACAACCTCTTAGCCTTCTTAAATGACCCCAAGGAAGGGAAGGAACCCAACTCCCACAGAATGAATTTCCAAACTCCCTTGGCTTGAGGAAGAGACAGTGGAGGACCTTGAGCCACATTATATGTAATTTAGAAAAATTAAGAAATGTGAAATTTTTTGAGCCCATGGAGCAAATTCATATGAATCACCCTTTCAATCTCAAACTTAAAGAGCATCAGATTCAGGAATCGAAAAATAGCCATTCCTTAGTTATTCAATTAACACACACTAGGGGATGATGAATGGATTTCCCTAAACCCTAATGTGGGGCATTCTGGGGTTTCCGACAAGAGAAAGTCATTGAAGGGGGCAAGGGCCCCAAAAGATCTGAGGATTTACATTTCTTATCAATGATTTTGCTGTGGTCACCAAAGAAGATGGCCCTTCCTCTACACAAACTCTTCAAATTGCCCTTTGAGATTTTTTCCTCCTTCAAGTCCTTGCTCTTCATTTAAACATGATTTCACCAGTATAAACATGCTCAGGAGAAAGACCCAGTTTGATTTTCTTCTGCCAGCATCTTCCAAAGATAGCCTCGCATCCCATTCTCTCATAAGAACAAATCTTAAAAATAAACTAAGGCAGTAAGTGCTGTGTCCAAAGCCAAGTTTGTTCCAAAGCTAACAGTAATAAAATCCAGGGCTTCCTTTCCCTATTCAATTTTGAGAGCAAATGCCTTTCCTTGGTAATTTTGTTTGTAACTTCTGATCCTGCCATCTCTAGGACCTACTGTTTTATTAAAGCATTTCCAAATCTGGTTCTGATTACATAAGAGAAGTTTGTGCCTATGCTCATCAATGTCACAATTCACATGGAGATACCAGCTTGATTTACCCTTATTCCTCCAGAATGTCTACAATCTAGGCAGAGGGTAAGAAGAAATGACTGTATCTTTTGCCTGATCATTTGTACTTGAGAGAGAAAAAGTCACAAAATGACCCATTTGTGCTTGACGAGCAAGTTTTTTTTTTTAATTAGTTGCCAATGTTTAACGTACCGTAATTTCACATAAAAATCTAAATTTCTGATTTCCCTTAAAAAAATCATACGTTCTGGCAACTTTTGGCTGCTGTCCGTCATGGCTGAATACTGGCAAGTGAACATTTGTGATCCTTTGGTGGCCAGCATCTGAACCCCTCTCCTATCTATATTCAAGGATGTCCTCAGTTCACAAGTGGTGGGAGGCAGAAGTCATTTCCCGCCATTCAAACTATATACCAGGGACTGGCCAACATGCAACCCCCGCCTGGACAATTAGGCATGTCTCCCCAGACTTTTAATGGGGCGCTAGTTTCAGTTAGCATCCACTGCAGGACAGAAGTGGTGAAATCTTTCTGACGGTGGAAATGTTTGGGAAAGTGACATCCATTGCCCAGGGGGGCAGCTGGGGCAGTGGCCCCTGAAGGTCGGAGGCAGCTGCACTTTCCTTACTGGTTTCCTTCCGTGGCGTAATTTTGACCATGGTTTCAGTTCCTTGGCCTGTCTTTGTTCCATTTTCCAAGCCGGGGTCTCCAGCCTTCCTACTGATGCCGGGCCAGCCAATATTTCGCTACTGCATTCCTTCTCTGCTTAAATCTTCCACCTGCAAACTCCGCCCCCTAGCGGCAGGGCATAGTTTCCACCCAGCCCTCTCGTTTATGTACTAACTCCCAAGCTGCCTAGAGACGTGTGGGCTTGTAATTTGGGTCTTTATCTCTTTCTCTTCAAGGTGACAGAATTTTTCCTCTGGGAGAGAGGCTAAAGATCACCCGTGCAAGGATCCACGATGTTCAAAAGGAGAAAACTTTCCCAGAGGCGCCTCTTCCCTTTTCCCCTTACATCTCATTGGGCAGAACTGGATCACATGCTCACCTTTAAGCCGATCAGGGGGCTAGGATTGCTGTGATTGGCTCACAATAGGCCCTAGTACGATTCTCGCTGACTATTATCACCTGGGAAGCTTTTTAAAAACTGCTAGTGCTTCGTCCCACTCCCAGAGGCCAAATTTAATTGGTCTGGCTGGGCTTCACGTGTTGGAATTCTGTAAAATCCTCAGGTGCTCTTAATGTCATCCCTCTCTCTAGTCCAGCCCCCTACCCCTGCCCATTTCACAAATGCCAATACTGAGGTCCAAAGACACCGTAAGTAACTTGCCCAAAGGACTGTACCTTCAATTAATTCAATTAATAACAAAAACAAACACACAAAACCACACATGCACACACACACACACATATTATAGGGACACCTCTGTTTTTCCAGAGTATGCAAGTGAGTACCCATTCTCTTTCTTAGAAAGTGCAGTCATGGCGAGCTCAAGGACTGAGGAGCAGGAGGGGTGTAGGGCAGTGGTTCTCAAACTTGAGTGCATCAGAATCCCCTGGAGGGCCTCTTACAGCACAGATGGCTGCGCCCACCCGCAGAGTTTCAGGTTCAGTGGTTTTGGGGTGGGGAGAAGAATAATTAACATTTCTAACAAGTTCCCAAGGGATGCTCCTGCTGCTAGTCCAGGGACCACACTAGCTGAGCAGCTAAGAGTTTGGGCTATAGAATCACATTGTCCCGGTTAGATCCAGTTGTGCCCCTTACACCAAGTCACAAAACCTACTAAACTTTTGGGCAGTTACTTAACAAGTCTATGAAATGGGGCTAATGATAGTGGCTCAGACTTATCGCAACAAATTATACAGTGAGTATAATAAATGTAAAGCAAAGCACTTAGGACAGTTTCTGACCCATAGTAACTGCCTAAAGGGTATTAACTATTGTCATTCATTCATTCATTCATTCATGGAACAATTATTAATTGAGTGCTTCCTTTGAGCCATGCACTGTTCCAGGCACCAGGAATCTATTGGTGAATAAATCAAAGCCTTGCCTCCCAATGAGCTTACAATCCCCTGGGGAGGCACACAACACATGACCTTGTAAATATATAATATAATGTCACACAGAAGAATTCTGCATTCCAAGCAAACTGAACAGCAGGTGCACACAGAGTTTTATGAGAACTTGGTCCAGTCTCGTTCACATCTTCCAGCTCAAGGAGGTGGTGGCATCATGTTTCTAGTGCAAAGGCCCCTTAGCAAAATGGCTATATATATGTCATTTATATTTTTATTATGTAGACCTAAAATACATTTTACAGGGGCGCCTGGGTGGCTCAGTCATTAAGCATCTGCCTTTGGCTCAGGTCAGGATCCCGGGATCCTGGGATCAAGCCCCGCATCGGGCTCCCTGCTCCGTGGGAAGCCTGCTTCTCCCTCCCCCACTTCTCCTGCTTGTGTTCCCTCTCTCGCTGTGTCTCTCTCTGTCAAATAAATAAATAAAAAATCTTTAAAAAAAATTTTACATTGTATATGTATATTGATATATATTATTTATGTTTTATATATCAATAACATTTATGTATAATTAATATATTTTGTATTTTAAATATGTTTTATATTTTTATATTCATATTTATACTTTATATATCCTAGGAATTGGCTCACATGATGATAGAGGCCAAGGAGTCCCACGATGTACTGTCTGCAAGCTGGAGACCCAGGAGAGCCAGTGGTGTAATTCAGTGTGAATCCAAAGGCCCGAGAATCAAGAGCGCTGGTATCCGAGGGCAAGAGGAGTTGTATATCCCAGTTCAAAAAGAGAGCAAATTCACCCTTCCTCTGCCTTTCCATTCTATTCAGGCCCTCGGTGATGAGGGATGAGGGATGATGCCCACCCGCACTGGTGAGGCGATCTTTACTCAGTCCAATCTGAGTAAACGCCAGTCTCTTTCAGAAACACCCTCAGAGACACAGCCCCAAAATAATATGTTACCAGCTCTCTGGGCGTCCAGAGTCCAGTTACGATGACACATGAAATCAACCCTCGCGGGCATAGTCACACCAGCCAATTCTTGAGTAGGTCTTGCTTGAGAGGAAACATTTGAAACAAGAACAGGGTGGGTGGAGAGTGTCCTAGAAGGGAAGGAGAGAGTAAGGCGGCAATGTGCCTGCTGCTTTACATGTGTGATTTGATCCTGGCAGGCACCTTTGGAGTAGAGATTATTGGACAAGGAGAGAAGCCAGATGCCCAAAGCTAAGTGGCAAAGTGGCAGACTAAGGATCTGCACAAGCAGAGTTAAGAGTTGGCCACTGTCATACCACAAGCCACATCTGACCCTCCCCCCTTCTTCTGACTCTCCAGGCAGGGGCTAGCGTGAGGCATAACCGCCATCATGTATTTGCCCCACTGTCCCTCTACTCTGTTCCTAGAGCAGGTGCCGGTGCTGTAATAAGGTGCAAGGAGCAGGTGTTTCTGAATCAGAACACTTCTGACCCCAGCCCAGCCTCCTCTCTTCTCCCTATTGTCTTTCTCAACACGTTAAAAAATAAAAATAAAAAAAGCTTTATTATGGATAAAGTATGTAATCTGTAATATGTAATATACATACTCATTGCTGGGAAATACAGACCAGCGAAATAGGAGAAAATAAAAGTGGTCCATAATCACCTCATCGCAGAAAAAAGCACTAAAATTTCCATACTGGTTCTCCTGCCTTCAGGTCATAGGGACCCTGTCCTCTGTGCTTAGGGACCAGCTCTTTCCAGTTACACATATTAACCTTAACTGGGAGTTTATTTTTTGTTTTCACTCTGGGGTTGTTTCTGGAGCGTGGTTCTTTAGATTTTGTTGGGTGAGGGGCATGGCTTGGGAGGTAGATTGGAGTTGTGTGTGTTTGGAGTTGTTTATCAATTCGAAGTACTCACCTCCCAGCTTATTTCGAGGCTTTTTTCCTAGGGCATCTATATTCAAGAACTGGCCCTGTCATTTGGGGCTGTTTTTTCCTCGGGGGGTTTTCAGCGCTGGAGGCTCTCTGTTCCTTTGAACGGTAAGTGTTTGAACTTTGGTGGTAGCTGAAAGTGGCTTTGGCCGCGACACTTTAGTTTGTAATGATGACTGGCGGTTGCAGGGAGTGACCTGGCCTCTCTTGCTCCCCCCCCCCACCCCCCGCCCCGTCCCCGGGCTTAGGAAGCCCCGCCGCCCCGGCGGAAGGGCCGCGCGGGGCTGGAAGGGCGGACCGGGAGGGTGGTGGGCGGCCGGCTGCTCCCGGTAACCTGGTAACCGGCGCCTTGGCAACGGAGAGGGGGCGGGACCTAGGGAGGAAGTCGGAAGCAGGAGGTTACATCTCGCGAGAGTTGCTTTTGCGCGCGAACTCTAAGTGCCAGGGTCCCGGGGTCGGCGCGCGGCTAGTGGCTGTGCAGGTGCCCGGGGGCCGCGACGACCCCAGCGGACCCGCACACCTTTATCACCCCGCCATGGAGACCTCAGCGCAGCAGGAGCAGCAGCAGCCCGCGGCGGCCAAGATCAGAAACCTGCCCTGGTAGGAGGAGGCCCGGCTGCCGCAGGAAAGGGGATTGGTGGCCGGGGTGGGCCAGCGGCCCGGGCCGCAGCCCGCCGCACCTCGCCCCACCGCCCCCGACCTGCGGCCCGGACCGAGCCCCAGAATTTCGCCTTGACATCCCCAGCTCCCCAGTCCCCTCCGTTCTTCTAGGACTTTTGCCAGGCCTTCCCGCTGCCCTCCTCCCACCGCCGCCATTCGTTTTACGCACCGGGTGACAGCCCAGGGGTTAGATCCCGCGTCTTCTGACTTCGCATCGGCTTTCGTGCCAAAATGCTCTCTACTCTTGCCGGAATCTTCAGTGCAATTATGGCTCAAATTCTAAACTGAAATAATAATGATGATAATAACGCTCCCCAGTTAAGTTGTATTTAAGTGGCTTCCTACTAGATTAGCAAGGACCCTGCTAGATGTTTCATCTTTACAAAGAGCCTGGGTAGTTATTATTCCAGTTGTAAAACCAGAGAGTTAAAGGACTTGCCTAAGGTCCGGAGCTAGGAAATAGGTTGGGATTTGAACCCAGGTGAATTCAGAGCTTGCACTCATAACCACCCTACTTCCACGGCTGCATCTGAATGATGTTTTAGGAACTGAAGGGATTCGGCTTGATTTCTTCAGAAAGGTCCAAGTTGGTCTTGGCTAATAAGGAGTTCAGTTTGTTTTTATCGTGGAAAAAACACATAACATGCAGTTTACAATTGTAAACACTGTAAAGTGTGTAATTCCGTGACTTTAAGTACATTGAGAGTGTTGTGCTACCACGTCACTGTCTAGTTCACATTTTTTTCTTTTTACCCCAAATGGAAACTCCATACCCATTGGCAATTACTCCTCATCCCCACCTCCCCTTCCTCTGAATTTGCCTATTGTGGATATTCATATAAATAGAATCAGTATGTGGCCTTTTGTGACTGGGGGCTTTCATAGGATCATGTTTTCAGGGTTCATCCATGTTGTAGCAGGTGTGGGTGCTTCATTCCTTTTTATGGGTGAATAATATCCCATTATATGGATAGACCACCATTTATTTATCCATTCATCTTCTGATGTATATTTGGGTACAAGTTCAATTTTTTTTTAAAGATTTTTTATTTGAGAAAGAGCAAGCATGAGGGGGGCGGTGTGCAGAGGGAGAGAAGCAGACTCCCCGCTGAGCAGGGAGCCCAACGCAGGGCGAAATCCCAGTACCCTGAGATCAGGAACTGAGCCAAAGGCAGGTGTTTAACCGACTGAGCCACCCAGGTGCCCCAAAGAGTTCAGTTTTTAATTTACTTTCAAATAGTAGGTGCCCATCCAGGTTGAGATTATTTATAGGCAGACAGCTGGAAAGGTGAAATTAGAGCAGTGCTATTGGCATTTTGGCCTAGATACTTGGTGGGGGCGGGCATGGTGGCTGTCCTGCGCATCGTAGGATGTTTAGTGACGGCCCTGGTTCCTATCCACTGGAGGCCTGTAGTACCCTCCACCCAATTGTGACAACTGAAAATGTCTCCAGGTATCACTGAGTGTTTCCTGAAGGACAAAATTGCCCCTGGTTGAGAACCAGTGGTCTGTATTAAAAGTTAAAGGATTTTATTTCTCTTCCTCTTTTCATTAGGATATGAAAGGATTCTTTTGCACATGACAGCATGTTCTTGCATTTGTATATATTGTAATCCGTGCTAAATTGTATTTCAGGGTTGAAAAATACCGGCCACAGACACTGAATGATCTGATTTCTCATCAGGACATTTTGAGTACCAGTAAGCATCCATGTGTCAGTTGCTGTCATTCTAGTTGGAGGACCTGTATAATTTCTTGGTGATGTTTCTGCCGAGTAATAACCTTGAAGTATCTGACTGAGCTTTATGGAATGTTGCCGTAAGAGCTGAGTCCTTCAGATTTTTCATTCCTGCATCTACCTCTGATTTGAACGTAGTGTTGAAGTGCATTCAAGCCAACTCAAGGGCCCACGGTGAATGAGGCAACCCTCGGAAACTGATGGGGTCTCTCTTTCTTCCCAACCCTCAGTTCAGAAATTTATTAGTGAAGACCGCCTGCCCCACCTGCTTCTCTATGGTCCCCCGGGGACGGGAAAGACCTCCACCATCCTAGCCTGTGCGAAACAGCTATACAAAGATAAGGAATTTGGCTCCATGGTCTTGGAGGTAAATAAGAGGATTCTTCTTACTCTGCAAAGAACTCGAGTCTCTTAGTTCTCTTAGATTTGTCTTACTTTACAAGTAAGTTGCTGTGCTAGAGGTGGGGAAAGGAACAGACATAAAATATTTCAAGTGGCTTTTATCTAGAATTGACATTTGGGTCTGGATTGGCATTAGCTAGAGGGCAGTGGTCGGGCTAGATATTTTTCTTTGCCTTTGCCAACTTACACGCCAACATTCACGGGTCACTCAGTGAGTGGTCACTCGGTGGCTTGCTGTCTCCCGTGTGCCTCTCCAGATTTCTTCTCCATGTGGCTCCCCCCGTTCTTGCCCTGGAAGGCTGAGCTGGATTGACTACAGACTGCCTTGTGCTTTGGCTCCCCCTGGTTAGGTTTGGCCAGTAGGGGCCCTGGCAGGAGTCGGGGGAAGGAGAATGATGCCTGGTTCTGTCTTGGGGGTCACCACAGGCTGACAGCATCCCCACCTGCAGGGCAAACCCCACAGCCTTCTCCAGGTGCCAACACCACCCCCCCTAAGTCACCTCTTAAGACTTGGGGTTGGTAATGGGCCCCAGCAGTTGCAGAGGTATTGCATAGCTCTTGTGGTTTCCCCACACCCCACCGTTTAAGATGTCTCTTCATGTAATTCTCTTCAAATCACTGAATTTGAGTGTGCCATCTGTTTGCTCTGAGATTTGACTGATACCCTTAGATTACAAAATTTTAAATATTGTCTACTGCAAGAAAAAAAATGTAGCTTCTTTTTTTGTTATAGATCTTAGAACCTTGCTGCCACCAATGTTCTTACTTCAGTGTATTAAAGACTGTGTAACTTCTCGGTTGCTCTGGGTTGCAGTAGCTAAAATTAGCATGATTCTGTTCATGCCAGAGGTGCTGTTCACTGTGGCCAGGCCAATTAACTATTCTGCCAGAGTATGTAAGCAGTTGTCCTCGAAAGGGGGAGGAAACACAGTCATTTGCCTTTCAGAATGGAATGGAATGGTGTAGCGAGTTGTGGGTTTTAAATACAGTTGTGATCTTGGCTTTTTAATAGTGTTTATCTCTTAGGTGTCATTAGACCTAGAGACCTAGCTTGCCAAGCTGGATTGATGGAAATCACCAACATATTTCTAATTTACTCTGGCTTCTCTCTTCCACACTTAGCTGAATGCTTCAGACGACCGAGGAATAGATATCGTTCGGGGACCAATCCTGAGCTTTGCTAGCACAAGGACAATATTTAAGTAAGAATTATTGGCATGATTTCTCTCCCTAGAGATTCTGATCGGTGAAATGACAGAGCTTAATTTTCTTAATCCTCCCCTTTGCTAGTCTTTAAAGGTAAAAAATGACGTTGTCAAAAGTAGCCACCAAAAAGAGGTAAAGTCCAAGGACGCTAGTACGAGATAATGTAAATATCAAAATAAAACACTAAGTCTATATATTAGCAAGTTCTTTGGGAAGCATTAACTTCATTTCATTAGTTACCCGAAGACCGAGGACATCCTAAGACCTGATGAGCTAGTTTGAATTTAAACAAAAAGGAATTGAGATCGGGGCGGACAAGGGGGATGGTGGTAGACAGAGGAGAGGACGTTAAGACAGGCATGAGTGGAGGGCGAAGGTGGCGGAAGAAAGCAACGCCACGCCCCGAGTAACATGACACCGAGTGTGCGCCGAAGAAAGGCAGACGTGCCAGAGGAAACAGTGCAACAAAAATACCCAAGTCAGACCTCAGTTCCTTTCAGAGTGGAGAGTGACGGGCATGTCCTCTGTGTGACCACAGATGTCTGCTTCGCACAGAGGTCAAGGAGGAATGGACTCTCTGAGGCAGGGCCTGGTGGCACAATTGTACGTGTAGGTTTGGGCCTGGAAGTGGGGGCGAGATTGAAGAAATCTTCAGATGGTACCATTTGTTTTCCTAGGAAAGGCTTCAAGCTGGTGATCCTGGATGAAGCTGACGCCATGACCCAAGACGCCCAGAACGCTTTGCGGAGAGGTAAGAAGAGCCCCCAGGGATAATGTGTTGGCTCAGGAGTGCCTTCGAAAGGGAAGTAGGAGCTTTGGACATGAGACACATCTTGGCTTGTTGACCATTTTCATCTTCCGGCCCAGAGAAACGTGCTGACCTTTCTCTGTGTGTAGCCAACCTGACGATCTAGACCGAAGTTGTCTGTACTGGGGGTCTCCCCTTTCAGCAGCTTAAAGATAGAGCCCTGGTGGGACTTTTAATTCTGACCAGACCCTGGTGTCCCATCCTCCTCTCCCACGGGGTTCGATTTGGGCTTGGGAATTTGGATTCTTAGAAAGGCGGGGAAGGGGCGCCTGGGTGGCTCAGTCGGTTAAGCGACTGCCTTCGGCTCAGGTCATGATCCTGGAGTCCCGGGATCGAGTCCCACATCAGGCTCCCTGCTCGGCAGGGAGTCTGCTTCTCCCTCTGACCCCTCTTCCCTCTCGTGCTATCTCTCATTCTCTCTCTCTTTCAAATAAATAAATAAAATCTTTAAAAAAAAAAAAAGAAAAAAAGAAAGGCGGGGAGGTATGGAAAGTCTGTCTTCCCTAAACTGCTGGGTAGACTTTTCTGCTCTCGGTACCTGAGATAGACAGTACCCGGGAAAATAATACTGGAAACGTAGTCGCACTCAGAAAGCTGACATGACTCCTCTATTTGCCAAGGGGCTGACCTGGCAGGGAAGGAGAGCATCGTGTGAGTTGTCTATCTTAAGGGCCCTGGTGCAGTGGATTTCCCTGAAGGGACACTGGTAATCTCTCGCGTTAAGATCCTGCAGTAATCAGCTAGGAGAGAGGAGCGGCCTTGTAGAGTCTGGGGAGAAGCAGTGGGTTTAAGAGGAGGAGGAGGGCAGTTAAGGGTGTCTTCTGATCTTAAAAGCTTTGGCAGCCTTTCTTCAGCATTTGCTCTGCACAGTGACTGTCAGTGTGGGCAGGTCCCCCCTGCCAGAACATTGGGTAACTACAGAATGCACCTGGTGTTTCCTAAGCTTTCTGAATTCGAGTTAGCACTCTGTGGAATGCTCTAAGGCCTCGAGACAGAGTCCACTGGGAAGTCCGCAACAAGCCGTCCCCCTCCCCCGCCATTAGAAGGTGGGGCATCATCAACCTGCCAAGTGGGAGTTTTATGCAGAAGGACAGGAATGTGGCAAGAACGCCAGAATCATGGCACATCAGAAGGAAGGGAAGCATTTTATAAAATCCCCTCGAGGTGGCGTGTCCATCAGCTTTGGGGAGGAGCGCGGCTGGCTTCCGGTCCCGGCCACCCCGGCCGCAGCCCCTCGCTCCCGGAGCGCTCCAACCTGTGGATGGCTTCGGCTCGTGCACGAGAGCTCGGAAGAGTGTGGGGCCTCCAGGGCTCTGGAAGGCTCAGAACGGACGGGAGCTGGTTTTCTTTTCCCCTTGCCAGTGATTGAGAAATTCACTGAAAATACCAGATTCTGCCTCATCTGTAACTACCTGTCAAAGATCATTCCTGCCCTGCAGTCCCGGTGTACAAGGTTCCGATTCGGCCCCCTGACTCCCGAACTCATGGTCCCCCGCCTGGAACGCGTCACAGAAGAAGAGAAGTAAGTACAAGGGAAAGCAGGAAAGCCCAGGGCCCTGGGGGCCGGGGGGTGTGGGCAGGGCCCGGGGCCGGCTGGCGGGTCTGCAGTCGAAGGTGATAAGGCGTGTAAAGAGCTCAGGCGGGTGCCTGGCCAAGTCAGCGTCGGGGTCTGCGAGCTGCTGTCCTCCCTGGCGTCTCATGGACAGCCTTCGTAAAAGGCACTTGGTTCCTCTCTCGATTCCACCCTCCTCCCCCGGAAGCCGTCCTGACTTCCTCCTCCTCTTCTTTGGTCATTGGCAATGGCGTGCTGCCAGAGTCTCTTCTGCCAAGATGCCTCCAGCCTTTCAGGACTAGAAGGGAAGGTACTGAGGCATTACCTTCTGTACCGTCAGTTGCCAGGCCCGTAGCCAGCCCAAGTCGCTGCTTTGTGAAAGGGGCTGGTCTGCCTCCGTGACCTCAGGTCTCGCCACGCACTTGCCTCTTGGAGAACAGAATCCAAAGCCCGCTGCTCAACACAGCGATGCGTGGGCCTCTTTCCCGACTTGGGAGTGAGCGGTGACTGCTAACGTGAAGCCCACGGCCCCAGAGACCAGAGGGAATTCGAGAGCCCACCACAGATCGGGAGAGTACTGTTAACTCCGTCCTTCCCTTTCGTTATTTCAAAGCCTTAGTCGTCCCCGGGGTGAACACTCGTGCCCTCTCGGGGCCTCTGACCTCCTTCTGTCTCTTTCCTTTCAGAGTGGACCTAAGTGAGGACGGGATGAAAGCCCTCGTGACCCTTTCCAGCGGAGACATGCGAAGGGCTCTGAACATTCTGCAGGTACGGTGCCACTGCAGCAGGTCTTGAGCCGCTGCTTCGGAAGAGGTTTTCAGGAAAGACAGAAGCAGCGCACAGCCAACCTATTAAGTTCAGAAATTGAGAAACTGGTAAGATCTCGATCTCCCCGTGTACCGACGACTTCCCCCCCACCTCGGGGTTTTGAGGAACTGGGAGAGTAACGTGCTGCAGACCAGGGAAAGCTAGGGAAGGGTTCTGGAGCCGGAACAGCCGCAGAGCTGCCTCCGCTTCCTCCTCACCCGCCTGCAGCGTGGTGGCCGCTGTGACAGCCACCACTCTCCCCCTCCTGCGCAGAGCACCAATATGGCCTTCGGGAAGGTGACGGAGGAGACGGTCTACACCTGCACCGGGCACCCCCTCAAGTCCGACATTGCCAACATTCTGGACTGGATGTTGAATCAAGACTTCACCACAGCCTACAGAAGTATCCTTCTTCGGGGGCTGCTGACAGTGCGGGACGTACGTGAGGCCCGAGCTTGTCCCAGCAGTCCAGGCTGCCGCCGGCGTCTACACCCTGCTGGCCAAAGACGGTTGGCTGCTCGTGGGTCTGGGCCGCTTGCTGTGGAAACACGGGGTCTCTGGGTGGAGCGGGTCCTCGTCTTTAATGCCCTAAAGTTCTTCCTGAAGGACTCTGACGTGGGTACAGCTTGAGGCCGCCTTGCTCGCGGATGAGAGCAGCAGTTAGACCTTGGGGTTGGGGGCGGCCGCTGTGATCATTCTCGAGTGGCCAACGTTACTCGTGTTTTGCTGTGAAGTTCAAAGCCAGGGGCGGTGACAGGAGGCCTTCTGGGGGACGCCTTCAGCTCTGCCCTCTACTAGGCAGAGACAGTTCTATCGGAAAGCCCTTGTGGAAGATGCAAACCTAGGAAAGGCAAGAATCGGGGCCCACGTGGCGCAGCTGGATTGAGAGCAACTGCCACAGTGGGGTTAGAAGCCCTCCTTCCAGAAGTCACCCCCACTGGAGTTGGGATTCAAAATTCTGTGCAGCGCGTTTGTCCGAGAAGCTGGCCCTTTGCCTTAACTGTTCCTCTCTAGATATTATGGAGTTGAAAACCCTGAAGGGGTTGGCGCTACAGGACATGCTGACAGAGATACACTTGTTCGTGCACAGGGGTAACTCACGGTCCTCCCTAGACGAGAAGCTGCGGGAGGAGGGGAGCGGGGCGCTTAAGGGCGGGAGCGAGGGAACGTGAGGCTTCGCTTTCGAAGCAGAGAGACGCGAGCGAAGTATAAACCGGGCCCGCAGTTTTAGTTTTCTCTTGTTGCTATTTACAGCTTTGTTCCAAAATGACCCTTGACCTCTGAACCTCCTGGGGAAGCAGCTCCGGAGGGCTAACTGCATCTCCTCCGAGGGTTTTTATTTTACAGGAGTAAATAGTATGTTTTAATCCACGTTTCTAAGGGTATTTTCCCCCAAAAGGAGAGAAAGAGGAGGAACGTCTATCCACGGGGTAAAGCAGAGCAGTCTTAACTAAACCATCTGAAGTGCCACACTTGGCCGTATCTTCTGTACAGAGACCTGGTTCTCAACCTTGGCAGCACGTAGGCGTCACCCCAAACCCATTCACTTGGCCTCTGGGGGGACCTGGGCATCAGGATTTTCTCAGGCTCTTCGGGTGACCTGCTGCTCAGCCTCCTCGGAGCAGCTGTCCCCCTACAATAGCCGACTGCAGACAGTCGGGTCCGGGAATGTTCTGCCTGTGCCTTGCGGGCCCTCCCCTGGGCCAACTGGCGTTAACTGCGGCCCACAAGCGTGGTCGGCTTGAGCCCAGCTCTGCCCTTTGTGGAAAATGAACATGAATAGAGATTTAAAGATCAGTAGATTTGTTTTTAAAAATCGGGACAGCTTGTGGGAACTTGGCTTTCTAGTTCACTCCTAGAGCTGCCCCGTTGCTAAAGCGATGTTGGTGCCTCTTCCGGGGTCTTGTGATCGCTTTGGAATCTGCTCACAAGATGGATAAAAAAAACTGAACTCATCCAGTGTTCACTTCCTTAGAGGTGTGGCAGCCAGTGACCTGAGGCCTCCAGACAAGTATAGTGTCCTCTGACGTTTAAGCTCATAATTGTCGTGGGATTTTTTTTTTTTTTTTTAGTAGTAGGGAGGGGCAGACCCTCATTCATTTGATTTTGTTTCTCCCCACAGTTGACTTTCCATCTTCAGTTCGAGTGCATTTATTGACCAAAATGGCAGACATAGAGTGAGTACTTCCCAATTTTGATTCCTTTCTTTTACCCTGTTGTGCATTTTTTCTTTCTACCTGCTTGGTTCCAACTTTCTTGTCTACCTCATTCCTACATGGCACAGTTTGATTTTTGGTGGGATCACTGATTTGCTTGTTTAAAGAACCGGCTCAGTAACAGACTGGGAGATAAAGCCCTCTCCTTAGACCTCAAAGGCATGGTCCACATTGGTTCTAGAAGTGCCATTATCTGGAAGGCCTGCTTCAGTTCCGACATCTAGGTCATTTGGGGACAACCAGCTATCCAGCTGTTGTTAAAGCATTTTGGCGTAGCAAAGCATATTGGGGGGCAAAGTAAACAGAAACTCAATTTTCCACTTTGCCTGGTTCCATAAACAGTTATTAGCCCCCATTGAAGCTGGCAGCTATCATTTAGGTGGACGGAAGCATTGGGTTCTAAACAGACGCCAACACGGGACCAACTCTGATTTGCTCTCACTGGCTTTCACACTCACACACGAGGTCACTTCTCCCTACGTGATGCATGTCATGATTTTGCTTTCACTGGCTGGGCACTGGGAAGGTGGCAAGATGAACCACCAGTGTCCTGCTTTACTAACTGGACCACAGAACCACAGTCCACCATTCTCAGGTGAATTAAGAGGAAGGAAATCCTCTCTCAGTACCTTTTGTGAGTGAAGAAATAAATCCTTATCACTTAAATTCTGCATACGTCTAGACAGCACGAACTTCAGAACACTGCCATTGATAATTTTTTTAATTTAGTTTTTCCTTACCAGCTTGAGTGGAATTTATAAGTGAGTGTTTAGGGCAGAGAGGAGGACGTCAGGGGACACACTGAAGATTACCGTCCGGGGTCGAGTTTGATTACCTGCTTCCCTCCTTCGGCACACTGTCCCTGCCTTTGCTCTCTCTCGTCCCGTCAAAAGGCAGCTGTCCCATGATACTCTCTATTCTTACCTTTTGTTTGACTTCTTTTAGGTACAGACTCTCTGTTGGCACCAACGAGAAGATTCAGCTGAGTTCCCTCATTGCCGCTTTCCAGGTCACCAGGGACCTGATTGTCACAGAGGCCTAAATGCTGAGCCTGTTTGCTGCGATTCGCAGGCCCCACGGTGACTGGACAACAGGGGACTGAGTTACAGCTGGGGACTGAAGCCCTGATCACCCCAGGCTTTGGAAAACCCTGTTCCAGGCCTGGGTGGGCAAACGCTTAAAAAGTACCGTGTTTGTGGCTGTTTGGAGCAGGTACAAAACAGTTTTAATGCCCAGCTCTCTTTCTGCTGCCCACTTGTGTCTCAGGGCGGAAAAGAAAGCGCAAGAAGATTTTTCTTTTAGCCTTAAGGCTTTTATCGTTCAGTTGCTTGGATGGCAGGAAATTGGCCTGCCCCACTTTGGTCTAGAACCAAATCTTCCCCATCTCCCATGGTGCCAGTATTTTCTAACTCAAGGTAACAGAACAGCTCCACAACTAAGTGCATAAACCTAATTTGCGGCATGGTCTCTGGATCTGCTTTAAATAGGTGTCCATGAAAAAAAAATAGGTGTGCGTCGACTTCTGGCCCAAACTACTGTACTCCTATAAATGGGCTCAGTTAATTGTCTTACTTTAAAAACATCTTTTTATTTCTCCCCTACTAGCAGGTTCCTAATTGTGGTGAGACAGCGAAGCGTCATTTTACGCCCGCGGCGGGGGCAAGGCCGCGTAGTACTCCCTTGTTAACGCAGGCAGGGCAGACGAGCACAGGCCGGGCTCGGCACCGGCACATGCGGGAAAGACAGGGCCCTGTAGACAGAGTAGCGTTTCTTTCACAGCGAACAGGCTGCCTTTATGAGTGTTCTTCTCCGTAAAAATAAAGCAGCTTGCACGTTGGCTGTTATGAGCTACTCTTTCCTTCACCTGTTAGAAAGATGCTGACTTACCTTGCATTTACATGAAAAAGCCTTCCCCCTCTCTGATTATCGCAGAACAAGCTTGCTTCGGAGGCTGCTCTATAAAGTTGTCAGCTTCTCAGACTATCAAAAGGGAGAGGTTGGTTATCTGCCTCATCCCCGTACACCTCGCTCCCCGAGAACCCCGAGCAAAGTTTGAAGCTAATGGCCAGGCGGGGCCTTGGGGAAGCCACCCAGAACCCCTCAGGCTGGGCTGGGATGCCTCAAGACGACCACAAAGTATAAAGTTGGCCCAAGCCGTTCCCCGCTGTCCTGCTCTACTCACTTGTTTTAAAAGGTGGTATTTTTTTTTTCTTAGTGGAAAAAAATGAAACTGAGCCGAAAGCTTTTTAACTTTTCCTTCAATGAAAGCCTCTCATCTTGAAAAGAAATGTTTTTCTTCAGCAACAAAGGTGGTAGAGGAGACTCTTGTACTTTTGCAACAAGTTTTATCACGTTAACACTGGCCTCCACAAAGCACCTAGTAAGAAAGCCAAAGGATAAGATGTTGCATTTCTTTTAAAATAATTTAAAATATATTAAATTTTCCAAAGGCAGATTTCATTGGAATGAGGTGTCTTGATCAGAGAACTACACGCCACTGAAGGAGAACAGTACTTTCAAGGAGCTAGTTTTGGTAAGGGGTAGAGGTGAACTGGGCTGGTTCGTCCGATGAGGCAAAGCAGCGAAGTCAGACCTTGTATATGACAATCAGCCAAAGCGGAGACAACACCAATTCCCTAAACAACGAAGAAGAGACATCTTCACAACTGTTCGACTTAAGAACTATAGTTTTTAGATACCAGGGAGGAAAACACAGTTGTACCTTAACATCTGTTGAGAAAATACAAATAAATAGGCTGCAAACAGCAAACCACTGACAAGTCAGCCGCCGTTTGGACAGTCATGCAGTTGAGGAATACATCCCCGTGTACCCAGACACACACATTTGTCATCTCCGGCACATGCACACCGATTAAAAAAAAAAAAAAAAAAAAAAAGCCGTTTCTAGTGTATCAGTCAGGAGCACACCTCTGAGTGCCCTGTAATCTAGCTCCGACCTCCCAGCAGATGGCTCCATGAACACTCGGTCCTGCTGGTCAGAGGGGAGCTTGTGGAAGGCAAGCACTTGCCAACAGCAAAGCCACTCTGACACAGCAGGAGAGAACTTTTTAAACAACGTCACCACTGCATCTGAAACATGACAAAGACAAGTACTAGGCACAAGCCAACACTTGCCCACTTGCCGGTCGAGGGAATAACCTGCCCCAGCAGAGAGGCTCTCGAGGCCTGGTTACTCTGCTTATCAAATCAACATTAGTCACTGCACTCTGAATTGGAAGGACTTTAGAAAGTGTTCGACGTTGCCGTTTCTTAGTGGGCTGAGGATTTCAGGTAAGGCTCTGCCGCCACGGAGCTGTGAGCCCCTCTATGACTGCCTGCCACAGGTCACGCAGAAACACCTGGATGACCAGTCCGCCGGCATCTGCTTTTGCTACACTCTGTTCACTGTCTCAAAGAGAAATTCTATTTCAATCCAAGACCAGCTGTTTGGCCCATTGCTCCCAGCTACTCCTCTGCCAGGAAGTCTGTTCCTGCTACAAGCAAACGAGACTATGGCGCGTAGCTTAAAAAGTCCTGTATGTGAGGAACTCTTTCATTTTCTTGGGGATTGGCAGTGCTAGCACTTGGTAGGTGGTCAGGAAACTTCGAAGGGCTTTCCGGCATAAGTGCTTCAGTGAGGACAGGACCCGAGGAGCTGTCCAGAACTGGACATGGCCATCCCTTGTCCTGAAACGGAACAGAAACGGACGCTTTAGGAGAGACCTTGGAAACACACATTTTCATGGTGAGGGGTATTAATGTTTTGACTCTTGACTTGCGTTAGCAGGAGACACCCGGGGAGTGCAATGCAACCCTGATGGTTGAAATGGATGTAAAGGCTATGATGCTGAATAATTAAGGGATCAGAAGAACTCAAGACACTTTTGATACCAAAGTGCTATCCGTGAGCTTGGCCCCTTCCGAATCACACCGTGAGTTCCAATGCGGCAGAGGGAAGAGTGCCGCCTCCTGAATTATACATGTTCCCTGCACGGTGGTTTCTGCCCTAAGTGGTTTCTCAGAAATTCTGCATCATCCCGACTTAGGCCTCCTTGTGGACGTGGCCCATTAAGTGGCATGAATCAGAGCTGTTTAATTACTCTCAGATTAAATATTAAGAGTAAATGATAACCTGTACTGGCAGAATAGAATATTAGAATTTTGTGTCCTCTTAGATTTCCTTTAAAGGCTTCATCATAGGCAAGAACATTCTAGATGCTTGCTCTCCTTAAAAAGCTACGTGGTAAGACTCAGCAGAAACCGCTCCCCATCTGTTCAGCTATCAGACACGTACCCTGTGGCAATAACTCCACCATGTGGAAAAAATGTGCAGCAAAGACCATTGGTCATAGGAGCAAATGCAATTGGAGTTTTCAGTTCCAGGGCCCAGATCCTGAGGAGTCTGGACGAGAGAGAAAAGAAACATTCGCACATTAGCAGACATGGGGCCAGCCCCAGAGGGGGATGCTACAGTGACTTGCGGGGACTTGCTCTGAGGCCACACACCGAGATGTCTCTGCATTACCTGTCATCTGCCACCGTGGCAAGGTACAAGCCTTCGGGAGAGAAGCACACAGATCTCAGGGAGCTAATGTGCACATCACTGTCGTCCATGGGGAGGTCAAGTTGGGTGTGGCTGAGGAGAAAGAAACAGGGCGGTCGGCCTGGGATGATGACCACCCTCCACCCTTCAGCTTCATTCCAATGCTGGGGCTATGATGGGCTCAAAGACCCATCCTTACCCCCTATCGAAAACCGTGGGATAGGGGGGGGGGGGGGGGGGGGGGGGAGCGCATTTCCTAAGTGTCTCGCGGAAGGGGCTGAAGGGTTACTCACACTCCCTGTGCTAATTTCCTTATGCAAAGTAGGTCAGCCCTCACTTCAATGCCACAGTACAAACTGAAAGTCTTTTTTCAGCTAAGATACATGATAATTATAGGACTACCTATTATTTGCCTCAGAAAACAACAGAGACAAAGAGAAAAAGACCCAAGTTTGTGAGAACATGAAAATTCATTTTGGAAATACCAGTTTCGGTAAGAGGATCGTTCTGAACTTGCTACTCTGGTTATTAGTAAATGGAAAGAAAGAGTCACTTTGAGGTTTCATTAACGCTGAATCCAGAGAAGTACACACAGCCTCCTACATCAGGAGCCTTGAAGGCACTCGGGTCTAAATTGAGAACGTAAGTGACAATGAAGTGCCACTGCACGCCACTGCCTCAGAAGGCCTGAACTCACCGTGCCTCTTACCCAGGCACCCCCCGCCCCGCCACCTGCCCCGCCCCCGCCCCCATGCGGGCCATGCCTAACCCAAGGCAGCTCTCTCATCAGTCCCGCCCGCAACACGGTCCGAAGCAGGGACCCCGGCCTTACTGAAGTAACCTCAGCCTCTCTCCAGTATAGGGGTCCCACATGATCACGTTGGTGTCGTAAGAGGCCGTGACAAGCAAGGCGGAGTCGGGGGAGAAGTCACAAGAGACAACACTGCTTTGGTGGCCCTCTAGCTTCCGGATTAACGTGTAGGACCGCATGCTCCACAGGAACACCTGTGCAAAGGAACAGGTGCCCGGTTAGGGGCGGCAACAGTTTGCACAGCAAGCTGACCCGGCAGTGCCAAGTGAAGCCAAGCTCTCCACTCCACGTCACAGAGGCTTAGGTGAAGCAACAGGTCTGAGTTCCTAAGGTGCCGACCAGCGCACAAGTTCAAGGAGCCTAGTCTAACAGAATATACCCAGCCAAGTTCAGAAAGACTACCGGCTAAAGTGCATCCGTAGAGGCTTCTCGGTTCTGCTTCTGAGCCCTGTTTGCAAAATCACAGCGTGTGCTGATAAAGCACTATCTTGTCCTTTCAGTTAAAAGTAAAAATAGGGGTCAGAGGTGAGCTCGAGGGCTCCCAACAGAGCGGTGGCCCCTTGCCAAGCCATTTTACACCACGTGTTTACAGAGCAGTGGGAATGTGCCCCACAACTCTATGGACATCTGACACAGCTCATCACTTGAAATCTTTTTGAGAATCATGAAAAATGGGATTTTATTTTCTTCCCTTGAAGAAAACTTGCCGTCACGTAGTTCCAAACCCCAAATGAATGATTAACCACCTGGGCTGTGCCACACAGTGAACTCTTCACTCTCCTGGCTTAGTCACCACAAACAGCTCGATGCAGATGTAGAATCCGACAAACACACCGTTCCCAAATTATTCTTGGGTTTCTAATACTTTCTTAAATAACAGACAGGACTTCAAAACAAAGTTCAACAAACAACCGTACATTCTGATTTGAAATGGAAATTCCCATTACACAGATTCAAGTTAAATTGTTCAAAGGAGGGAAATCGGGATCCATATAGGGGTTGCAACTTTTAAAATCTCAAGACTCCAAGGGGAAAAATTTTAAAAAGCACACCTTTACCGTTTTGTAAAGGCAAACAGCCCTCCTCCAGTGATGAGGGCAATCCATGTCCTTCAACACCTCCTCTCTTGGTTTATTCAACGCGCGCAAAAGAGAGGCGACGACGTGCAGGAGGAGGGCCCGGCCCGCGAGCATGCGTCCCACCGGGGCTGCTTTGCAGCTGGGTTTGGAGGGGTTTTGGAGGCGCGGGCCTTACCTACCCTCTCCCACACCAGGCCCGTTCAGGCCTCCCGGTCTCACCGCACATGGGCAACAGAGGAGGTAGCGCCCGACAACTGAGCCTTACCGACTTCTCCCCAGCGGCGGAGCACAGCATGCTGCAGTCGGGCGAGATGGAGCAGCAGTAAACCCACTGCAGGTGGCCCGAGAGCACCTGGATCTGTTTACCTGCACAGAGAGGGGCACAGGGTGAGCCGGTTCGCGGAACCACGCAGCCGGGGGCCCGAAGGACCGGGAGGCATGGCCGACCCACCTGGTGTGGTGCCCTATTGCCTGAGCCCCAAAGCCCCTTCTTTTAGAAATATGCCAGGAGTTGTCATTTAAACACCTGACATCTATTTACACGAGAGTGTAATCCCCAAGGAGATCACTACCTTCTGTTTCACCAAAATCCACAAGACCGGTGCGATAAAGGCTGTACACAGATCACATCTGACAGATCCCTTTGCTAGCAGAGAACATTCTTTCCAGGGCCCCCCAACCACCTCTAATACTTTGGAGCATCCTTCCAAACGTGAGAATGTTTTATCTTCACTCGTCGTTGACGCTCTGTAATGGTCTCCCCCTCCCAAGAGTCCCACCGCACACTCTCACCATCGCCAGGGTGTCTGGCTGAGCCACCTTGCAGAGCAATGAGGCCCGTGTGCTCTGCCGTCAGGCGAACCCGGGTTTGAACCCTGACTCCACTGATTACTCAGCACGTGCCCCGGGGCCACTCACAGAATTGGTCCAGTTCTGAGTTTGGGGGGGAAAAATTAAAGGCTCATCTGTAAGCATAACAGAACAGGTGAATACATGGAACACGTTTCTACCCCATTAATTCAGATGGTATTAAGGATCTAGATTTTCCATGTTCCGTGGAAAAAATGTAAGGAATATGAATCTATTTTTGTGGAACAACGACCCCCAAATCCTAAGTGTGTCTGAGTGTGAGTAAGGCACCGAGGGAAATACGGGAGGCTCTCAGCGTGGGTCCTGAGGCTGCGGGGGTTTCAGGGAAGACAGTGGAGGGGGGGATGTGACAGGGAAAGAGATGGGGAGGGGGGTGGGGTGAAAACCAGTACAAAAGAAAAAGGAAAGAACTTCTCTGAACATATATACTCACGCAAGTGCATTTAAGAGTCTGTGTATACGTGTGTATACGTGTGTGGGTGTATACAGTGTTTCGTGGTCTCTTCAGCTACCCCACAAGAGCAGTACCAAGCACCCCCACCCCAGGAGGTTCTGGGTGCTGAACAATTTCGGGCAGGACGGCAGGGCAGGGCCCCGTACCCAGGAACCCTACTTTACCCCGCCCCTCCTGAGAGCGCCCCAGTGCACTCGCCCGCTCCCAGCCCCCTTCAGCTAGTCCTCTCTCCCCAATCACCAGAAGATTTTAAAAGTCACTCTAAGAATCTTCCTTACGTGATGGCAAGCTGCCTCTGGATACACATTAAAAATGGCGCTGCCCTGGAGAAGGCTTCCCAAGCAGCAGACCTGTCTTGGGACTTCAAGTTCCGCAGCTAAGGGCAGAAACTACCAGAGTTCTCTTGGTGACCAGATGCCACCAGGTGAGGACACCACAAGCACCTCCTTGGCAGTGTGACAAGTCATCAGGCTAGAGTCTCAGCGGGCAGGAGGTCCCCTCTCGTGGTTAGGGGGGGGGGCTGGCACAGCCACGGCTGAGGCAAGAGTACCAGTGCCTTCGCATTATTGGCGGCGACTGTGCCTCTCTATCAACTGTCCACGTCGCCATTTCCTCCTTCCACCTCCTTCCGGCCACTGTGTCCCTGCCCATGTGGGGAAGAAAGGGCCTGACCATAAATTCCTCTTTCCTGCGTCACCTTTCTGGTTAAAGATCAGTACCAGAGATGTATGGGCCACCTCTGTATACAATTCTGCTCAAAGCAAAATTCCACAAAAGTTGACCCCCTCTAGCTAAGAGAATCCTTCTGGGCAAAGATTCCACTTCACAAAGAAACGATTTCTAACAGGAAGTAACCAACATGGACGACATCCTCTAGACTGGCAGTTCTCAACCCGGGGAGACGATGCCCTTCACGTGGACAGGGGGCAACGTCTGGAGACGCTCTGGCTGTCACAACTAGAGAAGGTGCTTCTGGCATCTAGTGGGTAGTCCAGGGATGCTCCTCAACATCCTGGAGTGCACAGGACAGCCTGTAACAAAGACTTAGCATGCCCAAAATGTCAATAGTGCCATGGTTGAGAAAACTTACACCATAGCATCTATTTTCAATAGGAGTAATTATCAGTAGGGGTGAAAGGTGCTTCTCAGTAACCAAAAAAAAAAAAAAAAAAAATCTTACCTTTTTTTTTATGTACAAAGCATAGATATGCATTCAGTGCATCAATAGTGTACTTTTAGTATTAATATCTCATGGGGACGAGGCAAGTGTGTGATTAGAAAAAAATGTCTTTCAAGGGTCCTTAGGAAAATCGGTTGAGAAACACTGTTCTAAGATAAAAGTGAGAAGGGGGCAAACAGAGTATTTCTGGGAGCTACCAGCAGTTCCATCACTTCCATACCATGTTTGTTCAGGTCCCAGATGCGAAGAGTCTTATCCCGAGATGCCGAGACCAAAATCAAACTGCCACTGGGTGTGAAGCTCAGATCTCTCACGACATCTTGGTGGCCGGAAAGATTCAGAAGCAGGAGCCCTGGCGTGGGAGCAGGGGCACTCGGTCAGGGAGAGGTGGCACCCGGCCTGCCAGTCACAGCTACACCCCTCAGCCACCTGGGGGGCTGGTGGCCTGTCTGGTCCCTGATGAGTGCATGCATGCACCCTGGGACCTTGCCCCGGCCAGAAATGACCTACCTGTCTGCACCTCCCAAATCTTGATCTGCCCGTCATTGAGTCCCGTAGCAAGGATCAGGCAAGAGATGTCTGGCACTTGGGCATGGTGGCGTGCCCAGAGCTTCCTGCTGGGTGGAGAAGGCCACGGGCTAAAGGCCAAACCCCAGACAATCTGCCCACAATCCAGAGTCTTCTCCTTTGGGCTGCCTCGCCCTTTTGTATCATTTTTGCTGCTTCGGCTTTTGGCTTCAAACCCTTTAGGGATGCTGGAGGAAGCAGAGATTCCTTAATGAGTCAAAAAGTGTCACCCAGTCAACCAACTATTCATTCCATGATTTCTAAGATATTAAGGTTCTAGAAACAAATTGGCCTTTGGTGAATTTAATTTCTTTTTAGAATTCATGTAACAAAGACTTCATTAGCCTTGGTTCATCCCATTTGTGATAGCCCTGCAGTGGGGTGACCTGCCTTGTGGGATAACTAGATCACAGAAGCTCCAGGGAGCCCTACGCTTCCTCAGAAAGTTCTCTCAGGTTTGGTGCATGGAAGGAAAGATGCACTCAGTTTCTCCCATGAGGAAGAAAGCATGCCATAGGTTTGGAACTAGGACAGATCTTAGAACTTGAATACCCATCTGCTGTTCCCCTGCGTGATGAGCCCCTGGCCTCAAAAGGCCCAAGGAGCAGGAAAATAAATCCTTTTCTGGCCCACACATTTGCTTGGTACAAGCTGGTCTCCACCTTCCCTCGTTATGTTCCAAGCAATTAATTTCACTTACTTCTCTGGGTACATCCAGCACAGGAACCGACCAGTGGGGGTGATTGAGGAGAAAGAGCCCACAACTGCAGAGCTGCACTGACCTCAAAGATCCCGCGGCCCGAACCGCTCCTTTTACGTTCTACTTACGGTGAACCACAGGCCCCGATAAGCTCCGCGAGACTCACTCCCTAAGACCTAGGCCCTGCCCACCACTGCTCCAGCAGACCACATCTCACAGGCTTGAGCAGCTGGACAGCCCTGGGATTCAGCCCCCAAACTTGGAAGTTTCCTGTCTGCAGTACACTTTATCAGTGCCAGTATTAAGTTCTATTTTTCTGTGTGACCCTGACCACATGCTGGGGTGTATCAAACTCAGGGAAATGAAGATGATGAAGCTGGAACCCAGTTCCGTGAAAAATCCTATAGTCAACGTATATGTAACTGGACCTCTTTATGCATCAGACTTGTTCCCCCAAAGCTGGAAGTAAATCATATTTTTGCCAAGCGTGTGGCTGAAATATATTAAAGAATTTAAACCAAGCTCACCTATAAAACTAGAAGGGAGGAATTAAGGCAAATATAGGTAGGCTCCATCAGCCCTAAAATTCTATTAGTCCAAATCAGCTTGGCAAGCTATGTCCAGGCCAGCATTCTGTTTTTATAGATAAAGTTTTACTGGAACCACGTTCATTTGATCACGTGCCATCAATGGCTGCTTTCACACTCTAAGAGCAGAGGGGAGGAGTCTCAACAGAGACCAGATGGCCCCCAAAGCCAAAAATATTTATCACCTGAGCCTTCAAAGGAAACATGTGCTGACCAATGGAGTTTGAAAACTTGTTGTCCTGACAAGCATCTGAATGTGATAGTGTCTTTTCGACCGACCCTGCTCAATCCCCACACCTCACGAAGCTGCCTGGCCCTGGCGCAGGGGCCTCAGTCGGCCATCCAGGGAGGAAGCGTGGAAAAGGCAAGCTATAGGGAAAGCTCTGTAGGACAGCTGGGGACCACCGCAGCCACTTTTGTTTTATTTTTTATAAAATCCTAAATTCTGCATTCGAATTAAGGAATGATCTGTAGCTACCTTATTCCACAGGAATTAAGGCACATCCACGTATTAATTCATTTTAATATCATAAATTTAATTTCTCTAGAAAGAGATACTAAACCCTCCATTTTAGGGGTAGAGTTAACTTTCCTAGGGTCACAAAATCAGGGGGCCAAACTGGAACTAGAACTCAAGTCTTGGGTATCCAGGCCTCCTACTCACCAGATCCCCTAGACTTCTGAATTTGCCAATGAGTCAAGGGATGAGTTACATGGGAGATTGGGGGTATATGCATGGGAAAGGAACAGCTAAGGGCAAGGCAGAGTCACTGGGAGAATTTAACTTCACTGAAATTCAAGTTTCTAAAAACTGTATTTCTAAAAGTAGTAGAATTATTTCGCTAGTACCAATTATTCACTCAGTACTAAAAGCACTATTATTTTTTTTAAATATGTAACAATCTGAACAAGAATCTAAGGACTTCAGATTTCCCCTTTTAAAGGACTTTTAAAATAACAATTATTTTCAATTATAAAAGTAATAGAGAACTGTGGGAAAAATTTGGAAGTGAGACAAATAATAAAAATTACCCATAATCCTAACACCACTCTAACCACAGTAAACATTTGTCTGTAAGTTTTTATATGTGCGTATATACATATATTTTTAAAAGACAAATTTGGGATATTACATATATAGTTAATAGCTTACTATTTTCATTAAGCCTTATAAGCATTTTCCTAAGTTATTATTCTTCAAAATGTGTGATTTTTCCTTAAAACAAGTAACTTCTCACTTAACACACTGAACAGTAACATTTCTCTCACTATATTAAGCAATAGATACACAGAAAGGATTAATACTCAAATTTCCATTTTCCTGAGTTCATACTGGACAGATATATTTACCTATAGTGATGTATATGTTTGAATAGAAGAGTGATTTTCAGGCAAACAGAGTTTCCATTTGCATGCTTTTTAAAAGATTCTTTTTCCGGCACCTGAGTGGCTCAGTTGGTTAAGCATCTGCCTTCAGCGGATCGGATCGAGTCCTGCATCAGACTCCCTGCTCACCAGGGAGTCTGCTTCTCTCTCTCCTGCCCCTGCACCCCGCTCGTGCTCACTCTCTCTCAAATAAATAAATAAAATCTTTAATAAATAAATAAAAATAAAAAATACTTTTTCAGACCATAAACTTGTACTGGACTGGATATAAAGTTAAGTCTCTTGCATTTAGAGTAGGAGATCAATAAAAAATGGAAGACCTTGGCATTCTCATTAAACTGATCACAGAAGGAACTGAAAATAATGATTAAAAAAAAAAAACTCTCTGAAGGCTGCAAAAAATACCCTATGGCATTGCCAAAATTTCCCTTACCATCCTCTCTCTCATCACTGGGATTTCTGGTTTTTCACTACTACAGAGCTAATTCCGCGATGAAAATCAGTGTATGGAAATAGATGACCCCATTTCTGAGATTC
The DNA here is from genome assembly GCF_003265705.2 of Callorhinus ursinus. Lineage (NCBI taxonomy): Eukaryota > Metazoa > Chordata > Mammalia > Carnivora > Otariidae > Callorhinus > Callorhinus ursinus. The sequence continues at coordinate 4,201,490 of NW_027397103.1, read as the reverse complement.
CTAGTAGCGAGAGGAACATTGTCAAGGTCCTTGACGCATACTACCAAACAGCCAGATTCCCACCGGTCAATCCCAGCAACGCCCGCCCGAGTATGAATCTCAGCACGCTCTTGTTGGCGGGACCTACTTTCAAGGCCACGAGTTTCTGATGAAACACTTAAATCTAACATGCAATTTGTAAGAAACACCCAAAGCAAAAACAAATGAGGCCCTCAAGGGCAGGGGCCGTGTTTGACTTATTTCAAGGTTCCCAGCCCCTAGGCTCTGTGTCAGGCAAAGATTTCCAACAGATGCTGCCTCAATCAATGGAGTCGCCCTGTCCTGGCTGGGCCATGACCTGGAGCTCACAGCACTCAGACACTGGGCCCCGTCCAGCCCAAAGAAAGAAGCTAGTTAATACCAGAAACTAAATTTGGTCCATAGAGGAAAACACAAAAACCCAACTTAAATATGGGCAAAGGATGTGAATGGACGTTTCTCCCAAGAAGATACAGGATAGGCCAAGAAGCACAAGGTGCTCCATGTCAGAAGCCATCAGGAAATGCAGATCCAAACAATGAGATGCCACTTCCCACTCTACCAGGATTGTTCTGCTAGAATCAAAAAGACAGACAATAACAAGTGTTGGTGAGGGTGTGGGGGATATGGAAATCTCACACATCCGCTGGTGGGACTGCGAAACCGGGGCAGCCACCTTGGGCACCAGTCTGTTTCTCAAGCAGAGAAACACCGTAAGCCTATGTCCATAAAAACAAACAAAACAAACAAAAAACAAAAACCCGTACGTAAATGTGCACAGCGGTATTATTCGTAATAGCCAAAAAGGGAAAACCACCTAACTGTCCAGCAACTGATAAATGTCTATGCAAGGTGCACTGTCTCCATACAATGAAATATTATTTGGCAGTAACGGGAAATGATGTACCGATACAGGCCGTAAGAGGGCTGACTGGAAACATTCTCCTAAGAGCAAGAAACCTGTCAGAAAAGACTCCACAGTGTACAGTTCGATGTATGTGAAAAGTCCAGCATAAGCAAATCTATGAAGACAGAAAGGGGATTCGCGGCCGCTCTGGGCTGGAGAGCAGTGAGACTGGAGGACGACAAGTGAGGGACGTGGGGCTGCTCTGTGGCAATGACAACAGTTTTGAGATTAATCACGGTGAGAGCCGCACCACTCCCTGAATGCCACCAAAAGCCAGTGAACTGTACACTTTAAAGGCGCAGATTGTATGGTATGTAAATTACATCGCAATAAAGCTCTGAAGAGTAACAGCGGAGATAACATGATCTCCACAGAATTAATTTTCCCACGTACCAACCGTGGGGCTCTGGAAACCCCAATGATCAATTCCTGAACTGTTTTCAGCCGCTCTCCCTCTTCCGTTCTCGGGCAGGGAGACCCCAAAGGGCAGGGAGTCATGGGGGAAAGTGCGCCAGGTCCCCCATTGTGAGGATTCCCTCGCCCCTCTGGGCTTGGGGATGCGAGAACTTACAACTGCTCCTCCAGCGGCCAGGGGATCAGCTTGACGATGCAGTGTCCTTGAGACCAAGCAAACCAGGAACCGTCCGGGGAGAAGGCGACGCTCCAGGTCTCACAGCTCGACTTCCAATCAAACTGGTGAGGGCGCCCCGGCTTGAGCTCGGCCAGCAGCAGCGGTTCCTCTGAGACGGGAGACAGCATGCTTCAGGCAAACGCCCCCGCTGCCTCGGGGTGGGGGAAAGTGGGGAGCCAGGCTCCAGACCACCTGGCTGACTCAGCCCCAGGAAAGCCGCGGTCTCCCCAGGCCGAGGGGTGATACTCTGGATTCCGGGAGGGAGTTGTCATTTAAATGACCTGCCGCAAGAACAGTAGCCAAAGGCCACATTCCAGTGCGGTTACTCAGCCCTGGCCCTGGCCACCGCTGGTTAACCATGACTCAGAGTAACCTCTGTGCGAGTGAACTCAGTGAATGGAGGCCTCATTTTCCTATGAATGCCTGAAGAGGAAGAAAGGAGAGCCGGCCCAGGCTGGGACCAGGCTAGATGGTGCAGATTAGGAGGCCTTCCAGTGTATTTAAGGTCTCCTCAAAAGAACCTGCCACTGGGAGGGAGGCCTAGAAGGCATGTCTGAAACTCCAAGGCTCCCCGTCGCTCACCAGCCTCCTCCCCATCACCAAGGCACTTGCCCTGCTTCCTGCCGCTCGGACCTCTGGATCTGGCCTCCCACTGTCCACCTCTGTTCTGGTTTAAGCCTTCATCCCAATCTTGCCCAGATCTTTCATGAGACTCCCCTGATTTTTCCTGCCCATCCCCCCCCCCCCCGGCGGCTGAAGCTAAAACACACGTCACATTTCTCTCAAATGCATTCCAAGGCTCCCACCTGCGTCCACAGTAAGGGCAGGGGAGCCTGGGCCTCCTACCCGACACCACGGCCCCACCTCCTTCCCGTGACCTCTCTCCACCGGCCACACGAGTCACCTGGCCACACCCCACAAAGCTCATTTATGAGACTTCCCAGGCCCGCATCTTGAACTCTACTGAAGCGGAAAACAAGTCCCACCCTGCTTACTTCATTCTCTCCTACAGTTAGGAATTTCCTTCTGGTCCACCCTCCACCAGAATTTAAGCACCCTGTTCAAACACCAAAATGATTTCATTTTCATCTCTCTCAGGGCCTAGCACAGTGCCTTGTGAAGAGCTGGTGCTGGACTGGTGCTTCTTCTGCCACCTGAAGGGCAGTTCCTAGTTCAAGTCTCCACTCAGCGGAAGGTTTTCAATGGCTGATGAAGCTCGCAAGTTAAAGGCGTTCAGAACTGGTTTTTTGCCCACTAATTATGATTATGATACACACATAAAAACTGTCTTCCACTCTGAAAGAGGTCACTTCCTGATGTCTATGTTCCACCTCAGTAGTTTCGAGACCTTGACCCTTTTATACCTGTTACCAGATAGATGCTAATTTAAATAGCCCTATTTCATTTATTTTAGGATACACCTTTATATGTCTTCTCTCATTTTGACCTCGCCAAAATCAGGATGTGCCTTACAAATGATGAATTTTTATAGTTAAATAAGCAGTATTTTTTCTCAGTGATAAATAAGAGCCATTGTATCTTGGGTTTAACGAAACAGATGGTAAACACGCATATATAGCGAGATGCCTATCTGTATATGATATTTATATACATATATATATATTTCCTGGTATATGCATTATAGAAGGTGTGGGTACTACCTTATTTTATAAAATAAATGTGTTGCTGAAGAGTCTGTCTTTAAATAGAATTTTAATCCATCAAGCCTTTGGTGGCTTTGCTATTTAAAGAAAAGTAAGTTTCCTTTGCAAAGAGAATATTCATTTCCTGAGGTTCTATGTATAAATCTAGGTTTTAATACATTAGGTCTGTCTAAACTGACATTTCTATAGGCCCAGGTTATTCTCCTGAAATCTGTACATGTTTGTACATGGGATCTTTTCATTTATACAATTACTTGTCAATAGGAACATACCCCCTTTGGATGGGAATATCTGCATGGTAAGAAGTTACATTTTAAATCCAAAACAGGTCTCTCAATGTTACCCAGCAACCCTGTGGTGTTGTCTTCATTCTCATTATTCCTAGTGGTGACCTAGCCCTAATCTGTCAATGCCTCCTTCAGGTAATCCAGTGGTTCTCAATGGATTATGTCCTCTGGGGACAGGTGGCAATGTCTGGAGACATTTTTGGTTGTCATAACTGGGGGGGAGGGGTGCTACTGGTATCTAATGAAAAGAAGCCACAGATACTGCTAAGCACCCCACAGTGCAGAGGACAGCCCCCCACAATGAAGGATTATCTTGCTCAAAATGTCGATAGTGCCGAGGTTGAGAAACTCCAATGTAGTCAAATATTAAATGACATCGACTGATCTGGAGGTACATTTTTATCTACGGGATGAAACGTCTTTATTCCACCCTGATAATATTCACACTTGGTTCACTTCCCCCCCAACAGGCACATTATCTATCCTTTTGACACCATGGAGGCTCTGCACAATATAAAAAGGGGTCCTCCCTGTTTTCTCTCTTTTTCTTTACTTCCCAAACCAAATCCATTAACAAGTTCTATCGAGGCTGTTTCCAAAACGCTTGGCAAACCTAACTTCCCTCCATCTCCATGGCTACTATTCTAATCTATGCAAACCATCTCATCAACAAGATCTCACTAAGCAGCCCTGCAACTGCTCTCCTAGCTTCCCCTCTGCCCCACCTCCAATCCTCACCTCCTAGAGTGATCAGTTTCAACTACTCTTAGAATAAAATTCAAGGGGCGCCTGGGTGGCTCAGTCTGTTGAGTCTGCCCTCAGCTCAGGTCATGATCCCAGGCCCCGTGTCAGACTCCTCGCTCATCAGAGAGTCTGCTTGTCCCTCTGCCCCTCACCCTGCTTGTACTCTCTCTTCCTCTCTCTCAAATAAATAAAATAAAATCTTAAAAAATAATAATAATAAAATTCAAGCTCCTTACCATGCCCTTGATGTCCTGCATAACCTGGCCCCTGGCCTTCATCTCCCACCTGGGCTTATAACCCTCCCTCCCTGCCCCTGGCTCTAGCCTTCACTTACCCCTTGACTGTGCTTAATTAGTTCCTACCTTAGGGCATTTGCACCAGCTAGTCTCTTCACCTGGAATTCCCTTCCATGACTGGCACCTTCTCTTCATTCAGTCTTGGCTCAAATAACAACTCCTTCGAGAGCCCTTCTCTGACCCCAAGTCAATCTCCTTCATAACCCCTCCTCACATCATGTTCTTTACAGCACAATCACTATTATGATTAGCTATCGGTCTCCCCCCAACCAGGACATCAATTCCACAGAAGCAGGGACCGCGTATGTTTATTCTCAGTGCCTCGCAGAGTTCCTGGCAGAGAGCAGGCAGTCAGTAAGTATTTGTTGAATAAATATACATGGTATACCTCTCTAAATATAAACAAAATGAAGCCCTTTAGACTATTACGTTGCCTATGCCAAACATTTCACATGAAATGCTTCTTAAACATGGGCCATACCCAGATTTCACACTCTATTTCTGTGATTTGGAGATTTAATCTGCTATTTCAGGCTCAGGAATCCAGGAGCTAAAAGAAGAAAAAACTCAGTGACTCCTGTCTCTTCATTTCTAGAACTCAGGAAATTCTGAAGCAGAGTCTGGGCCCAAACAAAACTTGGCTGTTGGGCAGGGGAGGGAGGGTGGTGGAGAAGCCGTAATTAGTGCAGAACTTAAAAAACCAGAGCCAAGAGGATCCAGCTTTCATCTGGGATTGTACCTGCCGTGGTCCTTTGTGGGGAAAAGGCCCATGGATCAGGGTGTTCTAGTTAAACACTGGGATGTATTTGGACGACCAGGCCGAATGGAAAGATATTTATTATCAGCTTCTTCTGTGCAAGGAGATTCACCTGAACACGGAAATGGAAGCAATGACTCCAGCCAGCAGGGAGCCTGGTGATTTGTCCTGCCTCACCACCTTGACACTGGCTCTTCCATTGGCCCAGAAAACTGCCTGGCAGGCCCCAGATCCCTGTCTGACTGCTCCATCTTACCATGCAGGGCTCAGTGTTGATGTCACGTTCTCGAAGACCTTCCTGGCCTCACTGTCTGAAGTGGCTCGGTCACTTTCTTCTTCCTCCGTTCCATGTTCTTTAGAGGTACCACTCACTCCTCTCGTCTTCATTGCTTACTTGCTTTTATACACTTACTGTCTAGCTCTTCCCAACCCACACCCCAAATCTGCCTCTCTGCCCGCTGCAACTGAGCTGCACTGTCCAATACACTAACCACTAGCCACACTTGACCACCATTTGCAATATGCCAAGTCCGAACTGAGATGGGCTGTTAGGTGTATAACACACACTGTATTTTGAACTTAGTACCAAAAAAAAAAAAAATCTAAACTATATCAATAATTGTGATTACATGTTGAAATGGTAGTATTTTAGACATGTTGGATTGACAGCTACAATTTTAAAATTGGTTTCACCTGTTTTGCTTCTTTTAATGCAGCCACCAGATTTTAAATTACAGATGTGGCATTATATTTCTATTGGCCAGAGCTGCCTTAGAGAGTGCCTGGCACACAGTAGATACTCAATAAATATTTGTCGAAAGAATAAATGAATTCTAACCACTGCTCTGAAGATATCTACTGTTGTCCATTGTAATCCGATTACAATGGACTTTATTCAGATTCAAAAGAATGTAAAAGTCTCTGGCTTTTTTTTTTTTTTTTTTTTCAGCAACTTGGCAGCTCTCAACAGCTCTGCCCACACCCCAAAACAGAGTCGTCAATCAGGAAAAACTCAGAACTGGAAACAGATTCCAGCTAAAAATGGAGGCCAGCTACAGATCGCTTTCAGTTTTAACTATAAGGAGTCAATGGAAACAACAGCGGAAGCTATAAAAAGAGTCACATAAGATTCACACAAACAGTAGGGGCCATTTAAAAAGTGGTAACACACTCACTGAAAAGAAAGCCCTTATCTAGATGGGAAGGCAGAGAGCTGCCTCTACACCTTTTACTGAATGCCTGACTACAGCAAACAAAGAAATGACATTTCCCAAAGTAAAAAGTTACACCACCCCAGGGAATACCCTGATTTGAACCTACCCCCCCAAATTCCCCCCCCCCCCCATCAAACTAGCCAGGGAAACGCAAACATCAACACTCAGAATCCTCCAAGTAAGATGAAGCCTGAACATCACTGGAAGAGTACCAAGAGGTTCTGGAACGATTTTGAACCCTAGGCCCTGACCCCTTCTGAGAATTTTCCCTAAAGAAACTGCCTTTAAGCATGGAGATATTATTCAAGAGTTGGAACTCCCAGAATAAATCCCAAGCCTACCCCAAATTTCTGTATAGGTAGGGTTTAGAGGCAAGGTGGTTGGAAGGGAGAAGACGAAGGGATAGTCTGGAGGTTTTGCCTTGGCCTAACAAGCACACATAACAAGCATACCGAGATTACACGTTCATTTGGCCTGACTCTCCAAGTATATCCGATATTCTCAGACTTCCACAGTTTTCTGATGACAGCTGTTAACAAGGACAGAGGCATGCACCTCACCCATCAATGTAACCTAAACTTGCCCTATCAAACATGCCAGCACGGATCAGCATCCCCAGCCCCACCCCACCCCACCTCTCCCAATGAGTCTCCGTTGGGAGAGGCTCGCAACAGATTCTTTAAATAGGGACCCAGTCCCCATTCTGATGAATAGCAAGTTGGGAAGCTCCCAACCACCCACTGGGGCACGTACTATTATTACCCCATTTTGCAGATACAAAACAGACTTGGGTTAAGCGGCCCGTGCACGATCCCACCGCTTCTTAAGGGGCAGACCTGACGCCCACCCAGCCCCGCAAGTGCGTCACCGGGCACCTGGGCACCCGCCCCCTGGGTTATCACCCCGAGGGCCCGGCGCACCCCCGCGTCCCCCCTCCCCGGGCGTAGGCGTCGGGCCCAGGGAGCACCCCCCACTGTCCTGGGGCACAGAGATCCCCGGCACGCGGTGGCCCGTGCTCCTCCGGTCCTGTCCGCGGCGGGCGGGAGGCGCGGTGGCGGCCGCTGACAGCGAAAGTGAAACAAAGCTGGGCGCCGGGCGCGCCCCCCGCCGCCGGCCAGCGCGGACGGCCCAGGCCCCTGCGCCCCCGCCGCGCCCCTCCCACGGCCGAGCCCGCGCCCCCGCCCGCCCCCCGGGGAGAACCGGCCCGGCCCCGCCCGGCGGGAACCCGCGCACCCCGGCCCCGCTCACCTCCGGCCTCCATGGAGGACGCGCGCGGGCCCGCGGCAGGCGGCGGGCGCCTCAGCCCCCCGGGCCGCCGGCCCTCCG